>NC_140679.1:145383-678342 GCF_054131305.1 Coturnix japonica | reverse complement strand
CTGCCCTCCCAATGCCCTCCCACCCAAACTGCCCCCCACTCCTCTTCCCCCGAATTGCCCCCCCCAACCCCAGCTGCCCCCTCCCCAATTGCCCCCTCCCACCCCAAACTGCCCCTTTGCCCCACCCAACTGCCCCTTCCCCAATTGCCCCCCTCCCCCCCCCTCCCCCCCCAAACTGCCCCCTCTCTAACTGCCACCTGAGCCCCTAATTGCCCCCCCCAACCCCCAAAGTGCCCTCCTCCCCACCCCCCAAACTGCCCCTCTCCCCCCAATTGCCCCTCTCCCAAACTGCCCCCCTCCACCCCCAAACTGCCCCCTTCCCCCCCAATTGTCCCCCACCAAACTGCCCCCCTTCCCCCCAATTGCCCCCCCACCCCCCAAACTGCCCCCCTCCACCCCCAAACTGCCCCTCTCCCCCCAGTTGCCCCCTCCACCCCAACTGCCCCCCCCAAACTGCCCCCCTCCCCCCCAAACTGCCCCCTTCCCCCCCAATTGCCCCCCCCCCAAACTGCCACCCTCTCCCCCAGTTGCCCCCTCCCCCCCAACTGCCCCCCCCGCCCACCCCCGAATTGCCCCCCCCCCCATCCCCACCTGTGCTTCTTCTTCTTGGCCTTCTTCCTCTCCCCGGAGCGGCTCTCAGAGCTGAAGACCCCCCCCCCCCCAAAATAAAACACATCAGGCTCCAACCCCAAAAAGGACCGTTTTGCACCAAAATCGACACGGCCCACCCCAAAAATGACCCCTTGGGACACACAACTGCCCCCTTTGCTCCATAACTGCCTCCCTCTGCCCCCATTTGCCCCATAACTGCTCCATCTGCCCCACAACTGCCCCCCTCTGCCCCACAATTGCCCCCCTCTGCCCCACAACTGCCCTCCTCTGCCCCCATTTGCCCCATAACTGCCCCATCTGCCCCACAACTGCCCTCCTCTGCCCCCAGTTGCCCCTTAACTGCCCCATCTGCCCCACAACTGCCCCCCTCTGCCCCTATTTGCCCCACAACTGCCCCCCTCTGCCCCTATTTGCCCCACAACTGCCCCCCTCTGCCCCTATTTGCCCCATAACTGCCCCCCTCTGCCCCTATTTGCTCCACAACTGCCCCCCTTCTACCCCTATCTGCCCCATAACTGCCCCCCTTCTACCCCTATTTGCCCCATAACTGCCCCCCTTCTACCCCTATTTGCCCCATAACTGCCCCCCTTCTACCCCTATTTGCCCAATAACTGCCCCCTCTGTCCCTATTTGCCCCATAACTGCCACCCTCTGCCCCTATTTGCCCCATAACTGCCACCCTTCTACCCTCATTTGCCCCATAACTGCCCCCCTGCCCCTATTTGCCCCATAACTGCCCCCCCTCTGCCCTCATTTGCCCCATAACTGCCCGCTCTGCCCCTATTTGCCCCATAACTGCCCCCCTCTGCCCTCATTTGCCCCATAACTGCCCCCTCCTCTGCCCTATAACTGCCATTTGCCCCACAACTGCCCCCCTCTGCCCTCATTTGCCCCATAACTGCCCCCCTCTGCCCCTATTTGCCCCATAACTGCCCCCCTCTGCCCTCATTTGCCCCACAACTGCCCCCCTCTGCCCCTATTTGCCCCATAACTGCCCCCCTCTGCCCTCATTTGCCCCATAACTGCACCCCTCCTCTGCCCTATAACTGCCCCCATTTGCCCCACAACTGCCCCCCTCTGCCCTCATTTGCCCCATAACTGCCCCCTCTGCCCCTATTTGCCCCATAACTGCCCCCCTCTGCCCTCATTTGCCCCACAACTGCCCCCCTCTGCCCCTATTTGCCCCATAACTGCCCCCCTCTGCCCTCATTTGCCCCATAACTGCACCCCTCCTCTGCCCTATAACTGCCCCATTTGCCCCACAACTGCCCCCCTCTGCCCTCATTTGCCCCATAACTGCCCCCCTCTGCCCCTATTTGCCCCATAACTGCCCCCCTCTGCCCCTATTTGCCCCACAACTGCACCCCTCTGCCCTCATCTGCCCCATAACTGCCCCCCTCTGCCCCTATTTGCCCCACAACTGCACCCCTCTGCCCTCATTTGCCCCACAACTGCCCCCCTCTGCCCCTATTTGCCCCCCTCTGCCCTCATTTGCCCCATAACTGCCCCCTCCTCTGCCCTATAACTGCCCCCATTTGCCCCACAACTGCCCCCCTCTGCCCTCATTTGCCCCATAACTGCCCCCCTCTGCCCCTATTTGCCCCATAACTGCCCCCCTCTGCCCTATTTGCCCCACAACTGCACCCCTCTGCCCCTATTTGCCCCACAACTGCCCCCCTCTGCCCCTTTTTGCCCCATAACTGCCCCCCTTTGCCCCTATTTGCCCCACAACTGCCCCCCTTTGCCCCACACCTGCCCCCCTTATTCCCCCATTTGTCTCATTCTCCCCTATTCCAGCCCAAAACCTCCACTTTGCCCCTCTGTGCCCCTTTTCTGCCCCACTGTTTCCCTTTCCTGCCCCCCTGTAACCCCTTTCTGCCCCACTGTGACCCCCTGTAACCCCTTTCCTGCCCCCCTGTGCCCCTCTTCTGCCCCACAGCACCCCTTTTCTGCCCCACTTTGCCCCCTTCCTGCCCCACTTTGCCCCATTCTGACCCCTTAGCCCCCTTCCTGCCCCACTGTGCCCCCTTTCTGCCCTATTCCGACCCATTTATGCCCCCTTTAGCCCCCCATGCCCCTTTCCTGCCCCTCTGTGGCCCCACTCTGACCCCCTGCACCCCCTTTAGCCCCCCATTCCCCTTTCCTGCTTCATTCTGACCCCCTGCACCCCCTTTAGCTCCCCATTCCCCTTTCCTGCCCCACTATGGCCCCATTCTGACCCCCTGTACCCGCTTTTGCCCCACTGTGCCCCTTTCCTACCCCATTCCGATCCCCTATACCCCCTTTAGCCCCCCATGCCCCTTTCCTTCCCCCTCCTGCCACACAGCACCCCATTCTGCCCTCCTGCACCCCCTTTCTGCCCCCCGTGCCCCTTTCTGCCCCACTGTAGCCCCCCTTCTGCCCCATTCTGACCCCCTGTATCCCCTTTTCTGCCCCCCAGTGTCCCCTATCTGCCCCTGTGCCCCCTTTCCGCCCCACTGAGCCCCTTTCTTCCTTCCTGTGCCCCCTTTCCGCCCCACTGTGCCCCCTTCCTACCCCCCTGTGCCCCCTTTCTATCCCAGTGGCCCCATTCTGACCCCCCTGTACCCTCTATATCCCCCCCATGCCCCTTTCTGCCCCACTGTAGCCCCTTTTCTGCCCCCCGAGCCCCCTCCCTGCCCCCCCTGGCCCCCAAGTGCCCCCTTTTCTGCCCCCCAACACCCCCTTTTCTGCCCCCTTTCCTGCCCCATAGCTCACCGTCCCCGGTCTTTCTTCTTCTTCTTCTTCTTCTGCTTGGGTGACGGCGATGGGGAGCTGGACGAGGCACGGGGCACCGCAGCGCTGGGGGGCAAACAGAGGGGGTCAGCGGGGGATATGGGGGGGAAATGGGGGGCTATAGGGGGATAGAGGGGGAAAATGGGGGTCTATGGGTGGTTAGAGGGGGATGGAGGGGGAAAATGGGGGTCTATGGGGGGGTAAGAGGGGGAAAATGGCTGTCTATGGGTGGTTAGAGGGGAATAGGGGGGAAAATGGGGGGCTATGGGAGGGTTAGAGGGGAATGGGGGGGAAACTGGGAAGTTATAGGGGGGTTAGAGGGGGAAAATGGGGGTCTATGGGGGGTTAGAGGGGAATAGGGGGGAAACTGGGGGGCTGTGGGGGGTTAGAGGGGGAAAATGGGGGGCTATGGGGGGTTAGAGGTGGAAACCAGGGGTCTATGGGGGATTACAGGGGAATGGGGGGGAAAATGAGTGTCTATAGGGGGATAGAGGGGGAAAACGGGGGTCTATGGGGGATTACAGGGGAATGGGGGGGAAAATGAGTGTCTATGGGGGGTTAGAGGGGGAAAATGGGGGGCTATGGGGGGTTAGAGGGGAATAGGGGGGAAACTGGGGGGCTATGGGGGGTTAGAGGGGGAAAATGGGAATCTATGGGGGGTTAGAGGGGAATAGGGGGGAAACTGGGGGACTATGGGGGGTTAGAGGGGGAAAATGGGGGTCTATGGGGGGATAGAGGGGAATGGGGGGGAACTAGGGGGCTATGGGGGGTTAGAGGGGAATAGGGGGGAAACTGGGGGGCTATAGCGGGGTTAGAGGGGGAAAATGGGAGTCTATGGGGGGTTAGAGGGGAATAGGAGGAAACTGAGGGGCTATGGGGGGGTTAGAGGGAGAAAATGGGGGGCTATGGGGGGTTAGAGGGGAATGGGGGGGAAACTGGGGGGCTATGGGGGGTTAGAGCGGAATGGGGGGAAACTGGAGTACTACTGGGGGGAAACTGGGGGGTTGTGGGGGGGTAGAGTGGGACAATGGGGGTCTATGGGGGGGATAGAGGGGGAAAATGGGAGCCTATGTGGGGTTAGAAGGGATTTGGGTGGGAAAATGGGGGGCTACGGGGGGACAGACGGGGATAGGGGGGAATTGGGGGGCTGTGGGGGGGGATAGAAGGGGAAAATGGGGATCTATGGGGGGATAGAGGAGGAAAATGGGGTCCTATGGGGGGTTTGAGGAGGATGGGGGGGAAAATGGTGGCATATGGGGGAATAGAGGGAAATAGGGGGAACTAGGGGGCTGTGGGAGGGGGCAGAAGGGGAAAATGGGGACTTATGGGGGATTAGAGGGGGATAGGGGGAGAAAATGGGGGGCTATGGGGGAAAACTGGGGTGCTGTGGGGGGACAGAAGGGGATGGGGGGTAAATGGGGAGCTATGGGGGGAGACAGGGGGGCTATGGGAGATTAGATGGAGATTAAGGGGGAAAATGGGGGTCTATGGGGAGATAGAGGAGGAAAATGGGTGTCTATGGGTGGTTAGAGGGGAATGGGGGGGAAACTGGGGGGCTATAGGGGGAAACTGGGGGGCTGTGGGGGGATAGAGGGGGAAAATGGGTGTCAATGGGGGGATAGAGGGGGAAAATGGGGGTCTATGGGGGGATAGAGGGGGAAAATGGGGGGTCTATGGGGGTAGAGGGGGAAAAATGGGGGCCTGTGGGGGGTTAGAGGAGAATAGGGGAGGAAAATGGGGGGCTATGGGGGAAACTGGGGGGCTGTGGGGAGGGTAGAGGAGGATAGAGGGGGAAAATGGGTGTCTATGGGGGGATAGAGGGGGAAAATGGGGGTCTATGGGGGGACAGAGGGGGAAAATGGGGGTCTATGGGGGGATAGAGGGGGAAAATGGGGGTCTATGGGGGGATAGAGGGGGAAAATGGGGGCACAGAAGGGGATGGAGGGGAACTGGGGGGCACTGGGGATCAATGGGGTGTCCCATAGAGGTAGATGTGGGTAAGGGGTGGGTACCTGGGATGCAATGGGAAGCAATGGGGGGGCCCAGAAGGACACTGGGGGGTAATGGGGGACACTGGGGGGGCACAGAAGGTCATGGGGGGATAATGGGAAACACTGGAGGGTCCTGAAGGACACATGGGGGTAATGGGGGGCACTGGGGGGGGTCCTGAAGGCCACATGGGGGCAATGGGGGGCAATGGGGGGGCCCAGAGGGACACTGGAGTGGAATGGGGACCCACAGTGCAGAGTGTGGGTACCTGGGATGGAATGGGGGGCACTGGGGATCAATGGGGTGACCCATAGAAGCAGGTGTGGGTAAGGGGTGGGTACCTGGGATGGAATGGGGGGCACTGGGAGGCAATGGGGGACACTGGGATGGAATGGGAGACACTGGGGGGGGGCACTGGGGCTCAATGGGGTGTCCCATAGAGGCAGGTGTGGGTACAGGGCAGTATCAGGGATGCAATGGGGGGCAGTAGGATCAATGGGGTGTCCCATAGAGGCAGGTGTGGGTACAGGGCAGTATCAGGGATGCAATGGGGGGCACTGGGTATCAATGGGGTGTCCCATAGAGGCAGGTGTGGGTACAGGGCAGTATCAGGGATGCAATGGGGGGCAGTAGGATCAATGGGGTGCCCCATAGAGGCAGGTGTGGGTACAGGGCAGTATCAGGGATGCAATGGGGGGCAGTAGGATCAATGGGGTGTCCCATAGAGGCAGGTGTGGGTACAGGGCAGTATCAGGGATGCAATGGGGGGCAGTAGGATCAATGGGGTGTCCCATAGAGGCAGGTGTGGGTACAGGGCAGTATCAGGGATGCAATGGGGGGCACTGGGGATCAATGGGGTGCCCCATAGAGGCAGGTGTGGGTACAGGGCAGTATCAGGGATGGAATGGGGGGCACTGGGGATCAATGGGGTGTCCCACAGAGGTAGATGTGGGTAAGGGGTGGGTACCTGGGATGCAATGGGAGGCAATGGGGGGGCCCAGAAGGACACAGAAGGACACTGGGGGGTAATGGGGGGCACTAGGGTGGCATAGAGGGACATGGGGGGGTAATGGGGGGCACTGGGGGGCCCAGAGGGACACTGAGGGGTAATGGGGGGCCAGAGAGGGACACTAGGGGTTAATGGGGGACAAAGAGGAATACTGGGGGGTAATATAGGGGACACTAGGGGGTCCTGAAGGACACATGGGGGTAATGGGGGGCACTGAGGGGTCCTGAAGGACACATGGGGGTAATGGGGGGCACTGGGGGGTCCTGAAGGACACATGGGGGTAATGGGGGGCACTGGGGGGTCCTGAAGGACACATGGGGGTAATGGGGGGCACTGGGGGGTCCTGAAGGACACATGGGGGTAATGGGGGGCACTGGGGGGTCCTGAAGGACACATGGGGGTAATGGGGGGCACTGGGGGGTCCTGAAGGACACATGGGGGTAATGGGGGGCACTGGGGGGTCCTGAAGGACACATGGGGGTAATGGGGGGCACTGGGGGGTCCTGAAGGACATATGGGGGTAATGGGGGGCACTGGGGGGTCCTGAAGGACATATGGGGGTAATGGGGGGCACAGAGGGACATGGGGGGGTAATATGGGGGACACTAGGGGGGCATGAAGGCCACATGGGTGTAATGGGGGCACTGGGAGGCACTGGGGATCAATGGGTGCCCCATAGAGGCAGGTGTGGGTACAGGGCAGTATCAGGGATGCAATGGGGGGCAGTAGGATCAATGGGGTGCCCCATAGAGGCAGGTGTGGGTACAGGGCAGTATCAGGGATGGAATGGGGGCAATGGGGATCAATGGGGTGTCCCATAGAGGCAGGTGTGGGTACAGGGCAGTATCAGGGATGCAATGGGGGGCAGTAGGATCAATGGGGTGCCCCATAGAGGCAGGTGTGGGTACAGGGCAGTATCAGGGATGCAATGGGGGGCAGTAGGATCAATGGGGTGCCCCATAGAGGCAGGTGTGGGTACAGGGCAGTATCAGGGATGCAATGGGGGGCACTGGGGATCAATGGGGGACACAGAAGGACACTGAGGGGTAATAGGATGCAATGGGGTGCCCCATAGAGGCAGCTGTGGGTAAGGGGTGGGTACCTGTGATGGAATGGGAGGCACTGGGGGGGCCCAGAAGGACATGGGGGGGTAATGGGGGATAATGGGGGGGCACAGAGGGACATGGGGGGGTAATGGGGGACACTAGGGGGTCCTGAAGGCCACATGGGGGTAATGGGGGGCAGTGGGGGGTGCATTGGGGCTCAATGTGGTGCCCCATAGAGGCAGGTGTATATAAGGGCAGTACCTGGGTGCAGTGCTGCCGTCGTTGCCCTGCGCCGTGTCGCTGCTCCTGTCGTTGCTCCTGTCCAGGTCCCTGCGCCGCGCGGGGTCGAAGGCGCTGCCGTCCACGTACGAGTCGCTGATACCAAACGCTGCGCGAAGGCGCTCGTTCTTCTGATCCACAGCATCCAGCTCATGGGGGGGATCTGCCACACTGAGGGGACACCGGGGTTAGGGGGGGTATGGGGATGTATGGGGGGTGTATGGGGATGTATGGGGGGTGTATGGGGGATGGATGGGGGATGGATGGGGGGGGATATATGGGGGATGTATGGGGGGTATATGGGAGATATATGGGGGGGGATATATGGGGGGGGATATATGGGGGGGGATATATGGGGGGGGATATATGGGGGGGGATATATGGGGGGGGATATATGGGGGGGGATATATGGGGGGGGATATATGGGGGGGGATATATGGGGGGGGATGTATGGGGGGATGTATGGGGGGATGTATGGGGGGATGTATGGGGGGATGTATGGGGGGATGTATGGGGGGATGTATGGGGGGATGTATGGGGGGATGTATGGGGGGATGTATGGGGGATATGGGGGGAATATGGGGGGGGACATATGGGGGGGGATATAAGGGGGGGATATATGGGGGGGATATATGGGGGGGGATATATGGGGGGGGATATATGGGGGGGGATATATGGGGGGGGATATATGGGGGGGGATATATGGGGGGGGATATATGGGGGGGATATATGGGGGGGACATATGGGGGGGACATATGGGGGGGGATATATGGGGGGGGATATATGGGGGGGGGACATATGGAGGGGGGACATATGGAGGGGGGACATATGGGGGGGGATATGTAAGGAAGAGAGAATATATGGAAAAGAAAGTATATGGGGGGGAGGGCGGGGAGGTGTGGGGGGGAGATTCTATGGGTCCATATGGGGTCGGTGTGACTCTATGGGTCCGTATGGGGTTGGTGTGACTCTATGGGTCCGTATGGGGTCCGTGTGTGTTTCAGGTGACTCTATGGGTCCATATGGGGTGGGTGTGACTCTATGGGTCCATATGGGTCTGTATGGGATCAGTGTGACTCTATGGGTCCATATGGGTCCATATGGGGTCAGTGTGGCTCTATGGGTCCATATGGGTCCATATGGGGTCAGTGTGGCTCTATGGGTCCCTATGGGTCCATATGGGGTGGGTGTGACTCTATGGGTCCATATGGTTCCATATGGGGTGGGTGTGACTCTAGGGGTCCATATGGGTCCATATGGGTTTGGTGTGACTCTATGGGTCCATATGGTTCCATATGGGGTCAGTGTGACTCTATGGGTCCATATGGGTATGTATGGGGTCAGTGTGACTCTATGGGTCCATATGGGTATGTATGGGGTCAGTGTGACTCTATGGGTCCATATGGGTCCACATGGGGTCAGTGTGACTCTATGGGTCCATATGGGGTGGGTGTGACTCTATGTGTCCATATGGGGTCAGTGTGTGTTTGAGCCGACTCTGTGGGTCCATATGGGGTGGGTGTGACTCTATGTGTCCATATGGGTCTGTATGGGTTCGGTGTGACTCTACGGGTCCATATGGGTCTGTATGGGGTGGGTGTGACTCTATGGGTCCATATGGGTCTGTATGGGTTTGGTGTGACTCTATGGGTCCATATGGTTCCATATGGGGTGGGTGTGACTCTATGGGTCCATATGGGTCCACATGGGGTCAGTGTGACTCTATGGGTCCATATGGGTCTGTATGGGGTCAGTGTGACTCTATGGGTCCATATGGTTCCATATGGGGTGGGTGTGACTCTATGGGTCCATATGGGGTCAGTGTGTGTTTGAGCTGACTCTGTGGGTCCATATGGGGTGGGTGTGACTCTATGTGTCCATATGGGGTCAGTATGTGTTTGAGCTGACTCTATGGGTCCATATGGGGTGGGTGTGACTCTCTGTGTCCATATGGGGTCAGTGTGTGTTTGAGCTGACTCTGTGGGTCCATATGGGTTCAATGTGACTCTGTGGGTCCATATGGGGTCAGTGTGTGTTTGAGCTGATTCTGTGGGTCCATATGGGTTCAATGTGACTCTATGTGTCCATATGGGGTCAGTGTGTGTTTGAGCTGACTCTCTGTGGGTCCATATGGGGTCAGTGTGTGTTTGAGCCGACTCTGTGGGTCCATATGGGGTCAGTGTGTGTTTGAGCTGACTCTGTGGGTCCATATGGGGTCAGTGTGTGTTTGAGCCGACTCTGTGGGTCCATATGGGGTCAGTGTGTGTTTGAGCCGACTCTGTGGGTCCATATGGGGTCAGTGTGTGTTTGAGCCGACTCTGTGGGTCCATATGGGGTCAGTGTGTGTTTGAGCCGACTCTGTGGGTCCATATGGGGTCAGTGTGTGTTTGAGCCGACTCTGTGGGTCCACGTGTTGTGACTCACGTGGGTCGCTGCTCGGGTGCGTCTCCGTCCTTGCCCAGCACGACGTCCCTCTCGAGCAGCATGGTGCGGAACGTCGCCACCTTCTCCTGGATCTCACTCTCTGTGTACCTGGGGGGCAGCACACGGGGGTCAGGGACCCACTGCTATGGGGCTAGGGGCTGAAAAAGGGGGCATGGGGGGGTGGGTTTGGGGGCTGGGTGGGGCTGGGAGGGGGGTGGAGGGGTGGGTTTGGGGTTGTGGGGGTTGGGAGGGGGAGGTTTGAGGGTTGAGGTCTGGGGATACAGAGGGTTAAATAGGGGGGATACAGGGCCAAAAGGGGGGGGGCGGGGGACAGGGCCTAAGGGGGGGGGACACAGGGCCAAAGGGGGGGATACAGGGCCAAAAGGCAGGACAACACAGGGTCAAAGGGGGGTTGGGGGGGGACAAAGGGTCCAAAGGGGGGGGATACAGGGCCAAAAAGGGGGACAACACAGGGTTAAAAAGGGGGGGGATGACACAGGGTCAAAGGGGGGGGGGAGCACAGGGCCAAAGCGGGGGGATACAGGGACAAAGGGGGTGGACACAGGACCAGAGGGGGGGTACAGGGGCACAAAGGGGGGGGGGGGACACAGGGCCAAAGGAGGGTACAGAGGGTCAAAAGGGGGGGGACACACAACACAGGGTCAAATGGGGGGTGACGTGTCCCCGTGTATCTCACCCCTGCTCCTCCATGAGCTCGGAGAGCTCGAGGCATTTCAGCTCGACTTTGCGTTTCCGTTCGTGGTCCAGGATGTCTCTGTTGGGCCGCTTGGGCAGAGCGGCGGCTGCGGCGGCGGCTTCGGTTCGGAGCAGCTCCTCGTCGGCTCTGGGTTCCACGCGCTCCCTCTTGTGCCGTAGGGCCGACAGGTTGCGCTGCACGTAGCCGTTGGTGCCGCTGCCCCGCGGCGTCGGCAACCCGATCCCATTGTACATGGCGACCGCGCTGCCGCCCCTGCGGGGGGCCCCCGAGTCAGCGCCCCCCCGGGACCCGCACCACTATGGGACCCCTATGGAACCCAAACATCCCCTATGGAACACCCCTATGGGACCCAAAGAACCCCAGGGAGTGCCCTATGGAACCCCAAGTTCCCCAAGGAACCCCCTATGAGACCCCTATAGAACCCATGAGACCCCCTATGAGACCCCTATGGAACCTAAAGATCCCCATGGAACCCCCTATGGGACCCCAAACATCCCCAGGGAGGCTCCTATGGGATCCCTATGGAACCCAAAGATCCCCATGGGACCCCCTATGAGACCCCTATAGAACCCAAAGATCCCCATGGGACCCCCTATGAGACCCCTATAGAACCCAAAGATCCCCATGGGACCCCCTATGAGACCCCTATAGAATCCAAAGATCCCCATGGGACCCCCTATGGGATCCCTATGGAACCCAAAGATCCCCATGGGACCCCCTATGAGACCCCTATGGAACCCAAAGATCCCCATGGGACCCCCTATGAGACCCCTATAGAACCCAAAGATCCCCATGGGACCCCTTATGGGATCCCTATGAAACCCAAAGATCCCCAAGGAACCCCCTATAGGACCCCATACAGCCCCTATGGAGTCCCCTATGGGACCCACAGGTGGTCCCACAGATGCCCTATGGATCCCATTGTACATGGCGACCGCGCTGCCGCCCCTGCGGGGGGCCCCCGAGTCAGCGCCCCCCCGGGACCCGCACCACTATGGGACCCCTATGGAACCCAAACATCCCCTATGGAACACCCCTATGGGACCCAAAGAACCCCAGGGAGTGCCCTATGGAACCCCAAGTTCCCCAAGGAACCCCCTATGAGACCCCTATAGAACCCATGAGACCCCCTATGAGACCCCTATGGAACCTAAAGATCCCCATGGAACCCCCTATGGGACCCCAAACATCCCCAGGGAGGCTCCTATGGGATCCCTATGGAACCCAAAGATCCCCATGGGACCCCCTATGAGACCCCTATAGAACCCAAAGATCCCCATGGGACCCCCTATGAGACCCCTATAGAACCCAAAGATCCCCATGGGACCCCCTATGAGACCCCTATAGAATCCAAAGATCCCCATGGGACCCCCTATGGGATCCCTATGGAACCCAAAGATCCCCATGGGACCCCCTATGAGACCCCTATGGAACCCAAAGATCCCCATGGGACCCCCTATGAGACCCCTATAGAACCCAAAGATCCCCATGGGACCCCTTATGGGATCCCTATGAAACCCAAAGATCCCCAAGGAACCCCCTATAGGACCCCATACAGCCCCTATGGAGTCCCCTATGGGACCCACAGGTGGTCCCACAGATGCCCTATGGATCCCATTGTACATGGCGACCGCGCTGCCGCCCCTGCGGGGGACCCCGAGTCAGCGCCCCCCCGGGACCCGCACCACTATGGGACCCCTATGGAAACCCTAGAGAAACCCCCTATGGGACCCCAAACATCCCCTATAGAACACTACTATGGGACCCAAATATCCCCAGGGAGTGCCCTATGGAACCCCAAGTTCCCCAAGGAACCCCCTATGAGACCCCTATAGAACCCATGGGACCACCTATGAGACCCCTATGGAACCTAAAGATCCCAAAGGACCCCCCTATGGGACCCCAAACATCCCCAGGGAGGCTCCTATGGGATCCCTATAGAACCCAAAGATCCCCAAGGAAACCCCTATGGGATCCCTATGGAACCCAAAGATCCCTATGGGACCCCCTATGGGATCCCTATGGAACCCAAAGATCCCTATGGGACCCCCTATGGGATCCCTATGGAACCCAAAGATCCCTATGGGACCCCCTATGGGATCCCTATGGAACCCAAAGATCCCCATGGGACCCCCTATGAGACCCCCATACAACCCAAAGATCCCCATGGGACCCCCTATGAGACCCCTATAGAACCCAAAGATCTCCATGGGACCCCCTATGGGATCCCTATGGAACCCAAAGATCCCTATAGGACCCCCTATGGGATCCCTATGGAACCCAAAGATCCCCATGGGACCCCCTATGAGACCCCTATGGAACCCAAAGATCCCCATGGAAGCCCCTATGGGATCCCTATGGAACCCAAAGTTCCCCAAGGAACCCCCTATAGGACCCCATACAGCCCCTATGGAGTCCCCTATGGGACCCACAGGTGGTCCCACAGATGCCCTATGGATCACATTGTACATGGCGACCGCGCTGCCGCCCCTGCGGGGGGCCCCCGAGTCAGCGCCCCCCCGGGACCCGCACCACTATGGGACCCCTATGGAAACCCTGTGGGACCCCAAACAGCCCCTATAGAACACCACTACAGGACCCAAATATCCCCAGGGAGTGCCCTATGGAACCCCAAGTTCCCCAAGGAACCCCCTATGAGACCCCTATAGAACCCATGGGACCCCCTATGAGACCCCTATGGAACCTAAAGATCCCAAAGGACCCCCCTATGGGACCCCAAACATCCCCATGGGACCCCCTACGGGATCCCTATAGAACCCAAAGATCCCTATGGGACCCCCTATGGGATCCCTATGGAACCCAAAGATCCCCATGGGACCCCCTATGAGACCCCTATAGAACCCAAAGATCCCCATGGGACCCCCTATGGGATCCCTATGGAACCCAAAGATCCCCATGGGACCCCCTACGGGATCCCTATGGAACCCAAAGATCCCCAAGGAACCCCCTATGGGATCCCTATGGAACCCAAAGATCCCCATGGGACCCCCTACGGGATCCCTATGGAACCCAAAGATCCCCAAGGAACCCCCTATGGGATCCCTATGGAACCCAAAGATCCCCATGGGACCCCCTATGGGATCCCTATGGAACCCAAAGATCCCCAAGGAACCCCCTATGGGATCCCTATGGAACCCAAAGATCCCCAAGGAACCCCCTATAGAACCCCATACAGCCCCTATAGGACCCCTATGGAAGCCAAGGAACCACCTATGAGATCCCTTTGGAACCCAAAAATCCCCAGGGAGTCCCCTATGGAACCCCAAGTTCCCCATGGAACCCCCTATGAGACCCCATAAAGTCCCAGGGAAGCCCCTATGGGATCCCTATGGAACCCAAAGATCCCCATGGAACCCCCTATGGGATCCCTATGGAACCCAAAGATCCCCATGGGACCCCCAATGAGACCCCATAAAGACCCATAAGACCCTATGGGATCCCTATGGAATCCTTTTTCGCCTCAAAATTCCTCATTTTCTGTACAAACTTCCCATTTTTTCTTCCTAAAATCCCACTTTTCCCCTCACAAATGCCCCCAAATCCCACTTTTTCCCCCCAAAATCCCATTTTTCCCCTCACAAATTGCCCCAAAATCCCATTTTTCTCCCCAAAATCCCACTTTTTCCCTTACAAACTCCCTGAAATCCCATTTTTTCTCCCCAAAATTCTACTTTTCCCCTCACAAATTACCCCAAAAACCACTTTTCCTACCTAACATCCCACTTCTCCCCTCACAAACTGCCCTAAATCCCACTTTTCCCCTCAAAATCCCATTTTTCAGCTCACAAACTCCCCAAAATCCCACTTTTTCCCTCACAAACTGCCCCAAATCCCCCATTTTCCACACAAACTCCCCTAAATCTCATCTTTTCCCTCTCAAAATCCCACTTTTTCCCTTACAAACTACCCTAAATCCCACTTTTTCTCCCCGAAATCCCCTTTTCCCTTCCCAAACAGCCCCAAATCCCACTTTTTCCCCTAAAATCCCATTTTCCCCTCACAAATTGCCCCAAATTCCACTTTTTCCCCTTAAAATCCCATTTTTCAACTCACAAACTACCCTAAATCCCACTTTTTCTCCCCAAAAATCCCACTTTTCTCCTCCCAAACAGCCCCAAATCCCACTTTTTCCCCTTAAAATCCCATTTTTCAACTCACAAACTGCCCCAAAATCCCATTTTTCTCCTCCGAAACAGCCCCAAATCCCACTTTTTCTCCACAAAATCCCACTTTTCCCCTCACAAACTACCCCAAAAACCACTTTTCTTACCTAATATCCCACTTCTCCTCTCCCAAACAGCCCCAAATCCCACTTTCCCCCCTCAAAATCCCACATTTTCCACACAAACTGCCCCAAAATCCCACTTTTTCCCCTCAAAATCCCTCTTTTCTCCTCACAAAATACTGAAATCCCGCTTTTACTCCCAAAAATCCCACTTTTCCCCTCTAAAACTGGCCAAATCCCACTTTTTCCCCTCAAAATCCCATTTTTCTCCCCAAAATTCCACTTTTTCCCTTACAAACTGCCCCAAAATCCCATCTTTCTCCCCCAAATCCCACTTTTCTCCTCCCAAACAGCCCCAAATCCCACTTTTTCGCCTCAAAATCCCACATTTTCTGAACAAACTACCCCAAAAACCACTTTTTCTCCCCCAAAATCCCACTTTTCTCCTCCCAAATAGCCCCAAATCCCACTTTTTCCCCCAAAAATCCCACTTTTCCCCTCACAAATTGCCCCAAATCCCACTTTTTCTACCCAAAATCTCATGTTTTCTACACTAACTACCCTAAATCCCACTTTTTCTCCCCAAAATCCCCTTTTCCCCTCACAATCTTCCCCAAATCCCACTTTTTTCCCCCAAAATCCCATTTTCCCCTCACAAATCCCCCTTTTTCCCCTCAAAATCCCATTTTTCCCCTCACAAATTGCCCCAAAATCCCATTTTTCTCCCCAAAATCCCACTTTTTCCCTTACAAACTCCCTGAAATCCCAATTCTACTTTTCCCCTCACAAATTACCCCAAAAACCACTTTTCCTACCTAACATCCCACTTCTCCCCTCACAAACTGCCCTAAATCCCACTTTTCCCCTCAAAATCCCATTTTTCAGCTCACAAACTCCCCTAAATCCCACTTTTTCTCCCCAAAATCCCACTTTTTCCCTCACAAACTGCCCCAAATCCCCCATTTTCCCCACAAACTCCCCTAAATCCCACCTTTTCCCTCTCAAAATCCCACTTTTTCCCCTCAAAATCCCCCTTTTCCCTCAAAAATACCATTTTTCCCCTCAAAATTCCATGTTTCGCTCACAAAAAACATTGGATTTCTCAAAAAAATCCACTTTTTTCCCTCAAAATTCCACTTTTTAGCTCACAAAACCCAGTTTTTTCCTCAAAATCCCACTTTTTCCCCTCAAACTTCCACTTTTCAGCTCACAAAACCCATTTTTCCTCAAAATAAACCATTTTTCCTCAAGAAATCCACTTTTTTCCTCAAAATTCCACTTTTTAGCTCACTAAAATCAGGTTTTTTCCTCCAAATCCCACTTTTTCCTCTCAAAATTCCACTTTTTCCTCTCATAAAACCCATTTTTTTTTTCAAAATAAACAATTTTTTCCTCAAAAAATCCACTTTTTTCCTCAGAATTCCACTTTTTAGCTCACAAAAACCACTTTTTTCCTCAAAATTCCACTTTTTAGCTCACTAAAATCAGTTTTTTTCCTCAAAATCCCACTTTTTCCTCTCAAAATCTCACTTTTTAGCTCACAAAACCCAAATTTTCCTCAAAATAAACCATTTTTCCTCCAAAAACCCACTTTTTTCCTCAAAATTCCACTTTTTAGCTCACAAAACCCAGTTTTTTTCCTCAAAATCCACTTTTTCCCCTCAAAATTCCACTTTTTAGCTCACAAAATCCAAATTTTCCCCTCAAACTTCCACTTTTTCCTCTCACAAAACCCAAATTTTCCTCAAAATAAACCATTTTTCCTCAAAAAATCCTTTTTTTCCTCAAAATTCCACATTTTAGCTACAAAAAACATTTTTTTCCCTCAAAATCCCACTTTTTCCTCTCAAAATCTCACTTTTTAGCTCACAAAAACCATTTTTTTCCTCAAAAAATCCATTTTTCCTCAAAATTCCACTTTTTAGCTCACGAAAATCAGTTTTTTCCTCAAAATTCCACTTTTTAGCTCACTAAAATCAGTTTTTTTCCTCAAAATCCCACTTTATAGCTCACAAAAACCAGTTTTTTCCTCAAAATTCCACTTTTTAGCTCACGAAAATCAGTTTTTTCCGTAAAATCCCACTTTTTCCCCTCAAACTTCCACTTTTCAGCTCACAAAACCCATTTTTCCTCAAAATAAACAATTTTTTCCTCAAAAAATCCACTTTTTTCCTCAAAATTCCACTTTTTAGCTCACAAAACCCAGGTTTTTTCCTCATAATCCCACTTTTTCCCCTCAAAATTCCACTTTTTCCTCTCACAAAACCCATTTTTCTCCTCAAAATAAACCATCTTTCCTCCAAAAATCCACTTTTTTCCTCAAAATTCCACTTTTTAGCTCACGAAAATCAGGTTTTTTCCTCAAAATCCCACTTTTTCCTCTCAAAATTCCACTTTTTAGCTCACAAAACCCAAATTTTCCTCAAAATAAACCATTTTTCCTCCAAATCCCACTTTTTCCTCTCAAAATCCCACTTTTTCCCCTCAAAATTCCACTTTTTAGCTCACAAAACCCATTTTTTCCTCAAAATAAACCATTTTTCCTCCAAAAATCCACTTTTTTCCTCAAAATTCCACTTTTTAGCTCACGAAAATCAGGTTTTTTCCTCAAATTCCCACTTTTTCCTCAAAAAATCCACTTTTTCCTTAAAATTCCACTTTTTCCCCTCCAAATATCCAATTTTTCCTCTCAAAATTCCACTTTTTAGCTCACAAAACCTCTTTTTTCCTCAAAATCCCCACTTTTTTCCTCAAAAAAATCCACTTTTTCCCCTCACAAAATCCCTTTTTCACTTAAAATCTCACTTTTTTCCCCACAAAATCCCTTTATCCCCCACAAATACATTTTGCTCAAAAAAAAACCATTTTTGCCCCTTAAAATCCCCCTTTACCCCCCAAATCCCCACTTTCTTCCTTACAAATGATTTTTTTGCTCAAAAACGCACTTTTTCCCCTCACAAATCCCAACTTTTCCCCCTCAGAATCCCCTTTTTTCCTCACAAAACCCCACTTTTCCCCTCAAAAATCCACTTTTTCCTCAAAACCCCGCATTTCCCCTCACAAAACCCCTTTTTCCCTCAAAAATCCCATTTTTCCTCATAAAAAATCACTTTTTCCTTTCAAAATCCCCACAATTTCTCACAAAAAACCAACTTTTTCCTCACAAAAACCCACTTTTTCCTCACAAAACCCCCACTTTTCCCTCACAAAACCCACTTTTCCCTCACAAAACCCCACTTTCTCCTCATAAAAGCCTTTTTTCCTCATAAAAACCCGTTTTCCTTCAGAAATCCCCATTTTTTCTCACAAAACATCATTTTTTTCCCTCAAAATCCCCACTTTTCCCTCACAAAACCCCACTTTCTCCTCATAAAAACCCACTTTTCCCTCTCTAAAACCCACTATTTTCCCTCAAAATCCCCACTTTTTCCTCACAAAACCCCACTTTTCCTTCAGAAATCCCCATTTTTCCTCACAAAACCTCACTTTTTTCCTCAAAATCCCCACTTTTCCCTCACAAAACCCCACTTTCTCCTCATAAAAACCCTCTTTTTCCTCAAAAAAAGCCCTTTTTTCCTCTAAATCCCCATTTTTCCTCACAAAACCTCATTTTTTCCCTCAAAATCCCCACTTTTCCCTCACAAAAACCACTTTTTCCTCACAAAATCCCCACTTTTCACTCAGAAATCCCAATTTTTCCTCACAAAACCTCATTTTTTCCTCAAAATCCCCACTTTTCCCTCACAAAACCCCACTATCTCCTCACAAAACCCACTTTTTCCTCACAAATAAACACTTTCTCCTCAAAAAACCCCAACTTTTCCCTCACAGAACCCTTTTTCCTCACAAAAACCCCTTTTTTCCTCAAATTCCCCACTTTTTCCTCACAAAAACCCCACTTTTCCCTCAGAAATCCCCATTTTTTCTTCACAAAACCTCACTTTTTTCCTCAAAATCCACACTTTTCCCTGACAAAAACCCCACTTTCCCCTCAAAAATCCCAATTTTTTCCTCAAAATCCCCATTTTTCCTCAAAACCCCACTTTCTCCTCACAAAAACCCCTTTTTTCCTCACAAATCCCCACTTTTCTCTCACAAAACCCACTTTTTTCCCACAAAATCCCCACTTCTCCCTCACAAAAATCCCCATTTTCCCTCAAAATCCCACTTTTTCCTCAAAACCCCACATTTCCCCTCACAAAACCCTACTTTTTCCTCACAAAAACCCACTTTCTCCTCATAAAAAACCCTTTTCCTCACAAAAAACCCTTTTTTCCTCACCAAGCCTCACTTTTCCCTCACAAATCCCCACTTTTCCCTCACAAAACCCCACTTTTCCCTCAGAAATCCCCATTTTTCCTCGCAAAGCCTCATTTTTTCCTCAAAATCCCCACTTTTCCCTCACAAAAACCACTTTTTCCTCACAAAACCCCACTTTTCCCTCACAAAACCCCACTTTTTCCCTCAAAAATCACCACTTTTCCCTCACAGAACCCACTTTTTCCTCACAAAAACCTCATGTTTTCCTCAAAATCCCCATTTTTCCCTCACAAAACCCCACTTTTCCCTCGGAAATCCCCATTTTTCCTCACAAAACCTCATTTCTTCCTCAAAATCCCCACTTTTTCCTCACAAAACCCCTTTTTTCCCCTCACTCTTCTTTCCCTCCAAACCCCCATTTTATCCCACAAAACCCCCATTTTTCCCCAAAAACACACTATATTCCCCCCAAAAACACCCTTTATTCCCCCAAACCCCCATTTTTCCCCAAATCACCCCATATTTTCCCCAAAAACGCCAATTTTTCCCTTTCCCCTCCCCCCATCCGCTCCTTCCCCTCACACGGATCGCGGCCTTCCCGCCCCCCGTCCCCCCCCCATCTCCATTCCATTCCCGGTCCCGGTTCTCACCTCTCGGCCTCCGGTTCCTCAGTGGGCCCCGCTGGGTTCGGTTCCGTTCGGTTCCTCTCGGCTCCTTCCCACACGAACGGCCCGAAGCGACGCCACGCGGCTCCGCCTCCACTTCCGCTCCAACGGGCGGCAGAGCGCAAAGTGCGGACTGAGGGGAGACCGGAAGTGGGCGGGGCGATGGGAGTTGTAGTTCCGGTCTCCGCTCTATAACATGGCTAGGCGGAACGAGGGACTACAACTCCCAGAATGCACGGCGCGGGGCCGCCATCTTAGGATGCCTCTCGCTCAGCATCGCGCGGGGGATGCTGGGAGTTGTAGTTCGAGCTTCCGCTTTACGTCATTTTAAATGGCCTCATGGGGACTACTACTCCCAGCGTGCATTGCGCCCGCCGCCATCTTGTGCAGCCCTAACAGGGAAACATGGGGTGGAGGCGGGCTGAGCCGGCGACTTCCTGCCCGCTCGGGGCAGCCAATGGGATGGCGCGGGGTCTTCCCGTTGACCAATGGGAGCGCGGCACTGAGCCAAGTCCCGCCCTCCGTGTCCCGGGACCCCCAAAACTGCTGGAATTCGCCCCAAAAACGCATCGAGACCCCATAGAAAAACCCCATTGGGACCCATAGATCCCATAGAACACACAGAGACACCTCGGAGACCGTGTAGAACCCCATAGAGGCCACAGAGAGCCCAGAAACACCATAGGGACCCCATTAACCCCATAGAGATCCTAGAAACCCCACATAGAGCCCCATAGAGACCCCATTAACCCCATAGATCCCCATAGAGACCCCATTATCGCCATAGAGACCCCATAGATCCCCATAGATACCCCATTAAACCCATAGAGAACCCATTGACCCCATAGATCCCCATAGAGACCCCATAGAGCCCCATAGAGACCCCATTATCGCCATAGAGACCCCATAGAGACCCATAGAGACCCCATTATCGCCATAGAGACCCCATAGAACCCCATAGAGACCCCATTAAACCCATAGAGAACCCATTAACCCCATAGATCCCCATAGAGACCCCATAAACCCCACAGATACCCACAGAGTCCCCATAAACCCCATGGAGCCCCATAGAGACCCTATGAACCCCATAGATCCTCATAGAGACCCAATTAACCCCATAGAGACCCCATTAAACCCATAGAGACCCCATTAACCCCATAGATCCACATAGAGACCCCATAGAGTCCCATAGAGACCCCATTAACCCCATAGAGACCCCATTAGCCCTATAAAGACCCCATCGAGACCCCATTATCCCCATAGAGACCCCATAAAGAACCCATTAGCACAACAGAGATCCCATTAACCCCATAGATCCCCATAGAGACCCCATAGAGTCCCATAGAGAACCTATTAACCCCATAGATCCCCATAGAGACCCCATTATCGCCATAGAGACCCCATAGATCCCCATAGAGACCCCATTAAACCCATAGAGAACCCATTGACCCCATAGATCCCCATAGAGACCCCATAGAGAACCCATTAAACCCATAGAGACCCATAGAAACCCCATTAAACCCATAGAGAACCCATTAACCCCATAGAGACCCATAGAGACCCCATTATCTCCATAGAGACCCATAGAGACCCCATTATCTCCATAGAGACCCCATAGATCCCCATAGAGACCCCATAGATCCCCATAGAGACCCCATTAACCCCACAGGGCCCCATAGATTCCCATAGAGACCCCATTATCCCCATAGAGACCCCATAGAGAACCCATTAGCACAACAGAGATCCCATTAACCCCATAGATCCCTATAGAGACCCCATAAACACCATGCAGTCCCATAGAGACCCTATGAACCCCATAGATCCCCATAGAGACCCCAGAAACCCCATAGAGCCCCATAGAACCCCATTAAACCCATAGAGAACCCATTAACCCCATAGATCCCCATAGAGACCCCAGAAACCCCATAGAGCCCCATAGAACCCCATAGAGACCCCATTAAACCCATAGAGACCCCATTAACCCCATAGAGACCCATAGAGACCCCATAGAGTACCATAGAGAACCTATTAACCCCATAGATCCCCATAGAGACCCCATTATCGCCATAGAGACCCCATAGAACCCCATAGAGAACCCAT
The DNA here is from genome assembly GCF_054131305.1 of Coturnix japonica. Taxonomy (NCBI): domain Eukaryota; kingdom Metazoa; phylum Chordata; class Aves; order Galliformes; family Phasianidae; genus Coturnix; species Coturnix japonica. The sequence continues at coordinate 656,240 of NC_140679.1, read as the reverse complement.
TAAACCCATAGAGAACCCATTAACCCCATAGAGACCCATAGACTCCATTAACCCCATAGATCCCCATAGAGACCCCATAGAGACCCATTAGCCCTATAAAGACCCCATGGAGACCCCATTAGCCCCATTGATCCCCATAGAGACCCCATAGAGACCCCATTAGCACAACAGAGATCCCATTAACCCCATAGATCCCCATAGATACTCTATAAACCCCACTGCCCCTAATAGGGCCCCATAACCACCCTATAAACCCCATAGCCCCTAATAGGGCCCCATAGCCCCCCCTTAAACCCCATAGCCCCTAATAGGGCCCCATAGACCCCATAGATCCTAATAGGGCCCCATAGACCCCATAACCCCTTATAGGGCCCCATAACCCCCCAATAGACCCCATAGCCCCTAATAGGGCCCCATAGACCCCATAGCCCCTAATAGGGCCCCATAGACCCCATAACCCATTATAGGGCCCCATAACCCCCCTATAAAACCCCATAGCCCCTAATAGGGCCCCAAAACCCCCCCATAGACCCCATAGCCCCTAATAGGGCCCCATAGACCCCATAGTCCCTAATAGGGCCCCATAACCCCCCTATAAAACCCCATAGCTCCTAATAGGGCCCCATAGACCCCATAGCCCCTAATAGGGCCCCATAGACCCCATAACCCATTATAGGGCCCCATAACCCCCCTATAAAACCCCATAGCCCCTAATAGGGCCCCAAAACCCCCCCATAGACCCCATAGCCCCTAATAGGGCCCCATAGACCCCATAGTCCCTAATAGGGCCCCATAACCCCCCTATAAAACCCCATAGCTCCTAATAGGGCCCCATAGACCCCATAGCCCCTAATAGGGCCCCATAGACCCCATAACCCCTTATAGGGCCCCATAACCCCCCTATAAAACCCCATAGCCCCTAATAGGGCCCCATAACCCCCCCTTAAACCCCATAGCCCCTAATAGGGCCCCATAGACCCCATAACCCCTTATAGGGCCCCATAACCCCCCCATAGATCCTAATAGGGCCCCATAGACCCCATAGCCCCTAATAGGGCCCCGTAACCCCCCCTTAAACCCCATAGCCCCTAATAGGGCCCCATAGACCCCTTAACCCCTTATAGGGCCCCATAACCCCCATAGACCCCAAAGCCCCTAATAGAGCCCCATAACCCCCCCATAGACCCCATAATCCCTAATAGGGCCCCATAGACCCCATAACCCCTAATAGGGCCCCATAGACCCCATAGCCCCTAATAGGGCCCCATAGACCCCATAGCCCCTAATAGGGCCCCATAACCCCCCCTTAAACCCCATAGCCCCTAATAGGGCCCCATAGACCCCATAGCCCCTAATAGGGCCCCATAGACCCCATAACCCCTTATAGGGCCCCATAACCCCCCTATAAAACCCCATAGCCCCTAATAGGGCCCCATAACCCCCCCTTAAACCCCATAGCCCCTAATAGGGCCCCATAACCCCCCCTTAAACCCCATAACCCCTTATAGGGCCCCATAGACCCCATAGCCCCTAATAGGGCCCCATAGACCCCATAGCCCCTAATAGGGCCCCATAACCCCCCCTTAAACCCCATAGCCCCTAATAGGGCCCCATAACCCCCCCTTAAACCCCATAACCCCTTATAGGGCCCCATAGACCCCATAGCCCCTAATAGGGCCCCATAACCCCCCCTTAAACCCCATAGCCCCTAATAGGGCCCCATAACCCCCCCATAGACCCCATAGCCCCTAATAGGGCCCCATAGACCCCATAACCCCTTATAGGGCCCCATAACCCCCCCATAGATCCTAATAGGGCCCCATAGACCCCATAGCCCCTAATAGGGCCCCGTAACCCCCCCTTAAACCCCATAGCCCCTAATAGGGCCCCATAGACCCCTTAACCCCTTATAGGGCCCCATAACCCCCATAGACCCCAAAGCCCCTAATAGAGCCCCATAACCCCCCCATAGACCCCATAATCCCTAATAGGGCCCCATAGACCCCATAACCCCTAATAGGGCCCCATAGACCCCATAGCCCCTAATAGGGCCCCATAGACCCCATAGCCCCTAATAGGGCCCCATAACCCCCCCTTAAACCCCATAGCCCCTAATAGGGCCCCATAGACCCCATAGCCCCTAATAGGGCCCCATAACCCCCCCTTAAACCCCATAGCCCCTAATAGGGCCCCATAACCCCCCTATAAACCCCAGAGCCCCTAATAGGGCCCCATAACCCCCCTACAAACCCCAGAGCCCCTAATAGGGCCCCATAACCCCCCTACAAACCCCATAGTCCCTAATAGGGCCCCATAACCCCCCCTTAAACCCCACACCCATTGGTGGGGCCGGGGGCCGCTTGTGGGGCGGAGGGGACCGACCGGCCATGGAGGTAACGCCACGTCCCCACCCCATAGCGCTGCCCCATAGCGACCCCACCCCATAGCGCTGCCCCATAGCGCTGCCCCATAGCAACCCCATCCCATAGCGCTGCCCCATAGCGACCCCACCCTATAGGGATCCCTGCCCCATAGCGACCCCACCCCATAGCGCTGCCCCATAGCGCTGCCCCATAGCGACCCCACCCCATAGCGCTGCCCCATAGCGACCCCACCCTATAGGCATCCCTGCCCCATAGCGACCCCACCCTATAAGCATCCCTGCCCCATGGCGCTGCCCCATAGCGACCCCACCCTATAGGGATCCCTGCCCCATAGCAACCCCACCCCATAGCGCTGCCCCAAGGCGACCCCACCCCATAGGGACCCACACCCCATAGCTCTGCCCCATAGCGCTGCCCCATAGCGACCCCACCCTATAAGCATCCCTGCCCCATAGCGCTGCCCCACCCTATAGGGATCCCACCCCATAGCGCTGCCCCATAGCGACCCCACCCTATAGGGATCCCTGCCCCATAGCGCTGCCCCATAGCGACCCCACCCTATAGGGATCCATGCCCCATAGCGACCCCACCCCATAGGGACCCACACCCCATAGCGCTGCCCCATAGCGACCCCACCCTATAAGCATCCCTGCCCCATAGCGCTGCCCCACCCTATAGGGATCCCACCCCATAGCGCTGCCCCATAGCGACCCCACCCTATAGGGATCCCTGCCCCATAGCGCTGCCCCATAGCGACCCCACCCTATAGGGATCCATGCCCCATAGCGACCCCACCCCATAGGGACCCACACCCCATAGCGCTGCCCCATAGCGACCCCACCCTATAAGCATCCCTGCCCCATAGCGCTGCCCCACCCTATAGGGATCCCACCCCATAGCGCTGCCCCATAGCGACCCCACCCTATAGGGATCCCTGCCCCATAGCGCTGCCCCATAGCAACCCCACACTATAAGCATACCCACCCCATAGCGACCCCATCCTATAGCGACCCCACCCTATAGGGATCCCCGCCCCATAGCGCTGCCCCATAGCGACCCCACCCTATAGGGATCCCTGCCCCATAGCGCTGCCCCATAGCGACCCCACCCTATAGGGATCCATGCCCCATAGCGACCCCACCCCATAGGGGCCCACACCCCATAGCGCTGCCCCATAGCGACCCCACCCTATAAGCATCCCTGCCCCATAGCGCTGCCCCATAGCGACCCCGCCCTATAGGGATCCCCACCCCACAGCGCCGCCCCATAGCGACCCCACCCTACAAGGACCCCCACCTGATAGAGCCCCCATAAGGACCCCACAGTACCCCATAAGGACCCCATATGGGCCCCATAGAGCCCCATATGGACCCCATAGAGACCCCATAGTACCCCATAGAGTCCCATAGTACCCCATAGTGCCCCATAGAGCCCCATATGGACCCCATAGTGCCCCATAGAGCCCCATATGGACCCCATAGAGACCCCATAGTACCCAATAGTGCCCCCATATGGGGCCCTATAGAGACCCCATAGGGCCCCCGACCCCACAGTGCCCCCATTTGCCCCAATATGGACCCCATAGTACCCCATAGGGACCCCATAGTACCCCTATACGGCCCCTATATGGACCCCATAGGGACCCCCACCCCATAGAGCCCCCATAGGACCCCCCACCCCATAGCCATCCCATAGTGCCCCATAGCGCCCCACAGAGCCCCATAGAACCCCATAGAACCCCATAGCCATTCCATAGATCCCCTATGTTGCCCCATAGTGCCCCATAGAACCCCATAGATCCCCTCTATTGCCCCATAGAGCCCCATAGAGCCCCATAGAACCCCATAGAGCCCTATAGAACCCAATAGCACCCCATAGATCCCCTCTGTTGCCCCATAGAGCCCCATAGAACCCCATAGTGCCCCATAGAACCCCATAGATCCCCTATGTTGCCCCATAGAGCCCCATAGAACCCCATAGTGCCCCATAGAACCCCATAGATTCCCTATATATTGCCCCATAGAGCCCCATAGAACCCCATAGAGCCCCATAGAGCCCCATAGAACCCCATAGTGCCCCATAGAACCCCATAGATCCCCTATGTTGCCCCATAGAGCCCCATAGAACCCCATAGTGCCCCATAGAACCCCATAGATTCCCTATATATTGCCCCATAGAGCCCCATAGAACCCCATAGAGCCCCATAGAACCCCATAGATGCTCTATATTTCCCCATAGACCCCAGAGATCCCCTATATATTGCCCCATAGAACCCAATAGAACGCCATAGAGCCCCATAGAACCCCATAGTGCCCTATAGATGCTCTATATTGCCCCATAGAGCCCCATAGCGCCCCATAGATCCCCTATGTTGCCCCATATAGCCCCATAGAGCCCCATAGAGCCCCATAGAGACCCATAGGGACCCCATAACCCCATAGAGCCCCATAGAGACCCATAGAGCCCCATAGCACCCAATAGAGCCCCATAGAGACCCATAGATCCCCTATATATTGCCCCATAGATCCCCTATACATTGCCCTATATATTCCCTCTAGGTGGTGCTGGCGCTGTTGGCGCTGTGGGGGCTGCCCCGGGGGGGGGCTCAGCCCATCGCCTCGGCGGGTGAGTAATTAACGGCTAATTATGAGCATCATTTGCATATTCATTAGCCACCACCTCATCAATTAACCATATTACCCCCCATATTACACCATACATTAACCATAACCCCCCATATCCCCCATTAACCCCCCATACCCCCCTATATCCCCCATAACCACCCATATCCCCCCATTAACCCCCCATATTCCCCATATCCCCCCATATCTCCCCCATATCCCCCCTATATCCCCCCATATCCCCCCATATCCCCCCATTAACCCCATAGCCCCCCACAGACCCTATATCCCCCCATTAAACCCCCATAACCACCCCATATCCCCCCATTAACCCCCCATATCCCCCCATATCCCCCCATATCCCCCCATTAACCCCCCATATCCCCCCATATCCCCCTATATCCCCCCATAAACCCCCCTATATCCCCCTATATTCCCCCTATATCCCCCCATATCCCCCCATTAACCCCCCATATCCCCCCTATATCCCCCCATATCCCCTCATTAACCCCATATCCCTCCTATATCCCCCCAAATCCCCCCCATATCCCCCCATTAACCCCCTATATCTCCCCATATCCCGCCATATCTGCCCCATATCTGCCCCATATCACCCCACATCCCTCATTAACCCCCTATATCCCCCCATATCCCCCATTAACACCCCATATCCCCCCATTAACCCCCCATATCCCCCCATATCACCCCATTAACCCTCTATATCCCCCCATATCCCCTATATCCCCCCATTAACCCCCTATTTCCCCCCATATCCCCCTATATCCCCCCATTAACCCCCCATATCCCCCCATATCCCCCCATTAACCCCATATCCCCCCATATCCCCCCATATCCCCCCATTAACCCCCCATATCCCCCCATATTCCCCTATATCCCCCCATTTCCCCCCATATCCCCCCATTAATCCCCTATATCCCCCTATATCCCCCCATAACCCCCCATATCCCCCCATTAACCCCATATCCCCCCATTACCCCCCTATATCCCCCCATAGCCCCCATAGACCCCATTAACCCCATAGCCCCCATAACCCCCCATTAACCCCATATGTGCCCCATAGCGGTTCCATCGTTGCCGTGTGATGCCGTGACACCGCGTGACTGCCAGGACATCCACCCCATAGCCCCCATAGCCCCCATAGACCCCATTAACCCCATCCACCCCATAGCCTCCCATTAACCCCATAGCCCCCATAGCCCCACATTAACCCCATAGCCCCCATTAACCCCATAGCCCCCACTGACCCCATAGCCCCCATTGACCCCATCCACCCCATAGCCTCCCATTAACCCCATAGCCCCCATGGACCCCATAGCCCCCATAGCCCCCCATAGCCCCCACTGACCCCATAGCCCCCACTGACCTCATCCACCCCATAGACCCCATAGCCCCCCATAGCTCCCATATCCCCCCATTAACCCCATAGCCCCCACTGACACCATAGCCCCCATAGCCCCCATTGACCGCATCCACCCCATATCACCCCATAGCCCCCATATCCCCCATTGACCTCATCCACCCCATAGCCCCCATAGCCCCCCATATCCCCCCATAGCCTCCATATCCCCCATTGACCCCATATCCCCCCCATAGCCCCCATTAACCCCATAGCCCCCACTGACCTCATCCACCCCATTAACCCCATAGACCCCATAGACCCCATTGACCCCATATCCCCCCATATCCCCCCATAACCCCCCATTGACCCCATATCCCCCCATATCCCCCCATACCCCCCATTAACCCTATATCCCCCCATATCCCCCCTATTAACCCCATAGCGGTTCCATCATTGCCGTGTGATGCCGTGACGCCCCGTGACTGCCAGGACATCCACCCCATAGCCCCCATAGCCCCACATTGACCCCCATTAACCCCATTAGCCCCCATAGCCCCCCATTAACCCCATTGCCCCCATAGTCCCCCATTAACCCCATAGCTCCCCATTAACCCCCTATATCCCCCCATATCCCCTTATTAACACCCCATATCCCCCCATATCCCCCCCATATAACCCCATATCCCCCTATATCCCCCTATATCCCCCCATATCCCCCCATTAACACCCCATATCCCCCCATATTCCCCCATATCCCCCAATTGGCCCCCTATATTCCCCCCTATATCCCCCTATATCCCCCCATATCCCCCTATATCCCCCCATATCCCCCCTATATCCCCCCATTAACCCCATATCCCCCCATTACCCCCCTATATCCCCCCATAGACCCCATAGACCCCATTAACCCCATAGCCCCCATAACCCCCCATTAACCCCATATGTGCCCCATAGCGGTTCCATCGTTGCCGTGTGATGCCGTGACGCCCCGTGACTGCCAGGACATCCACCCCATAGCCCCCATAGACCCCATAGACCCCATAGACCCCATAGCCCCCATAGCCCCATATCCCCCCATTAACCCCATAGCCCCCACTGACCCCATAGCCCCCATTGACCCCATCCACCCCATAGCCTCCCATTAACCCCATAGCCCCCATGGACCCCATAGCCCCCATAGCCCCCCATAGCCCCCACTGACCCCATAGCCCCCACTGACCTCATCCACCCCATAGACCCCATAGCCCCCCATAGCTCCCATATCCCCCCATTAACCCCATAGCCCCCACTGACACCATAGCCCCCATAGCCCCCATTGACCGCATCCACCCCATATCACCCCATAGCCCCCATATCCCCCATTGACCTCATCCACCCCATAGCCCCCATAGCCCCCCATATCCCCCCATAGCCTCCATATCCCCCATTGACCCCATATCCCCCCCATAGACCCCATTAACCCCATAGCCCCCACTGACCTCATCCACCCCATTAACCCCATAGACCCCATAGACCCCATTGACCCCATATCCCCCCATATCCCCCCATAACCCCCCATTGACCCCATATCCCCCCTATTAACCCCATAGCGGTTCCATCGTTGCCGTGTGATGCCGTGACGCCGCGTGACTGCCAGGACATCCACCCCATAGCCCCCATAGACCCCATAGACCCCATTAACCCCCCATATCCCCCCATTAACACCCCATATCCCCCCTATATCCACCCCATATCCCCTCATTAACCCCATATCCCTCCTATATCCCCCCATATCCCCTATATCCCCCCATTAACCCCCGATATTCCCCTATAACCCCCCATATCCCCCCTATATCCCCCTATATCCCCTCATTAACACCCAATATCCCCCCATATCCCCCTATATCCCCCCCATTAACCCCTTATATCCCCCCATATCCCCCCATATCCCCCCATTAACCCTCTATATCCCCCCATGAATCCCCCATATCTTCCTATATCCCCCCATATCCCCCCATATCCCCCCATATTCCCCTATATCCCCCCATATCCCCCCATTAACACCCCATATCCCCCCATAAACCCCCTATATCCCCCCATTAATCCCCCATATCCTCCTATAACCCCCCATATCCCCCCATATCCCCCTTATATCCCCCTATATCCTCCCATATCCCCCTATATCCCCCCATAACCCCCCATTAACCCCATATCCCCCTATTAACCCCCTATATCCCCCCATATCCCCCCATTAACCCCCTATATCCCCCCTATATCCCCCATATCCCCCCATATCCCCCCATATCCCCCAAATCCCTCCCATATCCCCCCATATCCCCCCATTAACCCTATATCCCCCCATATCCCCCCATATCCCCCCATTAACCCTATATCCCCCCATATCCCCTCATTAACCCCCCATAGGCCCCATATCCCCCCATTAACCCCATATCCCCCCATTAACCCCCCATATCCCCCCATATTCCCCTATATCCCCCCATATCCCCCCATATCCCCCCATTAACCCCCTATATCCCCCTATATCCCTCCATATCCCTCCATATCCCCCCATATCCCCCCATATCCCCCCATATCCCCCCATTAACCCCCCATATCCCCCCATATTCCCCTATTTCCCCCCATATCCCCCCTATATCCCCCCTATATACCCCATATCCCCCCATTAACCCTCTATATCCCCCCATATCCCCCATATCCCCCCCATAGCCCCCATTAACCCCATATGTGCCCCATAGCGGTTCCATCGTTGCCGTGTGATGCCGTGACGCCGCGTGACTGCCAGGACATCCACGCGGGTGGGTCGGTGCGTGATGGCGTGTACCTGGTGTATCCCATGGGGCCGGGGCTGCCCGTACCCGTGTACTGCGACATGAGCACGGACGGACACGTGTGGACGGTGGGTAACATACGTGTAACATGTATGTAATGTGTGTGTGTCATGTATGTAACATGTGTGTGTACCTGGTGTATCCCATGGGGCCGGGGCTGCCCGTACCCGTGTACTGCGACATGAGCACGGACGGACACGTGTGGACGGTGGGTGACATACGTGGAGCATGTATGTAACATGTATGTAACGTGTATGTGTGTAACATGTGTGTGTCATGTATGTAACATGTGTGTGTACCTGGTGTCCCCTATGGGGGTCTGTACCCGTGTACTGCGACATGAGCACGGACGGACACGTGTGGACGGTGGGTAACATACATGTAACATGTATGTTACATGTAAGTGACTTGTATGTGTCATGTATGTAACATATGTATGTACCTGGTGTCTCCTATGGGGTCTGTACCCGTGTACTGCGACATGAGCACGGACGGACACGTGTGGACGGTGTGTAACATACGTGTAACATGTATGTAACGTGTGTGTGTCATGTATGTAACATGTGTGTGTACCTGGTGTATCCCATGAGGCCGGGGCTGCCCGTACCCGTGTACTGTGACATGAGCACGGACGGACACGTGTGGACAGTGGGTGACATACGTGTAACATGTATGTAACGTGTATGTGTCATGTATGTAACATGTGTGTGTACCTGGTGTATCCCATGGGGCCGGGGCTGCCCGTACCCGTGTACTGCGACATGAGCACGGACGGACACGTGTGGACGGTGGGTGACATATGTGGAACATGTATGTAACGTGTGTGTGTAACATGTATGTGTCATGTATGTAACATGTGTATGTACCTGGTGTCTCCTATGGGGCCTGTACCCGTGTACTGCGACATGAGCACGGACGGACACGTGTGGACGGTGGGTGACATACGTGTAACATGTATGTAACGTGTGTGGGCTATGTATGTGCCATGTATATGTATGTAGGTAACATGTATATGTATGTATATACATATCACATGTATGTGTATGTATGTAACATCTATGTGTATGTATACGACATGTATGTGTACGTATGTAACATGTATATGTATGTATGTGCCATGTGTGTGTATGCATGTAACAGGTATGTGCATGTATGTGCATGTATGTGTATGTATGTAACATATATGCGTACATATGTAACGTGTATGTGTATGTATGTGTCACGTATGTGTATGTATGTGCCATGTATGTATATGTATGTAACACATATGTGCATGTATGTGACGTGTATGTGTATGTATGTGACATTTATGTACATGTATGTGCCATGTATGTGTATGTATGTAACATGCATGTATATGTATGTGGCATGCATGTGTATGTATGTAACATGTATGTGTATGTATGTAACATGTATGTGTATGTACATGCCATGTATGTGAACGTATGTAACATGTATGAATATGTAACATGAGTATGGATGTGCATGTATGTGTATGTATGTGCCATGTATGTGTATGAATGTAACAGGTATGTAAATGTATGTGCATGTATGTGCATGTATGTGTACGCATGTGCATGCATGTGCATGTATGTAACATGTATGTGCATGTATGTAACATTTATGTGTATGTATGTGCCTTGAATGTGTATGCATGTAACATGTATGAGTATGCATGTGCCATGTATGTGTATGTGCCATGTATGTGTATGTGCCATGTATGTGTATGTATGTAACACGTATGTAACACGTATGTAACACGTATGTAACACGTATGTACCCAGGTGTTCCAGAAGCGTTTCAATGGCTCCGTCAGCTTCTTCCGTGGTTGGAACGACTACAGGAACGGCTTCGGGAGAGCGGACGGAGAGTATTGGCTGGGTGAGACCCATAGCGACCCCATAGAGACCCATAGAGACCCATAGGGACCCATAGAGACCCATAGGGACCCCATAGGGACCCCATAGAACCCCATAGGGACCCATAGAGACACATAGAGACCCATAGGGACCCCATACGGACCCCATAGGGACCCATAGGGACCCCATAGGGACCCCATAGGGACCCATAGAACCCCATAGGGACCATAGGGACCCCATAGAGACACATCGGGACCCATAGAGACATATAGGGACCCCATACAGACCCCATAGGGACCCATAGGGACCCATAGCGACCCCATACAGACCCCATAGCGACCCCATACGGACCCATAGCGACCCATAGGGACACATAGGGACACATAGGGACCCCATAGAGACCCATAGGGACACATAGGGACACATAGCGACACATAGAAACCCATAGGGACACATAGGGACCCATAGAGACCCATAGAGACACATAGGGACACATAGGGACCCATAGGGACCATAGGGACCCATAGAGACATATAGGGACCCCATACAGACCCATAGGGACCCATAGAGACCCATAGCGACCCATAGGGACCCCATAGGGACCCATAGGGACCCATAGCGACCCCATACAGACCCCATAGGGACCATAGGGACCCATAGGGACACATAGGGACACATAGAGACCCCATAGGGACCCATAGGGACCCATAGAGACACATAGCGACCCCATAACGACCCCATAGGGACCCCATACGGACCCCATACGGACCCCATAGGGACCCCATAGAGACCCATAGCGACCCCATAGCGACCCCATAGCGACCCCATAGAGACCCCATAGCGACCCCACAGCGACCCCATAGGGACCCCATAGAACCCCATAGGGACCCATAGAGACACATAGAGACCCATAGCGACCCCATATGGACCCCATAGCGACCCCATAGGGACCCCATAGAGACCCATAGCGACCCCATAGCGACCCCATAGCGACCCCATACAGACCCCATAGCGACCCCATAGGGACCCCATAGGGACCCATAGAGACCCATAGGGACCCATAGAGACCCATAGAGACACATAGGGACACATAGAGACATATAGGGACCCCATAGAGACCCCATAGGGACCCATAGGGACACATAGGGACCCCATACAGACCCCATAGGGACCCCATAGGGACCCATAGAGACCCATAGGGACACATAGGGACACATAGGGACCCCATAGAGACCCATAGGGACACATAGGGACACATAGCGACACATAGAAACCCATAGGGACACATAGGGACCCATAGAGACCCATAGAGACACATAGGGACACATAGAGACCCATAGAGACACATAGGGACACATAGGGACCCATAGGGACCATAGGGACCCATAGAGACATATAGGGACCCCATAGCGACCCCATAGGGACCCATAGGGACCCCATACAGACCCCATAGGGACCCATGGGGACCCATAGAGACCCATAGAGCCCCAATACAACCCCATAGACCCCCATAGGTACCCCATAGAGCCCCAAAGAGCCCCATAGGTACCCCATAGAGCCCCAGTACAACCCCATAGAGCCCCATAGGTACCCCATAGAGCCCCAGTACAACCCCATAGAGCCCCATAGGTACCCCATAGAGCCCCATAGAGCCTCATAGATCCACATAGAGCCCCAATACAACCCCATAGAGCCCAATAGAGCCCCATAGAGCCCCAGTACAACCCCATAGAGCCCAATAGAGACCCATAGAGACCCCATAGAACCTCATAGATGACCCATAGAGCCCCAAAGAGCCCCATAGGTACCCCATAGAGCCCCATAGATTCACTATCCCCTCAATGTCCCCCCTTTATCCCCCCATAGGGCTGCAGACCATCCACGTGCTGACCCTGCGGGGTCGCTACGAGCTGCGTGTGGAGCATAGAGCCCCAATAAAGACCCATAGATACCCCATAGATACCCCATAGAACCCCATAGAGCCCCAATATAGCCCCATAGAGCCCCATAGAGACCCATAGAGCCCATAGAGCCCCATAGATACCCCATAGAGCCCCATAGAGCCCCAATAAAGACCCATACAGCCCCATAGATACCCCATAGATCCACATAGAGCCCCAATATAGCCCCATAGAGCCCAATAGAGCCCCATAGATCTCCAATACAACCCCATAGAGCCCCATAGGTACCCCATAGAGCCCCAATACAGCCTCATAGAGCCCCATAGATCCACATAGGGCCCCAATACAGCCCCACAGAGCCCAATAGAGCCGCATAGAGCCCCAATACAGCCTCATAGAGCCCCAATACAGCCCCACAGAGCTCCATAGAGCCCCATAGAGCCCCAATACAACCCCATAGAGTCCCAAAGAGCCCCATAGGTACCCCAAAGAGCCCCATAGAGCCCCATAGGTACCCCATAGAGCCCCAATACAACCCCATAGAGCCCCATAGATCTCCAATACAACCCCATATAGCCCCATAGAGACCCCATAGGCCCCCAAAGAAACCCCATAGAGCCCCATTGATCCCATAGAAGCTATTTATCCCCCCATAGGGCTGCAGACCATCCACGTGCTGACCCTGCGGGGTCGCTACGAGCTGCGTGTGGAGCATAGAGCCCCAATAAAGACCCATAGATACCCCATAGATACCCCATAGAGCCCCATAGAGCCCCATAGATCCACATATAACCCCATAGATACCCCATAGAGCCCCATAGGGCCTCATAGATACCACATAGAGCCCCATAGATACCCCATAGAGCCTCATAGATACCCCATAGAGCCCCATAGAGACCCCATAGAGACCCATAGAGCCCCAGTACAACCCCATAGGTACCCCATAGATCCCCATAGAGCCCCAATACAACCCCATAGATCCCCATAGAGCCCCATAGTGCCTCATAGGTACCCCATAGAGCCTCATAGAGCCCCAATACAGTCCCATAGAGCCCCATAGACCCCCATAGAGCCCCAATACAACTCCATAGAGCCCCATAGAGCCCCATAGAGACCCTGCCCCCTAACTACCCCCCTTTATCCCCCCATAGGACTGCAGACCATCCACGTGCTGACCCTGCGGGGTCGCTACGAGCTGCGTGTGGAGCATAGAGCTCCAATAAAGACCTATAGATACCCCATAGATACCCCATAGAGCCCTATAGAGCCCCATAGAACCCCCTAGAACCCCATAGAGCCCCATAGAACCCCATAGAGCCCCATAGAACCCCATAGAGCCCCATAGAGCCCATAGAACCCCATAGAGCCTCATAGAACCCCATAGAGCCTCATAGATACCCCATAGAGCCCCATAGAGACCCCATAGAGACCCATAGAGACCCCATAGAGACCCATACAGCCCCATAGATACCCCCTAGAGCCCCATAGAACCCCATAGAGCCCCAATACAACCCCATAGAGCCCCAATACAGCCCCAAAGAGCCCCATCGATCCCCATAGAGCCCCAATACAACCCCATAGAACCCCATAGAGCCCCATATATACCCCATAGAGCCCCACTGATCCCATAGAAGCTATTTATCCCCCCATAGGGCTGCAGACCATCCACGTGCTGACCCTGCGGGGTCGCTACGAGCTGCGTGTGGAGCATAGAGCTCCAATAAAGACCCATAGATACCCCATAGAGACCCCATAGAGACCCATAGAGACCCCATAGAGCCCCATAGAGACCCCATAGAGCCCCAATACAGCCTCATAGAGCCCCATAGATCCCCATAGAGCCCCAATACAACCCCATAGAGCCCCATAGAGCCCCATAGGTACCCCATAGAGCCCCATAGAGCCCCAATACAGTCCCATAGAACCCCATAGGCCCCCATAGATACCCCATAGAGCCCCATAGAGCCCCATATATCCACATATAACCCCATAGATAACCCATAGAGCCCCATAGGGCCTCATAGATACCACATAGAGCCCCATAGATACCCCATAGAGCCCCAATACACCCCCATAGTTACCCCTAGAGCCCCATAGAGCCCCATAGGTACCCCATAGAGCCCCATAGAGCCCCAATACAGCCTCGTAGAGCCCCAATACAGCCTCATAGAGCCCCATAGATCCACATAGAGCCCAATAGAGCCCCATGGAACTCCAATACAACCCCATAGACCCCATAGAGACCCAATAGTACCCCATAGAGCCCCATAGATACCCCATAGAGCTCCATATGTACCCCATAGAGCCCCAATACAGTTCCATAGAGCCCCATAGTGCCTTATAGATCCCCATAGAGACCCCATAGAGCCCCATAGGTACCCCATAGAGCCCCAAAGAGCCCCATAGGTACCCCATAGAGCCCCAATACAGCCCTATAGACCCCCATAGGTAAACCATAGAGCCCCATAGGCCCTCATAGGTACCCCATAGAGCCCCATAGATCCCCAAAGAGCCCCAATACAGCCCCATAGACCCCCATAGAGCCCCATAGAGCCCCACTGATCCCATAGAAGCTATTTATCCCCCCATAGGGCTGCAGACCATCCACGTGCTGACCCTGCGGGGTCGCTACGAGCTGCGTGTGGAGCATAGAGCCCCAATAAAGACCCATAGATACCCCATAGATACCCATAGATACCCCATAGAGCCCCATAGAGCCCCATAGATACCCCATAGAGCCCCATAGAGACCCATAGATAACCCATAGAGCCCCATAGATACCCCATAGAGCCCCAATACAGCCCCGTAGATACCCCATAGAGCCCCATAGATTCACATATAACCCCATAGATACCCCATAGAGCCCCATACAGCCTCATAGAGCCCCAATACAACCCCATAGAGCCCCAATACAGCCCCATAGAGCCCCATAGATCCCCATAGAGCCCCAATACAACCCCCATAGGTACCCCATAGAGCCCCACAGACCCCCATAGGTTCCCCATAGAGCCCCATAGAGTCCCAATACAGCTCCATAGAACCACATAGGTACCTCATAGAGACCCATAGAGCCCCATAGAGCCCCAATACAACCCCATAGAGCCCCATAGGTACCCCATAGAGCCCCATAGAGCCCCAATACAGCCTCATAGAACCCCATAGATCCCCATAGAGCCCCAATACAGCCTCATAGAGCCCAATAGAGCCCCATAGAACCCCAATACAACCCCATAGAGCCCCATAGAGCCCCATAGAGCCCCATAGGTACCCCATAGACCCCCATAGAGCCCCAATACAGTCCCATAGAGCCCCATAGGCCCCCATAGAAACCCCATAGAGCCCCACTGATCCCATAGAAGCTATTTATCCCCCCATAGGGCTGCAGACCATCCACGTGCTGACCCTGCGGGGTCGCTACGAGCTGCGCGTGGAGCATAGAGCTCCAATAAAGACCCATAGATACCCCATAGAGACCCATAGATACCCCATAGAGCCCCATAGATCCACATATAACCCCATAGATACCCCATAGACCCCCATAGAGCCCATAGAACCCCATAGAGCCCCATAGAACCCCATAGAGCCTCATAGATACCCCATAGAGCCCCATAGAGACCCCATAGAGACCCATAGAGCCCCAGTACAACCCCATAGAGACCCATAGATCCCCATAGAGCCCCAATACAACCCCATAGATCCCCATAGAGCCCCATAGTGCCTCATAGGTACCCCATAGATCCCCATAGAGCCCCAATACAGCCTCATAGAGCCCCAATACAGCCTCATAGAGCCCCATAGATCCACATAGAGCCCCATAGAGCCCCAATACAGCCCCATAGAGCCCCAATACAGCTCCATAGAACCCCATAGGCACCCCATAGAGACCCATAGAGCCCCATAGAGCCCCAGTACAACCCCATAGAGCCCCAATACAACCCCATAGACCCCCATAGGTACCCCATATAGCCCCATAGAGCCCCATATATACCCCATAGAGCCTCAATACAGCCCCATAGAATCCAATGGAACCCCATAGAGCCCCATTGATCCCATAGAAGCTATTTATCCCCCCATAGGGCTGCAGACCATCCACGTGCTGACCCTGCGGGGTCGCTACGAGCTGCGCGTGGAGCATAGAGCCCCAATAAAGACCCATAGATACCCCATAGAGACCTATAGATACCCCATAGAGACCTATAGATACCCCATAGAGCCCCAATATAGCCCCATAGAGCCCCATAGAGACCCATAGAGCCCATAGAGCCCCAAAGATACCCCATAGAGCCCCATAGATCCACATATAACCCCATAGATACCCCATAGAGCCCCATAGAACCCCATAGAGCCCCATAGATACCCCATAGAGCTCCATAGGTACCCATAGAGCCCCAATACAACCCCATAGAGCCCCAATACAACCTCATAGACCCCCATAGGTACCCCATAGAGCCCCATAGATCCCCAAAGAGCCCCAATACAGCCCCATAGACCCCCATAGAGCCCCATAGAGCCCCACTGATCCCATAGAAGCTATTTATCCCCCCATAGGGCTGCAGACCATCCACGTGCTGACCCTGCGGGGTCGCTACGAGCTGCGTGTGGAGCATAGAGCCCCAATAAAGACCCATAGATACCCCATAGATACCCATAGATACCCCATAGAGCCCCATAGAGCCCCATAGATACCCCATAGAGCCCCATAGAGACCCATAGATAACCCATAGAGCCCCATAGATACCCCATAGAGCCCCAATACAGCCCCGTAGATACCCCATAGAGCCCCATAGATTCACATATAACCCCATAGATACCCCATAGAGCCCCATACAGCCTCATAGAGCCCCAATACAACCCCATAGAGCCCCAATACAGCCCCATAGAGCCCCATAGATCCCCATAGAGCCCCAATACAACCCCCATAGGTACCCCATAGAGCCCCACAGACCCCCATAGGTTCCCCATAGAGCCCCATAGAGTCCCAATACAGCTCCATAGAACCACATAGGTACCTCATAGAGACCCATAGAGCCCCATAGAGCCCCAATACAACCCCATAGAGCCCCATAGGTACCCCATAGAGCCCCATAGAGCCCCAATACAGCCTCATAGAACCCCATAGATCCCCATAGAGCCCCAATACAGCCTCATAGAGCCCAATAGAGCCCCATAGAACCCCAATACAACCCCATAGAGCCCCATAGAGCCCCATAGAGCCCCATAGGTACCCCATAGACCCCCATAGAGCCCCAATACAGTCCCATAGAGCCCCATAGGCCCCCATAGAAACCCCATAGAGCCCCACTGATCCCATAGAAGCTATTTATCCCCCCATAGGGCTGCAGACCATCCACGTGCTGACCCTGCGGGGTCGCTACGAGCTGCGCGTGGAGCATAGAGCTCCAATAAAGACCCATAGATACCCCATAGAGACCCATAGATACCCCATAGAGCCCCATAGATCCACATATAACCCCATAGATACCCCATAGACCCCCATAGAGCCCATAGAACCCCATAGAGCCCCATAGAACCCCATAGAGCCTCATAGATACCCCATAGAGCCCCATAGAGACCCCATAGAGACCCATAGAGCCCCAGTACAACCCCATAGAGACCCATAGATCCCCATAGAGCCCCAATACAACCCCATAGATCCCCATAGAGCCCCATAGTGCCTCATAGGTACCCCATAGATCCCCATAGAGCCCCAATACAGCCTCATAGAGCCCCAATACAGCCTCATAGAGCCCCATAGATCCACATAGAGCCCCATAGAGCCCCAATACAGCCCCATAGAGCCCCAATACAGCTCCATAGAACCCCATAGGCACCCCATAGAGACCCATAGAGCCCCATAGAGCCCCAGTACAACCCCATAGAGCCCCAATACAACCCCATAGACCCCCATAGGTACCCCATATAGCCCCATAGAGCCCCATATATACCCCATAGAGCCTCAATACAGCCCCATAGAATCCAATGGAACCCCATAGAGCCCCATTGATCCCATAGAAGCTATTTATCCCCCCATAGGGCTGCAGACCATCCACGTGCTGACCCTGCGGGGTCGCTACGAGCTGCGCGTGGAGCATAGAGCCCCAATAAAGACCCATAGATACCCCATAGAGACCTATAGATACCCCATAGAGACCTATAGATACCCCATAGAGCCCCAATATAGCCCCATAGAGCCCCATAGAGACCCATAGAGCCCATAGAGCCCCAAAGATACCCCATAGAGCCCCATAGATCCACATATAACCCCATAGATACCCCATAGAGCCCCATAGAACCCCATAGAGCCCCATAGATACCCCATAGAGCTCCATAGGTACCCATAGAGCCCCAATACAACCCCATAGAGCCCCAATACAACCTCATAGACCCCCATAGGTACCCCATAGAGCCCCATAGATCCCCAAAGAGCCCCAATACAGCCCCATAGACCCCCATAGAGCCCCATAGAGCCCCACTGATCCCATAGAAGCTATTTATCCCCCCATAGGGCTGCAGACCATCCACGTGCTGACCCTGCGGGG
Source organism: Coturnix japonica (assembly GCF_054131305.1). NCBI lineage: Eukaryota > Metazoa > Chordata > Aves > Galliformes > Phasianidae > Coturnix > Coturnix japonica. The sequence continues at coordinate 636,748 of NC_140679.1, read as the reverse complement.
TCGCTACGAGCTGCGTGTGGAGCATAGAGCCCCAATAAAGACCCATAGATACCCCATAGATACCCATAGATACCCCATAGAGCCCCATAGAGCCCCATAGATACCCCATAGAGCCCCATAGAGACCCATAGATAACCCATAGAGCCCCATAGATACCCCATAGAGCCCCAATACAGCCCCGTAGATACCCCATAGAGCCCCATAGATTCACATATAACCCCATAGATACCCCATAGAGCCCCATACAGCCTCATAGAGCCCCAATACAACCCCATAGAGCCCCAATACAGCCCCATAGAGCCCCATAGATCCCCATAGAGCCCCAATACAACCCCCATAGGTACCCCATAGAGCCCCACAGACCCCCATAGGTTCCCCATAGAGCCCCATAGAGTCCCAATACAGCTCCATAGAACCACATAGGTACCTCATAGAGACCCATAGAGCCCCATAGAGCCCCAATACAACCCCATAGAGCCCCATAGGTACCCCATAGAGCCCCATAGAGCCCCAATACAGCCTCATAGAACCCCATAGATCCCCATAGAGCCCCAATACAGCCTCATAGAGCCCAATAGAGCCCCATAGAACCCCAATACAACCCCATAGAGCCCCATAGAGCCCCATAGAGCCCCATAGGTACCCCATAGACCCCCATAGAGCCCCAATACAGTCCCATAGAGCCCCATAGGCCCCCATAGAAACCCCATAGAGCCCCACTGATCCCATAGAAGCTATTTATCCCCCCATAGGGCTGCAGACCATCCACGTGCTGACCCTGCGGGGTCGCTACGAGCTGCGCGTGGAGCATAGAGCTCCAATAAAGACCCATAGATACCCCATAGAGACCCATAGATACCCCATAGAGCCCCATAGATCCACATATAACCCCATAGATACCCCATAGACCCCCATAGAGCCCATAGAACCCCATAGAGCCCCATAGAACCCCATAGAGCCTCATAGATACCCCATAGAGCCCCATAGAGACCCCATAGAGACCCATAGAGCCCCAGTACAACCCCATAGAGACCCATAGATCCCCATAGAGCCCCAATACAACCCCATAGATCCCCATAGAGCCCCATAGTGCCTCATAGGTACCCCATAGATCCCCATAGAGCCCCAATACAGCCTCATAGAGCCCCAATACAGCCTCATAGAGCCCCATAGATCCACATAGAGCCCCATAGAGCCCCAATACAGCCCCATAGAGCCCCAATACAGCTCCATAGAACCCCATAGGCACCCCATAGAGACCCATAGAGCCCCATAGAGCCCCAGTACAACCCCATAGAGCCCCAATACAACCCCATAGACCCCCATAGGTACCCCATATAGCCCCATAGAGCCCCATATATACCCCATAGAGCCTCAATACAGCCCCATAGAATCCAATGGAACCCCATAGAGCCCCATTGATCCCATAGAAGCTATTTATCCCCCCATAGGGCTGCAGACCATCCACGTGCTGACCCTGCGGGGTCGCTACGAGCTGCGCGTGGAGCATAGAGCCCCAATAAAGACCCATAGATACCCCATAGAGACCTATAGATACCCCATAGAGACCTATAGATACCCCATAGAGCCCCAATATAGCCCCATAGAGCCCCATAGAGACCCATAGAGCCCATAGAGCCCCAAAGATACCCCATAGAGCCCCATAGATCCACATATAACCCCATAGATACCCCATAGAGCCCCATAGAACCCCATAGAGCCCCATAGATACCCCATAGAGCTCCATAGGTACCCATAGAGCCCCAATACAACCCCATAGAGCCCCAATACAACCTCATAGACCCCCATAGGTACCCCATAGAGCCCCATAGATCCCCAAAGAGCCCCAATACAGCCCCATAGACCCCCATAGAGCCCCATAGAGCCCCACTGATCCCATAGAAGCTATTTATCCCCCCATAGGGCTGCAGACCATCCACGTGCTGACCCTGCGGGGTCGCTACGAGCTGCGCGTGGAGCATAGAGCCCCAATAAAGACCCATAGATACCCCATAGAGCCCCATAGAGCCCCAATAAAGACCCATAGAGCCCCATAGAGACCCCATAGAGCCCCATAGATAACCCATAGAGCCCCATAGGTACCCCCTAGAGCCCCCTAGAGCCTAAATACAGCCCCATAGAGCCCCAATATAGCTCCATAGAACCCCATAGAGACCCCATAGAGTCCAATACTGCCCAATAGAGCCCCATAGGTACCACTAGAGCCCCATAGGTGCCCCATAGAGCCCCAATACAACTCCATAGAGCCCCATAGACCCCCATAGGTACCCCAAAGAGCCCCATAGATCCACATATAACCCCATAGATACCCCATAGAGCCCCATACAGCCCCATAGTGCCCCATAGATCCCCATAGAGCCCCAATACAACCCCATAGACCCCCATAGGTACCCCATAGAGCCCCAAAGAGTCCCATAGAGCCCCATAGAGCCCCAATACAGCCTCATAGAGACCCAATACAACCCCATAGAGCCCCATAGAGCCCCATAGAGCCCCAATACAACTCCATAGAGCCCCATAGACCCCCATAGGTACCCCAAAGAGCCCCATAGAGCCCCATAGAGACCCCATAGAGCCCCAATACAGCCTCATAGAGCCCAATAGAGCCCCATAGAACTCCAATACAACTCCATAGAGCCCCATAGAGACCCTGCCCCCTAACTACCCCCCTTTATCCCCCCATAGGGCTGCAGACCATCCACGTGCTGACCCTGCGGGGTCGCTACGAGCTGCGTGTGGAGCTGGAGGACTTTGAGAACAACACGGCGTCGGCCACCTACGGCACCTTCGCCTTGTCCCCCAACGCCATCAGCGCCGACGAGGACGGATACACCCTCCATGTGGGGCGCTTCGTGGACGGCGGCGCCGGTGTGGGGCAGGGGGGGTTCTATGGGGTACCTATGGGGCTGCAGGGAGCTCTATGGGGCTCTATGGGGGTCTATGGGGCTCTATGGGGCTCTATGGGGCTCTATGGGGTACCTATGGGGGTCTGAGGGGCTGTATTGGGGCTCTATGGGGCTCTATTGGGCCCTATGGGGTACCTATGGGGCTGTATTGGGGCTCTATGGGGCTCTATGGGGTCGTTATGGGGGTCTGAGGGGCTGTATTGGGGCTCTATGGGGCTCTATGGGGCTCTATGGGGCTCTTGTGGTACCTACGGGGCTCTATGTGGGTCTATGGGGTACCTATGGGGCTCTATGGGGTACCTATGGGGCTCTATGGGGCTCTATGGGGCTCTATGGGGTAACTATGGGGCTCTAGGGGGCTGTATTGGGGCTCTATGTGGATCTATGGGGTACTTATGGGGCGCTATAGGGCTCTATGGGGCTCTATGGGATACACCCTCCATGTGGGGCGCTTCGTGGACGGCGGCGCCGGTGTGGGGCAGGGGAATATCTATGGGGCTCTATGGGTACCTATGGGGTACTATGGGGCATCTAGGGGGTATCTATGGGGCTCTATGGGGATCTATGGGGTACCTATGGGGTCGTTATGGGGCTCTATGGGGTATCTATGGGGCTCTATGAGGCTGTATGGGGCTGTATGGGGCTCTATGGGGCTCTATGGGGCTGTATGGGGTACCTATGGGGCTCTATGGGGCTGTATTGGGGCTGTATTGGGGCTCTATGGGGTACATATGGGGGTCTATGGGGTTGTATTGGGGCTCTATGTAGATCTATGGGGAGCTATGGGGCTCTATTGGGCTCTATTGGGTATCTATGGGGCTCTATGGGGCTGTATTGGGGCTCTATGGGGTACCTATGGGGCCCTATGGGGCTGTATTGGGGCTCTATGTGGATTTATGGGGTCGTTATGGGGCTGTATTGGGGCTCTATGGGGGTCTATGGGGCTCTATGGGGCTCTATGGGGCTGTATGGGGCTCTATAGGGTATCTATGGGGCTCTATGGGATACACCCTCCATGTGGGGCGCTTCGTGGACGGCGGCGCCGGTGTGGGGCAGGGGGGGATATAGGGGGTACCTATGGGACAGGGGGGGATCTAGGGGGTATCTATGGGGCTCTAGGGGGCTCTATGGGGTACCTATGGGGCTCTAGGGGGTTCTATGGGGCTGTACTGGGGCTCTCTGGGGCTGTATTGGGGCTCTATGGGGCTGTATTGGGGCTCTACGGGGTCGTTATGGGGCTCAATAGGGCTGTATTGGGGCTCTATGGGGATCTATGGGGCTCTGTGGGGGTCTGAGGGGCTGTATTGGGGCTCTATGGGGCTGTATTGGGGCTCAATAGGGCTGTATTGGGGCTCTATGGGGATCTATCGGGCTCTGTGGGGGTCTGAGGGGCTGTATTGGGGCTCTATGGGGTGCCTATGGGGCTCTATGGGATACACCCTCCATGTGGGGCGCTTCGTGGACGGCAGCGCCGGTGTGGGGCAGGGGGGGATATAGGGGGTATCTATGGGGCGCTAGGGGGTTCTATGAGGCTGTATTGGGGTCTGAGGGGCAGTATTGGGGCTCTATGGGGCTCTATGGGGTACTTATGGGGGTCTATGGGGCTCTGCGGGGTATCTATGGGGCACTATGGGGTATCTATGGGGATCTATGGGGCTGTATTGGGGCTCTATGGGGCTGTATTGGGGCTCTATGTGGATCTATGGGGCTCTAGTGGTACCTATGGGGCTCTATAGGGTATCTATGGGGCTCTATGGGGCTGTATTGGGGCTCTATGGGGTATCTATGGGTCTCTATGGGGCTTTAAGAGGTACCTATGGGGCTCTCTGGGGCTCTAGGGGGTCGTTATGGGGCTCTATGTGGCTCTATGGAGTACTTATGGGGTTCTATTGGGCCCTATGGGGTACCTATGGGGCTCTATGGGGTACCTATGGGACTCTATGGGGCTGTATTGGGGCTCTATGGGGTACCTATGGGGCTCTATGGGATACACCCTCCATGTGGGGCGCTTCGTGGACGGCAGCGCTGGTGTGGGGCAGGGGGGGATATAGGGGGTATCTATGGGGCTCTATGGGGTACCTATGGGGCTCTATGGGGCTGTATTGGGGCTCTATGTGGATCTATGGGGTCGTTTTGGGGTCTATGGGGATCTATGGGGCTCTATGGGGTGCCTAGGGGGCTGTATTGGGGCCCTGTGGGGTACCTATGGGGGTCTATGGGGCTCTATAAGGAACTTATGGGGGTCTATGGGGCTGTATTGGGGCTCTATGGGGCTCTAGTGGTACCTATGAGGCTCTATAGGGTATCTATGGGGCTCTAGGGGGCTGTATTGGGGCTCTATGGGGTGCCTATGGGGCACTTATGGGGGTCTATGGGGCTGTATTGGGACTCTATGGGGATCTATGGGGCTCTATGGGGTACCTATGGGGTTCTATGGGGTGCAATGGGGTTGTATGTGGCTCTATAGGGTATCTATGGGGTATTTATGGGGTATCTATGGGGCTCTAGGGAGCTCTATGGGGTATTTATGGGGTATCTATGGGGCTCTAGGGAGCTCTATGGGGTATTTATGGGGTATGTATGGGTCTCAATGGGGTATTTATGGGGCTCTAGGGAGCTCTATGGGGTACTTATGGGGCTCTATGGGGTCCCAAATTCTCCTTATGGGTCTCAATGTGTCTCAATGTGTCTCAATGGGTCTCAATGGGTCCCAATGGTCTCAATGGGTCCCAATGGGTCTCAATGGTCTCAATGGGTCCCAATGGGTCCCAATGGTCTCAATGGGTCCCAATGGGTCCTAATGGGTCCCAATGGGTCCCAATGGTCTCAATGGGTCCCAATGGGTCTCAATGGGTCTCAATGGGTCTCAATGGGTCCCAGTAGGTCTTAATGGTCCCTATGGGTCCTAATGGGTCTCAATGGGTCCTATAGTTCCTAATGAGCCTCAATGGGTCCCAAAGGGTCCTAATGAGCCTCAATGGATCCCAATGGGTACCTATGGGTCTCAATGGGTCCCAATGGTCTCAATGGGTTATATGGGTCTCAATGGTTCTCAATAGGCCCCAATGGTCTCAACGGGTTCCAATGGGTCTCAATGAGTCACAATGGGTCCTATAGGTCCTGATGAGCCTCAATGGGTCCCAATGGGTCTGAATGGGTCTCAATGGGTCCCAATGGTCTCAATGGGTCTCAATGGGTCCCAATGGGTCCCAAAGGTCTCAATGAGTCCCTATGGGTCCCTATGGGTCGTAATGGGTTCCAATGCCTACCAGTGGGTCTCAATGCTTCCTAATGGGTCCCAGTGGGTCCCAATGGATCTTAATGGGTCTCAATGGGTCTCAGTGGGTCTCAGTGGGTCCCAATGGGTCCCAATGGGTCCCAATGGGTCTCAATGGGTCTCAATGGGTCTCAATGGGTCCCAATGGGTCTCAGTGGGTCTCAATGGGTCCCAGTGGGTCCCAATGGGTCTCAATGTGTCTCAATGGGTCCCAATGGGTCCTAATGGGTCCCTATGGGTCCCAATGGGACTCAATGGTCTGAATGGGTCCCAATGTTTATGAATGGGTCTCATTGGGTCCAAATGGTCTCAGTGGGTCGTAATGGGTCTCAATGGATCCCAATGGTCTCAATGGGTCCTAATGGCACTCAGTGGGTCTCTATGGGTCCCAAAGGTCTCAGTGCTTCCCTATGGGTCTCAATGATTCCCAATGGGCCCATAAGGGTCTCAATGGGTCTCAATGGGTCTCAGTGGGTCTCAATGGGTCCCAATGGTCTCAATGGGTTATATGGGTCTCAATGGTTCTCAATAGGTCCCAATGGTCTCAATGGGTCCTAATGGGTCTCAATGAGTCCCAATGGGTCTGAATGGGTCCCAATGGGTCTCAATGGGTCCCAATAGGTCTCAATGGGTCTCAGTGGGTCTCAGTGGGTCTCAATGGGTCTCAATGGGTCCCAATGGACCCTATAGTTCCTAATGAGCCTCAATGGGTCTCAATGGGTCTCAATGGGCCCCAATGGGTCCCAATGGATCTCAATGGGTCGTAATGGGACCCAATGGGTCCCAATGGGTCTCAATGGGTCCCAATGGGTCTCAATGGGTCTCAGTGGGTCCCAATGGGTCTCAATGGGTCCCAATGGGTCTCAATGGGTCTCAATGGGTCCCAAAGGTCTCAATGCTTCCCAATAGGCCCCCAAGGGTCCCAATGGGTCTCAATGACTATGGATGGGTCTGAATGGATTCCAATGGGTCCCAATGGGTCTCAATGGGTCCCTATGGGTCTCAATGGGTCCCAATGTGTCCGTGCCCCACAGGTGACTCCCTGAGCTCCCACCACGGTCAGAAGTTCTCGACGTTTGACCGTGACCAGGATCTGTATGTGCACAGATCCACATGGCTCCATATGGCTCCATATGGGTCTCAATGGGTCCCAATGGAACCGAATGGGCCTCAATGGGTCCCAATTAGTCCCAATGGATCCCAATGGTCTCAATGGGTCCTAATGGGTCCTAATGGGTCTGAATGGGTCCCAATGGACCCTATAGGTCCTAATGAGCCTCAATGGGTCCCAATGGGTCCTAATGGGTCTCAATGGGTCCCAATGGATCTCAATGGGTCGTAATGGGTCCCAATGGTCTCAATGGGTCTCAATGGGTTCCAATGGGTCCCAAAGGTCTGAATGGGTCCCTATGGGTCCCTATGGGTCCTAATGGGTCCCTATGGGTCCCAATGGGTTCCAATGGATCCCAATGAGTCTCAATGGGTCCTATAGGTCCTGATGAGCCTCATTGGGTCCCAATGGGTCTCAATGGTCTCTATGGGTCCCAATGGTGTTGACAGGTCTCAATGGGTCCCTATGGGTCTCAATGGGTCCCAATGGTCTCCATGGGTCTCAATGGGTCCCAATGGATCCCAAAGGTCTCAATGCTTCCCTATGGGTCCCTATGGGTCGTAATGGGTTCCAATGGGTCCCAATGGGTCTCAGTGGGTCTCAATGGGTCTCAATGGGTCTCAATGGGTCCCAATGGGTCCCAATGGTCTCAATGGGTCTCAATGGGTCTGAATGGGTCCCAATGGATCTCAATGGGTCGTAATGGGACCCAATGAGTCCCAATGGGTTTCAATGTCTCCCAATTGTCTCAATGGGTCCCAACGGGTCCTAATGGGTCGTAATGGGTTTCTATGGGTCCCAAAGGGTCTCAGTGGTTCCCAATGGTCTCAATGGGTCTGAATGGGTCCCAATGGGTCCCAATGGTCTCAATGGGTCCCTATGGGTCTCAGTGGGTCTCAATGGGTCCCAATGGGTCTGAATGGGTTCCAATGGGTCCCAAAGGTCTCAATGGGTCCCTATGGGTCCCTATGGGTCCTAATCGGTCCCAATGGGTCTCAATGGTCTGAATGGGTCCCAATGTCTACGAATGGGTCTCATTGGGTCTCAAAGGGTCTCAGTGGTCTCTATGGGTCCCTATGGGTCCCTATGGGTCCCAATGGTCTCAATGGGTCCGTATGGGTCCCAATGGGTCCCAATGGGTCTCAATGGGTCCCAATGGGTCTCAATGATTCCCAATGGGTCCCTATGGGTTGTAATGGGTTCTAATGCTTCCCTATGGGTCCCAATGGGTCTCAATGGGTCCTAATGTCTCCCTGCCCCACAGGTGACTCCCTGAGCTACCACCACGGTCAGAAGTTCTCGACGTTTGACCGTGACCAGGACCTGTATGTCCAGAACTGCGCCGCGCTGTCGTCGGGCGCCTGGTGGTTCAAGAGCTGCCACTTCTCCAACCTGAACGGCTTCTACCTGGGGGGGGCACATCTGTCCTACGCCAACGGCCTCAACTGGGCACAATGGAAGGGATTCAACTACTCCCTGCGCCGCAGCGAGATGAAGATCCGCCGCCTCTGAGCTGCTATGGGGCAGAGGGGGATGGCGTGGTAATAAAGGAACCCAATGTGCTGCCTTGGGTCTGTATGTGTCGGCCATAGGGACCCATAGAGCCCCATAGACCCCAAAAGACTCCATAGAGCTCCATAGAACCCCATAGAGCCCCATAGAACCCAACAGAACCCATAGAGCCCCATAGAGCCCTACAGACCCCATAGAACCCAACAGACCCCATAGGGACCCATAGAGCCCCATAGAGCTCCATAGACCCCATAGAGACCCATAGAGCCCTACAGACCCCATAGAGCCCCATAGAGACCCATAGAGCCCCATAGATGCCCATAGACCCCAACAGACCCCATAGAGCCCCATAGAACCCCATAGAACCCATAGAGACCCATAGAGCCCCTTAGACCCCAACAGAGACCCACAGACCCCATAGTATCCCAAAGACCCCAAAAGACCCCCATAGAAACCAACAGACCCCATAGAACCCCATAGAGCCCCATAGAACCCCATAGAACCCCATAGACCCCAATGGAAGGGATTCAACTACTCCCTGCGCCGCAGCGAGATGAAGATCCGCCGCCTCTGAGCTGCTATGGGGCGGAGGGATGGCAGGGGGAGCTGCTATGGGGCAGAGGGGGATGGCATGGTAATAAAGGAACCCAATGTGCTGCCTTGGGTCTGTATGTGTCGGCCATAGGGACCCATAGAGCCCCATAGAGCCCCATGGACCGCATTGAGCCCCATAAAACCCCATAGACCCCAGAGACACCCCATAGACCCCATAGAACCCCATAGAGTCCCATGGACCCCCAAAGACCCCATAGAACCCCATAGACCCCATAGAACCCCATAGACCCCATAGAGCCCCTTAGACCCCAACAGGAACCCACAGACCCCATAGGGCCCCATAGAACCCAACAGACCCCATAGATGCCCATAGACCCCCATAGACCCCAATAGACCCCATTCATCCCAATAGATGCCCATAGACCCCCATAGAACCCAACAGACCCCATAGAGCCCCTTAGACCCCAACAGGGACCCACAGACCCCATAGGGCCCCATAGAACCCCATAGAGCCCCATAGAACCCCATAGAACCCCATAGAACCCCATAGACCCCAATGGAAGGGATTCAACTCCTCCCTGCGCCGCAGCGAGATGAAGATCCGCCGCCTCTGAGCTGCTATGGGGCGGAGAGATGGCAGGGGGAGCTGCTATGGGGCAGAGGGGGATGGCATGGTAATAAAGGAACCCAATGTGCTGCCTTGGGTCTTTCTGTCTCACATAGGGACCCATAGAGCCCCATAGAGCCCTACAGACCCCATAGAACCCCATAGAGCCCCATAGAACCCCATAGACCCCATTGGGCCCCATAGAGCCCCATAGACCCCATAGAGCTTCATAGACCCCATAGAGACCCATAGAGCCCCATAGAATCCCATAGAGCCCTACAGACCCTATAGAGCCCCATAGAGCCCCATAGATGCCCATAGAACCCCATAGACCCCATAGAGCCCCATAGAACCCCATAGAGCCCTACAGACCCATAGAGCCCCATAGAGACCCATAGAACCCATAGAGCCCCATAGAACCACATGGACCCCATAGAGCCCTACAGACCCCATAGGGCCCCATAGAGCCCCATAGAATCCCATAGAACCCTACAGACCCTATAGAGCCCCATAGATGCCCATAGAGCCCCATAGACCCCATAGAACCCCATAGAGCCCCATAGAGACCCATAGAGCTCCATACACCCCAATAGACCCCATTAATCCCAATAGATGCCCATAGACACCCATAGAACCCAACAGACCCCATAGAGCTCCATAGACCCCATAGAACCCACCAGACCCCATAGAGCCCCTTAGACCCCAACAGGGACCCACAGACCCCATAGGGCCCCATAGAAGCCCATAGAACCCCATAGAACCCAACAGACCCCATAGAGCCCTACAGACCCCATAGAGCCCCATAGATGCCCATAGACCCCCATAGACCCCAATAGACCCCATTAATCCCAATAGATGCCCAGAGACACCCATAGAACCCAACAGACCCCATAGAGCTCCATAGACTCCATAGAGTCCTACAGACCCCATAGAGCCCCATAGAATCACATAGACCCCATAGATGCCCGAAGACCCCCATAGAACCCAACAGACCCAATAGAACCCCATAGACCCTCTTAGATCTCCATAGAGCCCCATAGAGCCCCATAGAACCCAACAGACCCCATAGAGCCCAACAGACCCCATAGAGCCCCATAGAACCCCATAGAGCCCCATAGAACCCTACAGACCCCACAGAGCTCCATAGAACCCCATAGAGCCCCATAGAGACCCATAGAGACCCATAGAGACCCATAGACCCCATAGAGACCCATAGAGGCCCATAGAGGCCCATAGAGGCCCCACAGACCTTCATAGAGCCCCATAGAACTCCATAGACCCCATAGAGCCCCATGGAATCCAACAGACCCCATAGAGCCCCATAGAGCCCTACAGACCCCATGGAGCCCCATAGGGACCCATAGAACCCCATAGAGCCCCATAGAGCCCAATGGAAGGGATTCAACTCCTCCCTGCGCCGCAGCGAGATGAAGATCCGCCGCCTCTGAGCTGCTATGGGGCGGAGAGATGGCAGGGGGAGCTGCTATGGGGCAGAGGGGGATGGCGTGGTAATAAAGGAACCCAATGTGCTGCCTTGAGTCTATATGTGTCACCTATAGGGACCCATAGAGCCCCATAAAGCCCATAGAACCCCATAGAGTCCCATGGACCGCATTGGGCCCCATAGAGCCCCATAGTACCTCATTGGGCCCCATAGAACCCCATGGACCCCATAGAACCCAACAGACCCCATAGAGCCCTACAGACCCCATAAAGCCCTACAGACCCCATAGAGCCCCATAGAGTCCTACAGACACCATAGAACCCCATAGACCCCAACAGAGACCCACAGACCCCATAGAGCCCCATAGAGTCCTACAGACCCCATAGAGCCCAATAGAGCTCCATAGACCCCATAGAGCCCCATAGAGCCCCATAGAGGCCCATAGAACCCCATAGAACCCCATAGAGCCCCATAGACCCCAATGGAAGGGATTCAACTACTCCCTGCGCCGCAGCGAGATGAAGATCCGCCGCCTCTGAGCTGCTATGGGGCAGAGGGGGATGGCAGGGGGAGCTGCTATGGGGCGGAGGGGGATGGCAGGGGGATGGCATGGTAATAAAGGAACCCAATGTGCTGCCTTGGGTCTATATGTGTTGGCCATAGGACCCTATCAAGCCCTACAGACCCCATAGAGCCCCATAGAGCCCTACAGACCCCATAGAGCTCCATAGACCCCATAGAGCCCTACAGACCCCATAGGGCCCCATAGAATCCCATAGAACCCCATAGAATCCCATAGACCCCATAGAGCCCCATAGAGCCCCATAGAGCCCTACAGACCCCATAGGGCCCCATAGAACCCCATAGAACCCCATAGAATCCCATAGACCCCATAGAGCCCCATAGAACCCCATAGAGCCCTACAGACCCCATAGAGCCCCATAGAACCCCATAGAACCCCATAGAGTCCCATGGACCCCATTGGGCCCCATAGAACCCCATAGACCCCATAGAGCCCCATAGAACCCCATAGAGCCCCATAGAACCCATAGAGCCCCATAGAGCTCCATAGACCCAATAGAGCCCCATAGAACCCAACAGACCCCATAGAGCCCCACAGACCTTCATAGAGCCCCATAGAACCCCATAGACCCCATAGAGCCCTACAGACCCCATAGAGCCCCATAGAACCCCATAGACCCCTACAGACCCAATAGAGCCCCATAGATACCGATAGACCCCAACAGACCCCCATAGAACCCAACAGAACCCATAGAGCCCCATAGAACCCCATAGAACTCATAGAGACCCATAGAGCTCCATAGAACCCATAGAGCTCCATAGAACCCATAGAGCTCCATAGACCCCATAGAGCCCATAGAGCCCCATAGAGACCCCATAGAGACCAATAGAGACCCATAGAGACCCATAGAGCCCCATAGAGCCCCATAGACCCCATAGGAACCCATAGGGACCCATAGAGACCCATAGAGACCCCATAGAGACCTATAGGGACCCATAGGGACCCATAGAGACCCATAGAGACCCATAGAGACCTATAGGGACCCATAGGGACCCATAGAGACCCATAGAGACCCCATAGAGACCTATAGGGACCCCATAGATCCCATAGAGACCCCATAGAGCCCCATAGACACCCCATAGACCCCATAGAGACCCACAGAGACCCCATAGACCCCATAGAGACCCCATAGAGCCCCATAGGGATCCCATAGACCCCATAGAGCCCCATAGACCCCATAGGGACCCCATAGACCCCATAGAGCCCCATAGACCCCATAGAAACCCCATAGAGACCCCAAACCCCGCGGAGGGGGCGGAGCCAGCCCCTCCAACGCTTCCTATTGGCTGCCGCTTCCGCAGTGGGCGGGGCTAACAGAGAGCGCTCCCATTGGCCGCTGATAAAGAGAAGGCGGGATTAGCGCCATTGTAAATCCGCTTTCCTATTGGTTAACGAAACAGGGATGGGGGAGGAGTGATGGAGGAGGGAGCCAATAGGGTGGGAGGATGGGAGGGAGGGGGCGGGGCTTAAGGTGTAGTTGGCGGGAAACGGAGAGAGTGGGGTTATAGGGTGAGTTATGGGGTTTTATATGGGATTAATGGGGTTATATGGGATATATGGGGTTATATGGGGGGATATGGGGTTATATGGGGTTATATGGGGTTATATGGGGGGATATGGGGTTATATGGGGTTATATGGGGTTATATGGGGTTATATGGGGTTATATGGGGTTATATGGGGCTATATGGGGTTATATGGGGTTATATGGGGTTATATGGGGGGATATGGGGCTATATGGGGTTATATGGGGCTATATGGGGTTATATGGGGTTATATGGGGTTATATGGGGTTATATGGGGGGATATGGGGTTATATGGGGTTATATGGGGTTATATGGGATATATGGGGGGATATGGGGTTATATGGGGTTATATGGGGTTATATGGGGTTATATGGGGCTATATGGGGTTATATGGGGTTATATGGGGTTATATGGGGTTATATGGGGGGATATGGGGTTATATGGGGCTATATGGGGTTATATGGGGTTATATGGGGCTATATGGGGTTATATGGGGTTATATGGGGTTATATGGGGTTATATGGGGGGATATGGGGTTATATGGGGTTATATGGGGGGATATGGGGGGATATGGGGTTATATGGGGGGATATGGGGGGATATGGGGTTATATGGGGTTATATGGGGTTATATGGGGTTATATGGGGGGATATGGGGTTATATGGGGTTATATGGGGTTATATGGGGTAATATGGGGTTATATGGGGTTATAGGGGGTTATAGGGGGTTATATAGGGGGGATATGGGGTTATATGGGGTTATATGGGGGGATATGGGGGGATATGGGGTTATATGGGGTTATATGGGGTTATATGGGGTTATATGGGGGGATATGGGGTTATATGGGGTTATATGGGGTTATATGGGGTAATATGGGGTTATATGGGGTTATAGGGGGTTATAGGGGGTTATATAGGGGGGATATGGGGTTATATGGGGTTATATGGGGGGATATGGGGGGATATGGGGTTATATGGGGTTATATGGGGTTATATGGGGGTATATGGGGTTATATGGGGTTATATAGGGGGGATATGGGGTTATATGGGGTTATATGGGATATATGGGGTTATATGGGGGGATATGGGGTTATATGGGGTTATATGGGATATATGGGGTTATATGGGGTTATATGGGGTTATATCGGGGGATATGGGGTTATATGGGGTTATATGGGGGTATATGGGGTTATATGGGGTTATATAGGGGGGATATGGGGTTATATGGGGTAATATGGGATATATGGGATTATATGGGTTATATGGGGTTATATGGGGTTATATGGGGTTATATGGGGGGATATGGGGGGATATGGGGGGATATGGGGTTATATGGGGGGATATGGGGTTATATGGGGTTATATGGGGTTATATGGGGTTATATGGGGGGATATGGGGTTATATGGGGTTATATGGGGTTATATGGGGTTATATGGGGTTATATGGGGTTATATGGGATATATGGGGTTATATGGGGTTATATGGGGTTATATAGGGGGGATATGGGGTTATATGGGGTTATATGGGGTCATATGGGGTTATATGGGGTTATATGGGGTTATATGGGGTTATATGGGATATATGGGGTTATATGGGGTTATATGGGGTTATATGGGGGGATATGGGGTTATATGGGGGGATATGGGGTTATATGGGGTTATATGGGGTTATATGGGGTTATATGGGGGGATATGGGGTTATATGGGGTTATATGGGGGGATATGGGGTTATATGGGGTTATGGGGCCATCCTATAGGGTTATATGGGATATATGGAGTTATATGGGGTTATATGGGGTTATATGGGGTTACATGGGGTTATATGGGTTATATGGGGTTATATGGGGTTATATGGGGTTATATGGGTTATATGGGGTTATATGGGGTTATATGGGGTCATATGGGGTTATATGGGGGGATATGGGGTTATATAGGGGGGATATGGGGCCATATGGGGTTATGGGTCTATATGGAGTTATGGGGCTGTGTTATGGGGTTATAGGGTTGGGTTATGGGTCTATATGGGGCCATATAGGGTTATGGGTCTATGTGGGGTTATGGGGCCAGGTTATGGGTCTATATGGGGCCATATGGGGTTATGGGGCTATGTGGGGTTATGGGTCTATATAGGATTATGGGGCCATATGGGGCCATATGGGGTTATGGGTCTATATGGGGTTATGGGGTTGTGTTATGGGGTTATGTGGTTATGGGGTTATGGGGCTGGGTTATGGGGTTATGGGGCTGGCTTATGGGGTTATGGGTCTATATGGGGTTATGGGTCTATATGGGGTTATGGGTCTATATGGGGCCATATGGGGTTATGGGGCTATATGGGGTTATGGGGCCATATGGGGTTATTGGTTTATATGGGGTTATGGGGCCAAGTTATGGGGCCATATGGGGCCATATGGGGTTATGGGTCTATATGGGGTTATGGGGCCAAGTTATGGGGCCATATGGGGCCATATGGGGTTATGGGTCTATATGGGGTTATGGGTCTATATGGGGCCATATGGGGTTATGGGTCTATATGGGGTTATGGGTCTATATGGGACTATGGGGCCATATGGGGTTATGGGGCCCTAACCCCCTATTTCTCCCCCATAGATCCCAAATGTCCGTCCCCCCCCCAACCCCACAACGTCCCATTCGACCCCATAACCGGAGCCGGCTCCTGCAGCGCCCCATAGATGTGTGGGGCAGGGAACCCCATTGCGTTCTATGGGGTTATGGGGCCGGGTTATGGGGCCATATGGGGTTATGGGGTTGGGTTATGGGGCCATATGGGGTTATAGGGCCAGGTTATGGGGTTATGGGGCCAGGTTATGGGGTTATGGGGCTGGGTTATGGGTCTGTATGGGGCCATATGGGGTTATGGGGTTGGGTTATGGGGCCATATGGGGTTATAGGGCCAGGTTATGGGGTTATGGGGCCAGGTTATGGGGTTATGGGGCTGGGTTATGGGTCTGTATGGGGCCATATGGGGTTATGGGGCTGGGTTATGGGGCCATATAGGGTTATAGGGCCAGGTTATGGGGTTATGGGGCCAGGTTATGGGGTTATGGGGCTGGGTTATGGGGTTATGGGGCCATATGGGGCCATATAGGGTTATGGGGCCGACTTATGGGGTTTTGGGACTATGGGGCCAAGTTATGGGGTTATGGGGCCCTAACCCCCTATTTCTCCCCCATAGATCCCAAATGTCCGTCCCCCCCCCAACCCCACAACGTCCCATTCGACCCCATAACCGGAGCCGGCTCCTGCAGCGCCCCATAGATGTGTGGGGCAGGGAACCCCATTGCGTGGCGGCCCCACAAGGATCTATGGGGCTGCCCCATAAGAGACTGTACGACCCTAAAAAGGAGGGGAACTCCATCCAACAGTGCTTCCAACTTATGGGGCCGCTGGGAAAGGGATCCTATGGGACCGTGTATAAGGTTATGGGGTTCTATGGGGTGATATGGGGTTCTATGGGGTTATATGGGGTTATATGGGGTTATATGGGGTTCTATGGGGTTATATGGGGGGATATGGGGTTCTATGGGGTTCTATGGGGTTATATGGGCTTATATGGGCTTATACGGGGTTATATGGGGGGATATGGGGTTATATGGGGTTATATGGGGTTCTATGGGGTTATATGGGGGGATATGGGGTTATATGGGGTTATATGGGGTTATATGGGGGGGTATGGGGTTATATGGGGTTATATGGGGTTATATGGGGTTATATGGGGTTATATGGGGTTCTATGGGGATATATGGGGTTATATGGGGTTATATGGGGGGATATGGGGTTATATGGGGTTCTATGGGGTTATATGGGGATATCTGGGGTTATATGGGGTTATATGGGGATATGGGGTTATATGGGGAGATATGGGGAGATATGGGATATATGGGGTTATATGGGGTTATATGGGGGGATATGGGGTTATATGGGGTTATATGGGGTTATATGGGGGGATATGGGGTTATATGGGGTTATATGGGGTTATATGGGGGGATACGGGGGGATATGGGGTTATATGGGGTTATATGGGGGGATATGGGGGGATATGGGGTTATATGGGGGGATATGGGGTTATATGGGGTTATATGGGGTTATATGGGGGGATATGGGGTTATATGGGATTATATGGGGTTATATGGGGGGATATGGGGTTATATGGGATATATGGGGTTCTATGGGGTTATATGGTGGGATATGGGGTTATATGGGGTTATATGGGGCTATGGGGCCAGGTTATCGGGTAAATGGGGTCTTATGGTGCTATGGGGTGTGGGGCTATGGGGTCATATGGGGCTATGGGGTGTGGGGTGGGACCCCATAGTGAACCATAGGGACCCCATATGGCCCCATATTGCCACATAGAGACTCCATAGGGACCCATAGGGACCATAGAGACCCATAGGGACCCACAGTGCCCCATATTGCCCTATAGAGACCCCATAGAGACCCATAGGGAACCCATAGAGACCCATAGTGACCCATAGAGACCCTATAGAGCCCCATAGAAACCCCATAGACACCCCATAGAACCCCATAGAGACCCATAGAGCCCCATAGACACCCATAGTGTCCTATAGGGACCCATATTGCCCTCCTGCCTCCCATAGAGCCCCATATACAACCCATACAGCCCCATATTGCCCCATAGAACCCCATAGAAACACCATAGAGCCCCATAGAGCCCCATAGATACCCCATAGAGCCCCATAGATACCCATAGTACCCTATAGAGCCCCATAAAGCTCCACAGAACCCCATAGAGACCCCATAGACCCCATAGACACCCCATACTGCCCCATAGAGACCCCATAGAGACCCCATAGACACCCCATGCTGCCCCATAGAGACCCCATAGACACCCCATAGAGCCCCTTATTGCCCCATAGAAACACTAGAGACCCAATAGAGCCCCATAGACACCCCATAGATCCCCACAGACCCCATTGAGACCTCATAGGGACCCCATACTGCCCCATAGAGGCCCATAGAGCCCCATAGAGACCCCATAGACACCACATAGACCCTATAGGGACTCCATAGAGCCCCATAGACACCCCATAGAGCCCCATAGAGACCCATAGACACCCCATAGAGCCCCATAGAACCCCATAGACACCCATAGACACCCCATAGAGCCCCATGGACACCCCATAGAGCCCCATAGACACCCCATAGAGCCCCATAGATACCCCATAGAGCCCCATAGATACCCATAGACACCCCATAGAGCCCCATAGAGACCCCATAGAGCCCCATAGAGACCCATAGACACCCCATAGAGCCCCATAGACACCCCATATTGCCCCCCTGCCTCCCATAGAGCCCCATAGACACCCCATAGAGCCCCATAGACACCCCATAGAGCCCCATAGAGACCCCATAGAGCCCCATAGACACCCCATAGAGCCCCATAGAGACCCCATAGAGCCCCATAGAGACCCATAGACACCCCATAGAGCCCCATAGAGACCCCATAGAGCCCCATAGAGACCCATAGACACCCCATAGAGCCCCATAGAGACCCCATAGAGCCCCATAGAGACCCATAGACACCCCATAGAGCCCCATAGACACCCCATAGAGCCCCATAGAGACCCCATAGAGCCCCATAGAGCCCCATAGACACCCCATAGAGCCCCATAGAGACCCCATAGAGCCCCATAGAGCCCCATAGACACCCCATAGAGCCCCATAGATACCCCATAGAGCCCCATAGATACCCCATAGAGCCCCATAGAGCCCCATAGAACCCCATAGAGACCCATAGAGCCCCATAGAGACCCATAGAGCCCCATAGACACCCCATAGAGCCCCATAGATACCCCATAGAGCCCCATAGACACCCCATACTGCCCCATAGATACCCCATAGAGCCCCATAGAGACCCATAGACACCCCATAGAGCCCCATAGACACCCCATAGAGCCCCATAGACACCCCATAGAGCCCCATAGACACCCCATAGAGACCCATAGAGACCCATAGAGCCCCATAGACACCCCATAGAGCCCCATAGATACCCCATAGAGCCCCATAGACACCCCATAGAGCCCCATAGATACCCCATAGAGCCCCATAGACACCCCATAGAGCCCCATAGACACCCCATAGAGCCCCATAGACACCCCATAGAGCCCCATAGACACCCCATAGAGCCCCATAGAGACCCATAGACACCCCATAGAGCCCCATAGACACCCCATAGAGCCCCATAGACACCCCATAGAGCCCCATAGACACCCCATAGAGACCCATAGAGACCCATAGAGCCCCATAGACACCCCATAGAGCCCCATAGATACCCCATAGAGCCCCATAGACACCCCATAGAGCCCCATAGATACCCCATAGAGCCCCATAGACACCCCATAGAGCCCCATAGACACCCCATAGAGCCCCATAGTCACCCCATACAGCCCCATAGACACCCCATAGAGCCCCATAGAGACCCATAGAGCCCCATAGACACCCCATAGACCCCATAGAGACCCATAGAGCCCCATAGACACCCCATAGAGCCCCATAGACACCCCATAGAGCCCCATAGACACCCCATAGTGACCCACAGAGCCCCATAGACACCCCATAGAGCTCCACAGCATCCCCCTGCCCCCAATAGAGCCCCATAGAGCCCCATAGACTCAATGATTACCCCACTTATAGGTGCGCAGCCTTGTTGACGGCCGCCTTTACGCCTTGAAACGAACCAGCCGTCCATTCCGCGGCCCAGAGAGATCCCATAGAGCCCCATAGACACCCCATAGAGCCCCATAGACACCCCATAGAGCCCCATAGACACCCCATAGAGCCCCATAGAGACCCATAGAGACCCATAGAGCCCCATAGAGACCCCATAGAGCCCCATAGACACCCCATAGAGCCCCATAGAGCCCCATAGAACCCCATAGAGACCCCATAGAGACCTATAAAGCCCCATAGAGACCCCATAGAGGCCCATAGAGCCCCAAAGAGACACCATAGAGCCCCAAAGAATCCCATAGATACCCCATAGAGCCCTACCGAGCCCTATAGAGTCCCATAGAACCCCATAGACACCCCATAGAGACCCATATTGCCCCACAGAGCCCCATAGACACTCCATAGACCCCATAGAGACCCCATAGAGCCCCAAAGAATCCCATAGATACCCCATAGAGCCCTACCGAGCCCTATAGATTCCCATAGAACCCCATAGAGACCCCATAGAGCCCTATAGATACCCCATAGTGACCCATATTGCCCCATAGAGCCCCATAGACACACATAGTGACCTATAGACACCCCAGAGATCCCCATAGACCCCATTGAGACTTCATAGGGACCCTATACTGCCCCATAGAGACCCCATAGACACCCATAGAGCCCCGTAGACCCCATAGAGACCCCATAGAGCCCCTATATTGTCCCATAGAGCCCCATAGATCCCCATAGATCCCCATAGACCCCACTGAGATCTCATAAGGACCCCATACTGCCCCATGGAGACCCATAGATCCCCATAGAGCCCCATAGACACCCCATAGAGCCCCATAGAACCCCATAGAGACCCTATATTGTCCCATAGAGCCCCATATTGCCTACCTGCCCCCATAGAGACTCCATAGAGCCTCATAGAGATCTCATATTGTCCCATAGAGCCCCATATTGCCCCCCTGCCCCCATAGAGACCCTATAGAGCCGCATAGAGACCCCATATTGTCCCATAGAGCCCCATAGAGCCCCATAACCTCAATTATTACCCCACTTATAGGTGCGCAGCCTTGTTGACGGCCGCCTTTACGCCTTGAAACGAACCATCCGTCCATTCCGCGGCCCAGAGAGATCCCATAGAGCCCCATAGACACCCCATAGAGCCCCATAGAGCCCCATAGACACCCCATAGAGCCCCATAGACACCCCATAGAGCCCCATAGAGTCCCATAGACACCCCATAGAGCCCCATAGACACCCCATAGAGCCCCATAGAGACCCATAGAGACCCATAGAGCCCCATAGAGACCCATATTGCCCCATAGAGCCCCATAGACCCCATAGGGACCTCATACTGCCCCATAGAGACCCCATAGAGCCCCATAGACACCCCATAGAGCCCCATAGATACCCCATAGTGACCCATATTGCCCCATAGAGCCCCATAGACACCCCATAGGGACCTCATACTGCCCCATAGAGACCCCATAGAGCCCCATAGATACCCCATAGACACCCCATAGAGCCCCATAGAGACCCATAGAGCCCCATAGACACCCCATAGAACCCTATAGAGCCCCATAGACACCCCATAGAGCCCCATAGTGACCCATTTTGCCCCATAGAGCCCCATAGAACCCCATAGACACCCATAGAGCCCCATAGAGCCCCATAGACTCAATTATTACCCTCCTTATAGGTGCGCAGCCTGGTTGACGGCCGCCTTTACGCCTTGAAACGAACCAGCCGTCCATTCCGCGGCCCAGAGAGATCCCATAGAGCCCCATAGACACCCATAGAGCCCCATAGACACCCCATAGAGCCCCATAGATACCCCATAGAGCCCCATAGATACCCCATAGAGCCCCAAAGAGACCCCATAGAGCCCCAAAGAATCCCATAGATACCCCATAGAGCCCTACCGAGCCCTATAGATTCCCATAGAACCCCATAGAGACCCCATAGAGCCCTATAGATACCCCATAGTGACCCATATTGCCCCATAGAGCCCCATAGACACACATAGTGCCCTATAGACACCCCAGAGATCCCCAAAGACCCCATTGAGACTTCATAGGGACCCTATACTGCCCCATAGAGACCCCATAGACACCCATAGAGCCCCGTAGACCCCATAGAGACCCCATAGAGCCCCATAGAGACCCCATAGAGACCCCATAGTGACCCATTTTGCCCCATAGAGCCCCATAGAACCCCATAGACACCCATAGAGCCCCATAGAGCCCCATAGACTCAATTATTACCCCACTTATAGGTGCGCAGCCTTGTTGACGGCCGCCTTTACGCCTTGAAACGAACCAGCCGTCCATTCCGCGGCCCGTCGGACCGGCACCGGGCTTATCTGGAAGCCATCCGCCATATCAAAGCGGGTCGGAACCAGAACTGCGTCCGATTATGGGCTGCGTGGGAAGAAAGGGGGCACTTCTACCTCCAGATCCAGCTGTGTGAATGGGGCAGCTTAGCAATACCCCACCCGGCCACTAGGGGGAGACAGAGAGGCAATGGGACTCAATGGAGGCAGCCCATGTGGGGCTGGAGGTTGAGGGCTTATCTGTGGGATTTATTGGGGGCTTTGTGGGGTCTCCATAGGGCCAAGATGGCGCACGGGGACGTGAAACCCAGCAACGTGTTGTTGGATGGGGGGAGGTGTTTGTTAGGGGATTTTGGGGGGGGGGGAGGGGGGGGTGGGGGGCGGTATGAGGCACCGGAAATGGAGGCATTGAGGCCCAAGATGGCCGCCGGGAGACCAGAAGTGATGGAGCCGGAAATGGAGGACGTGAGGGCCAAGATGACGGCCATGAGACCGGAAGTGATGGGGGAGGAAATAGAGGCCTTGAGGTCCAAGATGGCGGCCAGGAGATCCAAGATGGCGGCCGGGAGACCGGAAGTGATGGGGGAGGAAATGGAGGCCTCGAGGTCCAAGATGGTGGCAGAAATGGAGGCCTTGAGGCCCAAGATGGCCGCCAGGAGACCAGAAGTGATGGAGCCGGAAATGGAGGACGTGAGGGCCAAGATGGCGCCGGAAATGGAGGCCTTGAGGCCCAAGATGGCGGCCATGAGATCCAAGATGGCGGCCGGGAGACCGGAAGTGATGGGGGAGGAAATGGAGGCCTTGAGGGCTAAGATGGCAGCCAGGAGACCGGAAGTGATGGAGGAGGAAATGGAGGACGTGAGGGCCAAGATGACGGCCAGGAGATCCAAGATGGCGGCCGGGAGACCGGAAGTGATGGGGGAGGAAATGGAGGACATGAGATCCAAGATGGTGGCAGAAATGGAGGCCTTGAGGCCCAAGATGGCGGCTGGGAGACAGGAAGTGATGGAGCCAGAAATGGAGGACACAAGGGACAAGATGGCGGCTGGGAGACCAGAAGTGATGGAGCTGGAAATGGAGGACACGAGGGCCAAGATGGCGGCCAGGAGATCCAAGATGGCGGCTGAGAAACCGGAAGTGATGGAGCCAGAAATGGAGGCCTCGAGGTCCAAGATGGCGGCCATGACACCGGAAGTGAGTGCCATGAGACCAAAAATGGCAGCCATGATGGCAGAAATGGCGGCCATGACACCAGATATGGCGACCATGATGGCGGGGCATGGAGAGGAGGCGGCCATGACACCAGAAATGGCGGCCATGATACCAGAAATGGCGGCCATGACACAGGAAGTGGCAGCCATGACACCAGAAATGGCGGCCATGATGGCGGGGGATGCAGAGGTGGCGGCCATGACACCAAAAATGGCAGCCATGACGCCAAATATGGCGGCCATGACATCAGAAGTAACGGCCATGACACCAAAAATGACGGCCATGACACAGGAAGTGGCGGCCATGACGCCGGAAGTGGCAGCCATGACACCAAATATGGCGGCCATGACGGCAGAAATGGCGGCCATGACACCGGAAGTGGCAGCAATGACACCAGAAATGGCGGCCATGATGGCGGGGGACGCAGAGGAGGCGGCCATGACACCGGAAGTGGCAGCCATGACACCAAATATGGCGGCCATGACACCGGAAATGGCGGCAATGACGCAAAAAATGGCGGCCAGGATGCCGGAAATGGCGGCCATGACACCGGAAGTGGCAGCCATGACACCAAATATGGCGGCCATGGCACCAGAAATGGCGGCAATGACACAAAAAATGGCGGCCAGGATGCCAGAAATGGCGGCCATGACACAGGAAGTGGCAGCCATGACACCGGAAGTGGCGGCCATGACACCAGAAATGGCGGCCATGACACCGGAGGTGACTGCCATGACACAGGAAATGGCGGCCATGACACCGGAAGTGGCGGCCATGACACCGGAAGTGGCGGCCATGATGGCGGGGGATGCAGAGGAGGCGGCCATGACACCGGAAGTGGCAGCCATGACACCAGAAATGACGGCCATGACACCGGAAATGGCGGCCATGATGGCGAAAATGGCGGCCATGACACCGGAAGTGGCAGCCATGACACCAAATATGGCGGCCATGACACCGGAAATGGCGGCAATGACGCAAAAAATGGCGGCCAGGATGCCAGAAATGGCGGTCATGACACCGGAAGTGGCAGCAATGACACAAAAAATGGCAGCCATGACACCGGAAATGGCGGCAATGACACCAGAAATGGCGGCCATGACACCGGAAATGACGGCCATGATGGCGAAAATGGCGGCCATGACACCAGAAATGACGGCCATGATGGCGAAAATGGCGGCCATGACACCGGAAGTGGCAGCCATGACACCAAAAATGGCGGCCATGACACCGGAAGTGGCGGCCATGACACAGGAAATGGCGGCCATGACACCGGAAGTGGCAGCCATGACACCGGAAGTGGCAGCCATGACACCGGAAGTGTCGGCCATGATGGCGGGGGAGGCAGAGGAGGCGGCCATGATGGCGGACGTGTTCAGCCTGGGGCTGACGGTGGCCGAGGTGGCGCTGGGGGAGCTGGCGGCCGACGGGGACACGTGGACGGAGATCAAACGGGGGAGGCTGCCACTGTGCCTTATAAAAGGTGGGTCACATTGGGTCCCTATATCTCTATGGGCTCCCTATGGGGTCCCTATATCTTTATGGGGTCCTTATGGGGTCCCTATATCTCTATGGGGTTCCTATGGGGTCCCTATATCTCTATGGGGTCCCTATATCTCTATGGGGTCCCTATATCTCTATGGGGTCCCTATGGGGTCCCTATATCTCTATGGGGTCCCTATATCTCCCTATGGGGTCCCTATACCTCTATGGGGTCCCTATATCTCCCTATGTGTTCCCTATATCTCCTTATGGGGTCCCTATATCTCCCTATGGGGTCCCTATATCTCTATGGGGTCCCTATGGGGTCACTATATCTCCCTATGGGGTCCCCATATGCCCCTATGGGGTCCCAGTGTCTCCCTATGGGGTCCCTATGGGGTCCCTATATCTCTATGGGGTCCCTATATCTCTATGGGGTCCCTATATCTCTTTATGGGGTCCCTATATCTCTACGGGGTCCCTATATCTCTATGGGGTCCCTATGGGGTCCCTATATCTCTATGGGGTCCCTATATCTCTATGGGGTCCATATGGGGTCCCTATATCTCTATGGGGTCCCTATATCTCCCTATGGGGTCCCTATGGGGTCCCTATATCTCTATGGGGTCCCTATATCTCTATGGGGTCCCTATATCTCCTTATGGGGTCCCTATGGGGTCCCTATATCTCTATGGGGTCCCTATATCTTCCTATGGGGTCCCTATATCTCTATGGGGTCCCTATGGGGTCCCTATATCTCTATGGGGTCCCTATATCTCTATGGGGTCCCTGTGGGGTCCCTATATCTCTATGGGGTCCCTATATCTCTATGGGGTCCCTGTGGGGTCCCTATATCTCTATGGGGTCCCTATATCTCCCTATGTGTTCCCTATATCTCCTTATGGGGTCCCTATATCTCCTTATGGGGTCCCTATATCTCCCTATGGGGTCCCTATATCTCTATGGGGTCCCTATGGGGTCACTATATCTCCCTATGGGGTCCCCATATGCCCCTATGGGGTCCCAGTGTCTCCCTATGGGGTCCCTATGGGGTCCCTATATCTTTATGGGGTCCCTATATCTCCCTATGGGGTCCCTATATCTCTATGGGGTCCCTATATCTCTATGGGGTCCCTATATCTCTTTATGGGGTCCCTATATCTCTATGGGGTCCCTATATCTCCCTATGGGGTCCCTATGGGGTCCCTATATCTCTATGGGGTCCCTATATCTCTATGGGGTCCCTATATCTCCTTATGGGGTCCCTATGGGGTCCCTATATCTCTATGGGGTCCCTATATCTTCCTATGGGGTCCCTATATCTCTATGGGGTCCCTATGGGGTCCCTATATCTCTATGGGGTCCCTATATCTCTATGGGGTCCCTGTGGGGTCCCTATATCTCTATGGGGTCCCTATATCTCTATGGGGTCCCTGTGGGGTCCCTATATCTCTATGGGGTCCCTATATCTCCCTATGTGTTCCCTATATCTCCTTATGGGGTCCCTATATCTCCTTATGGGGTCCCTATATCTCCCTATGGGGTCCCTATATCTCTATGGGGTCCCTATGGGGTCACTATATCTCCCTATGGGGTCCCCATATGCCCCTATGGGGTCCCAGTGTCTCCCTATGGGGTCCCTATGGGGTCCCTATATCTTTATGGGGTCCCTATATCTCCCTATGGGGTCCCTATATCTCTATGGGGTCCCTATATCTCTATGGGGTCCCTATATCTCTTTATGGGGTCCCTATATCTCTATGGGGTCCCTATATCTCCCTATGGGGTCCCTATGGGGTCCCTATATCTCTATGGGGTCCCTATATCTCTATGGGGTCCCTATATCTCCTTATGGGGTCCCTATGGGGTCCCTATATCTCTATGGGGTCCCTATATCTTCCTATGGGGTCCCTATATCTCTATGGGGTCCCTATGGGGTCCCTATATCTCTATGGGGTCCCTATATCTCTATGGGGTCCCTGTGGGGTCCCTATATCTCTATGGGGTCCCTATATCTCTATGGGGTCCCTGTGGGGTCCCTATATCTCTATGGGGTCCCTATATCTCCCTATGTGTTCCCTATATCTCCTTATGGGGTCCCTATATCTCCTTATGGGGTCCCTATATCTCCCTATGGGGTCCCTATATCTCTATGGGGTCCCTATGGGGTCACTATATCTCCCTATGGGGTCCCCATATGCCCCTATGGGGTCCCAGTGTCTCCCTATGGGGTCCCTATGGGGTCCCTATATCTTTATGGGGTCCCTATATCTCCCTATGGGGTCCCTATATCTCTATGGGGTCCCTATATCTCTATGGGGTCCCTATATCTCTTTATGGGGTCCCTATATCTCTATGGGGTCCCTATATCTCCCTATGGGGTCCCTATGGGGTCCCTATATCTCTATGGGGTCCCTATATCTCTATGGGGTCCCTATATCTCCTTATGGGGTCCCTATGGGGTCCCTATATCTCTATGGGGTCCCTATATCTTCCTATGGGGTCCCTATATCTCTATGGGGTCCCTATGGGGTCCCTATATCTCTATGGGGTCCCTATATCTCTATGGGGTCCCTGTGGGGTCCCTATATCTCTATGGGGTCCCTATATCTCTATGGGGTCCCTGTGGGGTCCCTATATCTCTATGGGGTCCCTATATCTCCCTATGTGTTCCCTATATCTCCTTATGGGGTCCCTATATCTCCTTATGGGGTCCCTATATCTCCCTATGGGGTCCCTATATCTCTATGGGGTCCCTATGGGGTCACTATATCTCCCTATGGGGTCCCCATATGCCCCTATGGGGTCCCAGTGTCTCCCTATGGGGTCCCTATGGGGTCCCTATATCTTTATGGGGTCCCTATATCTCCCTATGGGGTCCCTATATCTCTATGGGGTCCCTATATCTCTATGGGGTCCCTATATCTCTTTATGGGGTCCCTATATCTCTATGGGGTCCCTATATCTCCCTATGGGGTCCCTATGGGGTCCCTATATCTCTATGGGGTCCCTATATCTCTATGGGGTCCCTATATCTCCCTATGGGGTCCCTATATCTCTATGGGGTCCCTATATCTCTATGGGGTCCCTATATATCCCTATGGGGTCCCTATATCTCTATGGGGTCCCAATGTCTCCCTATGGAGTCCCTATATCTCTATGGGGTCCCTATATCTCCCTATGGGGTCCATATGGGGTCCCTATATCTCTATGGGCTCCCTATGGGGTCCCTATATCTCCCTATGGGGTCCCTATATCTCCCTATGGGGCCCTATATCTCCCTATGGGGTCCCTATAGGATCCCTATATCTCTATGAGGTCCCTATGTGGACCCTATATCTCCCTATGGGGCCCCGGTGTCTCCCTATGGGGCCCTATATCTCCCTATGGGGTCCCTATAGGATCCCTATATCTCTATGGGGTCCCTATGGGGTCCCTATATCTCTATGGGGTCCCTATATCTCCTTATGGGGTCCCTATGGGGTCCCTATATCTCTATGGGGTCCCTATATCTCCCTATGGGGTCCCTATATCTCTATGGGGTCCCTATATCTCTATGGGGTCCCTATATCTCTATGGGGTTTCTATGGGGTCCCTATATCTCTATGGGGTCCCTATATCTCTATGGGGTCCCTATGGGGTCCCTATATCTTTATGGGGTCCCTATATCTCCCTATGGAGTCCCTATATCTCTATGGGGTCCCTATATCTCCCTATGGGGTCCATATGGGGTCCCTATATCTCTATGGGCTCCCTATGGGGTCCCTATATCTCCCTATGGGGTCCCAGTGTCTCCCTATGGGGTCCCTATATCTCTATGGGGTCCCTATATCTCCCTATGGGGTCCCTATATCTCTATGGGGTCCCTATATCTCCCTATGGGGTCCCTATGGGGTCCCTATATCTCTATGGGGTCCCTATATCTCCCTATGGGGTCCCTATGGGGTCCCTATATCTCTATGGGGTCCCTATATCTCCCTATGGGGTCCCTATATCTCCCTATGGTGTCCCTATGGGGTCCCTATATCTCTATGGGGTCCCTATATCTCTATGGGGTCCCTATATCTCCTTATGGGGTCCCTATGGGGTCCCTATATCTCTATGGGGTCCCTATATCTCCTTATGGGGTCCCTATGGGGTCCCTATATCTCTATGGGGCCCCTATATCTCCCTATGGAGTCCCTATATCTCTATGGGGTCCCTATGGGGTCACTATATCTCCCTATGGGGTCCCTATATGCCCCTATGGGGTCCCAGTGTCTCCCTATGGGGTCCCTATGGGGTCCCTATATCTTTATGGGGTCCCTATATCTCCCTATGGGGTCCCTATATCTCTATGGGGTCCCTATGGGGTCCCTATATCTCTATGGGGTCCCTATATCTCTATGGGGTCCCTATAGGATCCCTATATCTCTATGGGGTCCCTATGAGGACCCTATATCTCCCTATGGGGTCCCTATATCTCTATGGGGTCCCTATATCTCTATGGGGTCCCTATATCTCCCTATGGGGTCCCTGTATCTCTATGGGGTCCCTATAGGATCCCTATATCTCTATGGGGTCCCTATGTGGACCCTATATCTCCCTATGGGGCCCCAGTGTCTCCCTATGGGGCCCTATATCTCCCTATGGGGTCCCTATAGGATCCCTATATCTCTATGGGGTCCCTATGGGGACCCTATATCTCCCTATGGGGTCCCTTTGGGGTCCCAGTGTCTCCCTATGGGGCCCCATTGTGCCCCTATGGGGCCCTATATCTCCCTATGGGGACCCAATATCTCCCTATGGGGTCCCTATGGGGCCCCAATGTCTCTCTATGGGGACCCTATATCTCCCCATTGTGCCCCTATGGGGCCCTATATCTCCCTATGGGGTCCCTATAGGGTCCCATTGTGTCCCTATGGGGTCCTTATGGGGTCCCTATACCCCTATGGGGCCCCATTATGTCCCTATGGGGCCCTATAGGATCCATATTCTGCCCCACAGCTCTCCCCCCGGACCTGGTCCCGTTGCTGTCGGCCATGTTGGATCCTGACCCACGGCGCCGCCCCACGGCGGGATCCCTATTGAGGACGGAGCCCATGAGGAGGGCGGCCAGATGGCGGCCCTATAGCCGGCTATTGGATGTGGGGCTCAGGAGGGGGGCCAGCATCATACAGGTCAGACCCATAGAGACCCATAGAGACCCATAGAGACCCATAGCTGCCCTATAGAGACCCATAGAGACCCATGGAGACTCATAGAGACCCATAGAGACCCATAGCTGCCCCATAGAGACCCATAGAACCCCATAGCTGCCCCATAGAGACACATAGCTGCCCCATAGAGACCCATAGAGACCCATTGAGACCCATAGACTGACCCATAGCGGCCCTATAGCCGGCTATTGGATGTGGGGCTCAGGAGGGGGGCCAGCATCATACAGGTCAGACCCATAGAGACCCATAGAGACCCATAGAGACCCATAGAGACCCATAGACTGACCCATAGAGACCCATAGACTGACCCATAGCGGCCCTATAGCCGGCTATTGGATGTGGGGCTCAGGAGGGGGGCCAGCATCATACAGGTCAGACCCATAGAGACCCATAGAGACCCATAGAGACCCATAGAGACCCATAGAGACCCATAGAGACCCATAGACTGACCCATAGCGGCCCTATAGCCGGCTATTGGATGTGGGGCTCAGGAGGGGGGCCAGCATCATACAGGTCAGACCCATAGAGACCCATAGAGACCCATAGAGACCCATAGAGACCCATAGACTGACCCATAGAGACCCATAGACTGACCCATAGCGGCCCTATAGCCGGCTATTGGATGTGGGGCTCAGGAGGGGGGCCAGCATCATACAGGTCAGACCCATAGAGACCCATAGAGACCCATAGAGACCCATAGAGACCCATAGAGACCCATAGAGACCCATAGACTGACCCATAGCGGCCCTATAGCCGGCTATTGGATGTGGGGCTCAGGAGGGGGGCCAGCATCATACAGGTCAGACCCATAGAGACCCATAGAGACCCATAGAGACCCATAGAGACCCATAGAGACCCATAGAAACCCATAGAGACCCATAGCTGCCCCATAGAGACCCATAGAGACCCATAGCTGCCCCATAGAGACCCATAGAGACCCATAGACTGACCCATAGCGGCCCTATAGCCGGCTATTGGATGTGGGGCTCAGGAGGGGGGCCAGCATCATACAGGTCAGACCCATAGAGACCCATAGAGACCCATAGCTGCCCCATAGAGACCCATAGAGACCCATAGAGACCCATAGAGACCCATAGCTGCCCCATAGAGACCCATAGAGACCCATAGAGACCCATAGAGACCCATAGACTGACCCATAGCGGCCCTATAGCCGGCTATTGGATGTGGGGCTCAGGAGGGGGGCCAGCATCATACAGGTCAGACCCATAGAGACCCATAGAGACCCATAGAGACCCATAGAGACCCATAGAGACCCATAGCTGCCCTATAGAGACCCATAGAGACCCATAGAGACTCATAGCTGCCCCATAGAGACCCATAGAGACCCATAGAGACCCATAGAGACCCATAGACTGACCCATAGCAGCCCTATAGCCGGCTATTGGATGTGGGGCTCAGGAGGGGGGCCAGCATCATACAGGTCAGACCCATAGAGACCCATAGAGACCCATAGACTGACCCATAGAGACCCATAGAGACCCATAGAGACCCATAGAGACCCATAGAGACCCATAGAGACCCATAGCTGCCCCATAGAGACCCATAGAGACCCATAGACTGACCCATAGCGGCCCTATAGCCGGCTATTGGATGTGGGGCTCAGGAGGGGGGCCAGCATCATACAGGTCAGACCCATAGAGACCCATAGAGACCCATAGAGACCCATAGAGACCCATAGACTGACCCATAGCGGCCCTATAGCCGGCTATTGGATGTGGGGCTCAGGAGGGGGGCCAGCATCATACAGGTCAGACCCATAGAGACCCATAGAGACCCATAGAGACCCATAGAGACCCATAGACTGACCCATAGCGGCCCTATAGCCGGCTATTGGATGTGGGGCTCAGGAGGGGGGCCAGCATCATACAGGTCAGACCCATAGAGACCCATAGAGACCCATAGAAACCCATAGAGACCCATAGAGACCCATAGAGACCCATAGAGACCCATAGAGACCCATAGAGACCCATAGAGACCCATAGACTGACCCATAGAGACCCATAGAGACCCATAGAGACCCATAGAGACCCATAGAGACCCATAGACTGACCCATAGCAGCCCTATAGCCGGCTATTGGATGTGGGGCTCAGGAGGGGGGCCAGCATCATACAGGTCAGACCCATAGAGACCCATAGAGACCCATAGAGACCCATAGAGACCCATAGACTGACCCATAGAGACCCATAGAGACCCATAGCTGACCCATAGAGACCCATAGAGACCCATAGACTGACCCATAGCGGCCCTATAGCCGGCTATTGGATGTGGGGCTCAGGAGGGGGGCCAGCATCATACAGGTCAGACCCATAGAGACCCATAGAGACCCATAGAGACCCATAGACTGACCCATAGAGACCCATAGAGACCCATAGAGACCCATAGAGACCCATAGAGACCCATAGACTGACCCATAGCGGCCCTATAGCCGGCTATTGGATGTGGGGCTCAGGAGGGGGGCCAGCATCATACAGGTCAGACCCATAGAGACCCATAGAGACCCATAGAGACCCATAGAGACCCATAGAGACCCATAGCTGCCCCATAGAGACCCATAGAGACCCATAGAGACCCATAGCTGCCCCATAGAGACCCATAGAGACCCATAGACTGACCCATAGAGACCCATAGAGACCCATAGAGACCCATAGAGACCCATAGACTGACCCATAGAGACCCATAGAGACCCATAGACTGACCCATAGCGGCCCTATAGCCGGCTATTGGATGTGGGGCTCAGGAGGGGGGCCAGCATCATACAGGTCAGACCCATAGAGACCCATAGAGACCCATAGAGACCCATAGAGATCCATAGCTGCCCTATAGAGACCCATAGAGATCCATAAAGACCCATAGAGACCCATAGCTGCGCCATAGAGACCCATAGAGACCCATAGCTGCCCCATAGAGACCCATAGAGACCCATAGCTTCCCCATAGAGACCCATAGAGCCCTATAGTGACCCATAGCTGCCCCACAGAGAACCATAGCTGCCCCATAGATACCCATAGAGTCCCATAGAGACCCATAGAGACCCATAGCTGCCCCATAGAGACCCATAGAGACCCATAGCTGCCCCATAGAGACCTATAGTCACCCATAGCTTGCCCCATAGCTGCCCCATAGAGACCTATAGCTGCCCAATAAAGACCCATAGAGCCCTATAGTGACCCATAGCTGCCCCATAGAGACCCATAGAGCCCTATAGTGACCCATAGCTGCCCCATAGAGACCTATAGTCACCCATAGCCTGCCCCATAAGTCCCCCCACATCACCCCCCAGCCCCATAACTCCCCCCATAGCAGCCCCACATCACCCCACACTTTCCTTCCTCCCTCCCCATCCAGAGCTGCATGGCCGCCCTATGGCACCTGTGGGCCTCGCTATGGGGCTGGGCTATGGGGCAGAGCTCCCCTATCACCCCACCCCACAGCCCCCTCCGGCCCCACATCGACCCATGGGATGAAGAAGAGGAAGAGGAAGAGGAGGAGGCGCCGTGGGGCTACAGCCCCCATTGGAGGTGAGATCTATGGGGCAGATGTGGGGCGCTGCCCCATAGCGTGGACCCACCCCCAAGCCCCATAGATTGACCCCATTGTTCCCATGCAGCCCCACAACCTTCGGCCCCATAGACACCCCACGGCATCGCGGGAAGCCATTGAGGTGAGTGCTGCCCCATAGCTGCCCCATAGACACCCCATAGGTACCCCATAGAGACCCATAGAGCCCTATAGTGACCCATAGTTGCCCCATAGATACCCCATAGCTGCCCCATAGAGACCCATAGAGCCCTATAGTGACCCATAGTTGCCCCATAGAGACCCATAGTGACCCATAGAGACCCATAGCTGCCCCATAGAGGCCCATAGAGCCCTATAGTGACCCATAGCTGCCCCATAGAGACCCATAGAGCCCTATAGTGACCCATAGTTGCCCCATAGAGACCCATAGTGACCCATAGAGACCCATAGCTGCCCCATAGAGGCCCATAGAGCCCTATAGTGACCCATAGCTGCCTTATAGAGACCCATAGAGCCCTATAGTGACCCATAGTTGCCCCATAGAGACCCATAGTGACCCATAGAGACCCATAGCTGCCCCATAGAGGCCCATAGAGCCCTATAGTGACCCATAGCTGCCCCATAGAGACCCATAGAGCCCTATAGTGACCCATAGTTGCCCCATAGAGACCCATAGTGACCCATAGAGACCCATAGCTGCCCCATAGAGGCCCATAGAGCCCTATAGTGACCCATAGCTGCCCCATAGAGACCCATAGAGCCCTATAGTGACCCATAGTTGCCCCATAGAGACCCATAGTGACCCATAGAGACCCATAGCTGCCCCATAGAGGCCCATAGAGCCCTATAGTGACCCATAGCTGCCCCATAGAGACCCATAGAGCCCTATAGTGACCCATAGTTGCCCCATAGAGACCCATAGTGACCCATAGAGACCCATAGCTGCCCCATAGAGGCCCATAGAGCCCTATAGTGACCCATAGCTGCCTTATAGAGACCCTATAGAGACCCATACCTGCCCTATAGAGGCCCATAGAGACCCATAGTGACCCATAGACACCCCATAGCTGCCCCACATCTGCCCCATATTTGCCCCATAGATACCCCATAGATACCCCACATCTGCCCCATAGCTGCCCTATAACCCTGCCCCATAGCTGCCCCATAGCTGCCCCATAGATACCCCATAGATACCCCACATCTGCCCCATAGCTGCCCTATAACCCTGCCCCATAGCTGCCCCATAGCTGCCCCATATCTGCCCCATAGATACCCCACATCTGCCCCATAGCTGCCCTATAACCCTGCCCCATAGCTGCCCCATAGCTGCCCCATAGATACCCCATAGATACCCCACATCTGCCCCATAGCTGCCCTATAACCCTGCCCCATAGCTGCCCCATAGATACCCCATAGCTGCCCCATAGATACCCCATAGATACCCCATAGATACCCCACATCTGCCCCATAGCTGCCCTATAACCCTGCCCCATAGCTGCCCCATAGATACCCCATAGCTGCCCCATGGAGACCCCACATCTGCCCCATAGCTGCCCCATAGCTGCCCCATAGATACCCCATAGATACCCCACATCTGCCCCATAGCTGCCCTATAACCCTGCCCCATAGCTGCCCCATAGCTGCCCCATATCTGCCCCATAGATACCCCACATCTGCCCCATAGCTGCCCTATAACCCTGCCCCATAGCTGCCCCATAGCTGCCCCATAGATACCCCATAGATACCCCACATCTGCCCCATAGCTGCCCTATAACCCTGCCCCATAGCTGCCCCATAGATACCCCATAGCTGCCCCATAGATACCCCATAGATACCCCATAGATACCCCACATCTGCCCCATAGCTGCCCTATAACCCTGCCCCATAGCTGCCCCATAGATACCCCATAGCTGCCCCATAGATACCCCATAGATACCCCATAGATACCCCACATCTGCCCCATAGCTGCCCTATAACCCTGCCCCATAGCTGCCCCATAGATACCCCATAGCTGCCCCATGGAGACCCCACATCTGCCCCATAGCTGCCCCATAGCTGCCCCATAGATACCCCATAGATACCCCACATCTGCCCCATAGCTGCCCTATAACCCTGCCCCATAGCTGCCCCATAGCTGCCCCATATCTGCCCCATAGATACCCCACATCTGCCCCATAGCTGCCCTATAACCCTGCCCCATAGCTGCCCCATAGCTGCCCCATAGCTGCCCCATAGATACCCCATAGATACCCCACATCTGCCCCATAGCTGCCCTATAACCCTGCCCCATAGCTGCCCCATAGATACCCCATAGCTGCCCCATGGAGACCCCACATCTGCCCCATAGCTGCCCCATAGCTGCCCCATAGATACCCCATAGATACCCCACATCTGCCCCATAGCTGCCCTATAACCCTGCCCCATAGCTGCCCCATAGCTGCCCCATATCTGCCCCATAGATACCCCACATCTGCCCCATAGCTGCCCTATAACCCTGCCCCATAGCTGCCCCATAGCTGCCCCATAGATACCCCATAGATACCCCACATCTGCCCCATAGCTGCCCTATAACCCTGCCCCATAGCTGCCCCATAGATACCCCATAGCTGCCCCATAGATACCCCATAGATACCCCATAGATACCCCACATCTGCCCCATAGCTGCCCTATAACCCTGCCCCATAGCTGCCCCATAGATACCCCATAGCTGCCCCATAGATACCCCATAGATACCCCATAGATACCCCACATCTGCCCCATAGCTGCCCTATAACCCTGCCCCATAGCTGCCCCATAGATACCCCATAGCTGCCCCATGGAGACCCCACATCTGCCCCATAGCTGCCCCATAGCTGCCCCATAGATACCCCATAGATACCCCACATCTGCCCCATAGCTGCCCTATAACCCTGCCCCATAGCTGCCCCATAGCTGCCCCATATCTGCCCCATAGATACCCCACATCTGCCCCATAGCTGCCCTATAACCCTGCCCCATAGCTGCCCCATAGCTGCCCCATAGATACCCCATAGATACCCCACATCTGCCCCATAGCTGCCCTATAACCCTGCCCCATAGCTGCCCCATAGATACCCCATAGCTGCCCCATAGATACCCCATAGATACCCCATAGATACCCCACATCTGCCCCATAGCCCTGCCCTATAACCCTGCCCCATAGCTGCCCCATAGATACCCCATAGCTGCCCCATGGAGACCCCACATCTGCCCCATAGCTGCCCCATAGAGACCCCATAGCTGCCCCATAGAGACCCCATAGCTGCCCCATAGCTGCCCTATAGATACCCCATATCCCTGCCCCATAGATCTGCCCCCTGTCTCCCCACAGCCCCCCCAATGGCAGCCCCACATCTATGGGGCACCTGCGTCGCACCCTGACCTTCGACGAAGACTGAGTTCTGATTGGCTGAAATCACGGACACCCCGCTTCTGATTGGCCAAACGACGCCACGATGCTTCTGATTGGACTGCGGGCCGGGCTCGCGTTCTGATTGGCCGAAGTAACGGCAGCGACGCCTCTGATTGGTCGAGGAGAGTCGGTTGGATCCGCCAATCAAATCACTTCAAATCACTGCGACCTGGGGGGGGGGGGGGGGGCGTGGCCAAAAGGAAGCCCCGCCCACTCCCAACCCCCTTCAATCTCATTGGCTGCAGCCAGGCTGCTCTATTTGCATGATCACGCCCCCTCGATTTGAATAAATCATTAATATTCATGAGCATGACCCTCCCCCCCCCCATTGACCCTCCGCTTTCCAAGATGGCCGCCCCCACCTCACACACACTTCCGGCTTAACTTCCGCATCCCGATCACGTGGTCCCTCCACTTCCGGTCCCGCCCCAACCCATTTCCGGTGTGGCTTCCCGTCACGTGATTCTCCCCCCCCCCCCCTCCAACTTCCGGCCGTCACTTCCGGAATGGCAGAATCAAGATGGCGGCCGAAGCTCATTCAGCCCCATAGATGGGGATGGGACCGGATCTATGGGGCTGGGACCGGATCTATGGGGCTGAGACCCCCTTATGTGGGGCTGAGACCCCCTTATGTGGGGCTGAGACCCTCTCTATGGAGCTGGGATCCCATCTATGGGGCTGAGACCATCTCTATGGGGCAGAGACCCTCTCTATGGGGCTGGGAACCCCCCTATATGGGGCTGGGGCCCCCTCTATGGGGCTGAGATCCTCTCTATGGGGCTGAGACCCTCTCTATGGGGCTGGGGCCCCCTCTATGGGGCTGAGATCCTCTCTATGGGGCTGAGACCCTCTCTATGGGGCTGGGACCTTCTCTATGGAGCTGGGATCCCATCTATGGGGCTGAGACCATCTCTATGGGGCAGAGACCCTCTCTATGGGGCTGGGAACCTCTCTATGGGGCTGGGAACCCTCTCTATGGGGCTGGGACCCTCTCTATGGGGCTGAGATCCCATCTATGGGGCTGGGAACCCCTCTATGGGGCTGGGATCCCATCTATGGGGCAGAAGACCCCCCTATGTGGGGCAGAGACCCTCTCTATGGGGCTGAGATCCCATCTATGGGGCTGGGACCCTCTCTATGGGGCTGGGACCCTCTCTATGGGGCTGGGACCCTCTCTATGGGGCTGAGATCCCCCCTATATGGGGCTGAGACTCTCTGTATGGGTCAGAGACCCTTTCTATGGGGCTGGGATCTTCTCTATGGGGCTGGGAACCCCCCTATGTGGGGCAGAGACCCTCTCTATGGGGCTGGGAACCCTCTCTATGGGGCTGGGAACCCCTCTATGGGGCAGAGACCGTCTCTAAGGGGCAGAGACCCTCTCTATGGGGCTGGGATCCCATCTATGGGGCTGAGATCCTCTCTATGGGGCTGGGAACCTCTCTATGGGGCTGAGACCCCCCTATGTGGGGCTGAGACCCTCTCTATGGGGCTGGGATCCCATCTATGGGACTGAGACCATCTCTATGGGGCAGAGACCCTCTCTATGGGGCTGGGGCCCCCTCTATGGGGCTGAGATCCTCTCTATGGGGCTGAGACCCTCTCTATGGGGCTGGGACCTTCTCTATGGGGCTGGGAACCCCCCTATGTGGGGCAGAGACCCTCTCTATGGGGCTGGGAACCCTCTCTATGGGGCTGGGAACCCCTCTATGGGGCAGAGACCGTCTCTAAGGGGCTGAGACCCTCTCTATGGGGCAGAGACCCTTTCTATGGGGCAGAGACCCTTTCTATGGGGCTGGGAACCTCTATATGGGGCTGGGACCCCATTATGTGGGGCTGAGACCCTCTATATGGGGCTGGGACCCCCCTATGTGGGGCAGAGACCCTCTCTATGCGGCTGAGACCCCCTCAGTGGGGCTGGGATCCCCCCTATGTGGGGCTGAGACCATCTCTATGGGGCAGAGACCCTCTCTATGGGGCTGGGAACCTCTATATGGGGCTGGGGCCCCCTCTATGGGGCTGAGATCCTCTCTATGGGGCTGAGACCCTCTGTATGGGGCTGGGACCTTCTCTATGGGGCTGGGAACCCCCCTATGTGGGGCAGAGACCCTCTCTATGGGGCTGGGAACCCTCTCTATGGGGCTGGGAACCCCTCTATGGGGCAGAGACCGTCTCTATGGGCCTGAGACCCTCTCTATGGGGCAGAGACCCTTTCTATGGAACTGGGACCCCATTATGTGGGGCTGAGACCCTCTCTGTGGGGCTGGGAACCACTCTATGGGGCTGAGACCCCCCTATGTGGGGCAGAGACCGTCTCTATGGGGCTGAGACCCCCTCAGTGGGGCTGGGATCCCTCCTATGTGGGGCTGAGACTCTCTCTATGGGTCAGAGACCCTCTCTATGGGGCTGGGAACCCCCCTATGTGGGGCAGAGACCCTCTCTATGGGGCTGGGAACCCCTCTATGGGGCAGAGACCCTCTCTATGGGGCAGAGACCCTCTCTATGGGGCAGAGACCCTTTCTATGGGGCTGGGAACCTCTATATGGGGCTGGGACCCCATTATGTGGGGCTGGGAACCTCTCTATGGGGCTGAGACCCCCCTCAGTGGGGCTGGGATCCCTCCTATGTGGGGCTGAGACTCTCTCTATGGGTCAGAGACCCTCTCTATGGGGCTGGGATCCCATCTATGGGGCTGAGATCCTCTCTATGTGGCTGGGATCCCATCTATGGGGCAGAAGACCCCCATCAGTGGGGCAGAGACCCTCTCTATGGAGCAGAGACCCTCTCTATGGGGCTGGGATCCCATCTGTGGGGCAGAGATCCTCTCTATGGGGCATCTATGGGGTTGCCATGGGGTCAGTGGGGCATCTATGGGGCTGACGAAGGGCCCATAAGAGTCTGTGGGGTGGCTGTGGGTCTTTAATGGGGTCAGTGGGGATCTGTGGGTCGCGGCGTCTTCTCAGGTGGCGTCAGCCCTGGGAGCTTCGTGTGGGGCAGCAGGAAATTATGTGGGGCCAGGGGGGCGAGGGGGGGTCCTGTGGGGCAGAGAGACCTTATGTGGGGCTGATTGGGGCACTTATGGGGCAGATAGGGCACTTATGGGGCAGATAGGGGCACTTATGGGGCAGATAGGGGCACTTATGGGGCAGATAGGGCACTTATGGGGCAGATAGGGGTACTTATGGGGCACTTATGGGGCAGATAAGGGCACTTATGGGGCAGATGGGGGCACTTATGGGGCAGTGGGGCATATAAGGGCACTTATGGGGTGCTTATGGGGCAGATAGGGGCACTTATGGGGCTCCTATGGGGCAGATAGGGGCACTTATGGGGCAGATGGGGGCACTTATGGGGCAGATAGGGGCACTTATGGGGCAGATTGGGGTATTTATGGGGCAGATAGGGACACTTATGGGGCTATTATGGGGCAGATAGGGGCACTTATAGGGCAGATAGGGGCACTTATGGGGCAAATGGGGGCAGATATGGGGCAGATAGGGGCACTTATGGGGCTCTTATGGGGCAGATGGGGGCACTTATGGGGCAGATAGGGGCACTTATGGGACAGATAAGGGCACTTATGGGGCAGATAGGGCACTTATGGGGCACATAGGGGCACTTATGGGGCAGATAGGGGCACTTATGGGGCAGTGGGGCAGATAGGGGCACTTATGGGGCAGATATGGGGCAGATAGGGGCACTTATGGGGCAGATAGGGGTACTTATGGGGCAGATAAGGGCACTTATGGGGCAGATAGGGCACTTATGGGGCAGATAGGGGCACTTATGGGGCACTTATGGGGCAGATAGGGGCACTTATGGGGCAGATAGGGGCACTTATGGGGCAGATATGGGGCAGATAGGGGCACTTATGGGGCAGTGGGTCACTTATGGGGCAGATAAGGGCACTTATGGGTAGATAGAGGCACTTATGGGGCAGATAGGGGCACTTACGGGGCAGATAGAGGCACTTATGGGGCAGAGGGTCACTTATGGGGCAGATAAGGGCACTTATGGGGCAGATAGGGGCAATTATGGGGCAGGTAAGGGCACTTATGGGGCAGAAAGGGTCACTTATGGGGCAGATAAGGGCACTTATGGGGCAGATAGGGGCACTTATGGGGTAGATAAGGGCACTTATGGGGCAGATAGGGGCACTTATGGGGCAGAGGGTCACTTATTGGGCAGATAGGGGCACTTATGGGGCAGGTAAGGGCACTTATGGGGCAGAAAGGGTCACTTATGGGGCAGATAAGGGTACTTATGGGGCAGATAGGGGCACTTATGGGGCAGATAGAGGCTCTTATGGGGCAGATAGGGGCACTTATGGGCAATATAGGGGCACTTATGGGGCTCTTATGGGGCAGATAAGGGCACTTATGGGGCAGATAGGGGCACTTATGGGGCAGATGGGGGCACTTATGGGGCAGATAGGGGCACTTATGGGGCACATAGGGACACTTATGGGGCTATTATGGGGCAGATAGGGGCACTTATAGGGCAGATAGGGGCACTTATGGGGCTCTTGTGGGGCAGGTGGGGGCAGATATGGGGCAGATAGGGGCACTTATGGGGCAGATAGGGGTACTTATGGGGCAGATAGGGCACTTATGGGGCAGATAGGGGCACTTATGGGGCAGATATGGGGCAGATAGGGGCACTTATGGGGCAGTGGGTCACTTATGGGGCAGATAAGGGCACTTATGGGTAGATAGAGGCACTTATGGGGCAGATAGGGGCACTTACGGGGCAGATTGGGGCACTTATGGGGCAGATTGGGGTATTTATGGGGCAGATAAGGGCACTTATGGGGCAGATAGGGGCACTTATGGGGCAGGTAAGGGCACTTATGGGGCAGAAAGGGTCACTTGTGGGGCAGATAAGGGCACTTATGGGGCAGATAGGGGCACTTAAGGGGCAGATAGGGGCACTTATGGAGCAGGTAAGGGCACTTATGGGGCAGATAGGGGCACTTATGGGGCAGATAGGGGCACTTATGGGGCAGATAGGGGCAGATATGGGGCAGATAGGGGCACTTATGGGGCAGATAAAGGCACTTATGGAGCAGGTAAGGGCACTTATGGGGCAGATAGGGGCACTTATGGGGCAGATAGGGGCACTTATGGGGCAGGTAAGAGCACTTATGGGGCAGATAAGGGCACTTATGGGGCAGAGGGGCATATAAGGGCACTTATGGGGTGCTTATGGGGCATATGGGGTCACTTATGGGGCAGATAGGGGCACTTATGGGGCAGATAGGGGCACTTATGGGGCAGATAAGGGCACTTATGGGGCAGATAGGGGCAGATATGGGGCAGATAGGGGCACTTATGGGGCAGATAAAGGCACTTATGGAGCAGGTAAGGGCACTTATGGGGCAGATAGGGGCACTTATGGGGTAGATAAGGGCACTTATGGGGCAGATAGGGGCACTTATGGGGTAGATAAGGGCACTTATGGGGCAGATAGGGGTACTTATGGGGCAGATAAGGGCACTTATGGGGCAGATAGGGCACTTATGGGGCAGATAGGGGCACTTATGGGGCACTTATGGGGCAGATAGAGGCACTTATGGGGCAGATAGGGGCACTTATGGGGCAGTGGGGCAGATAGGGGCACTTATGGGGCTCTTACGGGGCAGATAGGGGCAGTTATGGGGCAGATAGGGGGCAGATAGGGGCACTTATGGGGCAGTGGGTCACTTATGGGGCAGATAAGGGCACTTATGGGTAGATAGAGGCACTTATGGGGCAGATAGGGGCACTTACGGGGCAGATAGAGGCACTTATGGGGCAGAGGGTCACTTATGGGGCAGATAAGGGCACTTATGGGGCAGATAGGGTCACTTATGGGGCAGATAGGGGCACTTATGGGGCAGATAGGGGCACTTATGGGGCAGATGGGGTCACTTATGGGGCAGATAGGGTCACTTATGGGTCCATACACGTTCTCGTAGTCGGGGCCGTCGGCGTCGCTCTCGCGGTCGCTGCCTGTGGGGTCCATATAGGGACATATGGGGACATATAGAAACATATAGGGATATATAGGGTCAATATAGGGACATATAGGGTCAATATAGGGACATATGGGGTCAATATAGGGACATATAGAAACATATAGGGATATATAGGGTCAATATAGGGACATATAGGGTCAATATAGGGACATATGGGGTCAATATAGGGACATATAGGGACATATAGAAACATATAGGGATATATAGGGTCAATATAGGGACATATGGGGTCAATATTGGGACATATAGGGACATGGGGTCCATATAAGGACATATAGGGTCTATATCAGGACATATAGGGTCAATATAGGGACACATAGGGTCAATATAGGGACATATGGGGACATATAGGGTCAATATAGGGACATCTAGGGACATATATGGTCAATATAGGGACATATGGGGTCAATATAGGGACATATGGGGACATATAGAAACATATAGGGATATATAGGGTCAATATAGGGACATATGGGGTCAATATTGGGACATATGGGGACATATGGGGTCAATATAGGGACATATGGGGATATATAGGGTCAATATAGGGACATATAGGGTCAATATAGGGACATAAGGGGACATATAGAAACATATAGGGATATATAGGGTCAATATAGGGACATATGGGGTCAATATAGGGACATAAGGGGACATATAGAAACATATAGGGATATATAGGGTCAATATAGGGACATATGGGGTCAATATAGGGACATATGGGGACATATAGAAACATATAGGGATATATAGGGTCAATATAGGGACATATAGGGTCAATATAGGGACATATGGGGTCAATATAGGGACATATAGGGACATATAGAAACATATAGGGATATATAGGGTCAATATAGGGACATATGGGGTCAATATAGGGACATATAGGGACATATAGAAACATATAGGGATATATAGGGTCAATATAGGGACATATGGGGTCAATATAGGGACATATGGGGACATATAGAAACATATAGGGATATATAGGGTCAATATAGGGACATATGGGGTCAATATAGGGACATATGGGGACATATAGAAACATATAGGGATATATAGGGTCAATATAGGGACATATGGGGTCAATATAGGGACATATGGGGACATATAGAAACATATAGGGATATATAGGGTCAATATAGGGACATATGGGGTCAATATTGGGACATATAGGGACATGGGGTCCATATAAGGACATATAGGGTCAATATAGGGACACATCGGGTCAATATAGGGACATATGGGGACATATAGGGTCAATATAGGGACATCTAGGGACATATGGGGTCAATATAGGGACATATAGGGACATATATG
Organism: Coturnix japonica; assembly: GCF_054131305.1. Lineage (NCBI taxonomy): Eukaryota > Metazoa > Chordata > Aves > Galliformes > Phasianidae > Coturnix > Coturnix japonica. Next base: position 591,977 of record NC_140679.1, on the reverse strand, counting down.
GTCAATATAGGGACATATAGGGTCAATATAAGGACAGATAGGGACATATAGGGTCAATATCAGGACATATGGGGTCAATATAGGGACATATGGGGTCAATATAGGGACATATGGGGACATATAGGGTCAATATAGGGACATCTAGGGACATATGGGGCCAATATAGGGACATATGGGGTCAATATAGGGACATATGGGTTCAATATAGGGGCATATAGGGTCAATATTGGGACATATAGGGACATATAGGGTCAATATAGGGACATGGGGACATATGGGACATATAGGGCCAATATAGGGACATATAGGGTCAATATGGGCCCCATAGGGGACATATAGGGACATATGGGGCCCCATAGGGGACATATAGGGATGTATGGGGCCCCATAGGGGACATATGGGCCCCATAGGGGACATATAGGGACTTATGGGGCCCCATAGGGGACATATAGGGTCAATATGGGGCCCCATAGGGTCAATATGAGCCCCATAGGGGACATACAGGGTCAATATGGGCCCCATAGGGGACATATAGGGACATATGGGGCCCCATAGGGGACATATAGGGTCAGTATGTGGCCCCATAGGGGACATATAGGGCCAATATAAGGACATATAGGGTCAATATGGGCCCCATAGGGGACATATAGAGTCAATATAGGGATATATAGAGACATATAGGGTCAATATAGGGTCAATATAGGGACATATAGGGTCAATATGGGGACATATAGGGACATATAGGGTCAATATGGGGCCCCATAGAGGATATATAGGGACATATAGGGCCCCATAGGGTCAATATGAGCCCCATAGGGGACATATAGGGACATATAGGGTCAATATAGGGACATATAGGAACATATGGGGCCCCATAGGGGACATATAGGGTCAGTATGTGGCCCCATAGGGGACATATAGGGTCAATATGGGGCCCCATAGGGGACATATAGGGCCAATATAAGGACATATAGGGTCAATATGGGCCCCATAGGGGACATATAGAGTCAATATAGGGATATATAGGGACATATAGGGTCAATATAGGGTCAATATAGGGACATATAGGGTCAATATGGGGACATATAGGGACATATAGGGTCAATATGGGGCCCCATAGAGGATATATAGGGACATATAGGGCCCCATAGGGTCAATATGAGCCCCATAGGGGACATATAGGGACATATAGGGTCAATATAGGGACATATAAGAACATATGGGGCCCCATAGGGGACATATAGGGTCAGTATGTGGCCCCATAGGGGACATATAGGGTCAGTATGTGGCCCCATAGGGGACATATAGGGTCAATATGGGGCCCCATAGAGGATATATAGGGACATATAGGGCCCCATAGGGTCAATATGAGCCCCATAGGGGACATATAGGGACATATAGGGTCAATATAGGGACATATAGGAACATATGGGGCCCCATAGGGGACATATAGGGTCAGTATGTGGCCCCATAGGGGACATATAGGGTCAATATGGGGCCCCATAGGGGACATATAGGGCCAATATAAGGACATATATGGTCAATATGGGCCCCATAGGGGACATATAGAGTCAATATAGGGATATATAAGGACATACAGGGTCAATATAGGGTCAATATAGGGACATATAGGGTCAATATGGGGACATATAGGGACATATAGGGTCAATATGGGGCCCCATAGAGGATATATAGGGACATATAGGGCCCCATAGGGTCAATATGAGCCCCATAGGGGACATATAGGGACATATAGGGTCAATATAGGGACATATAGAGACCATATGGACCCCATAGGGGACATATAGGGTCAGTATGTGGCCCCATAGGGGACATATAGGGTCAATATGGGCCCCATAGGGGACATATAGGGCCAATATAAGGACATATAGGGTCAATATGGGCCCCATAGGGGACATATAGAGTCAATATAGGGATATATAGGGACATATAGGGTCAATATAGGGTCAATATAGGGACATATAGGGTCAATATGGGGACATATAGGGACATATAGGGTCAATATGGGGCCCCATAGAGGTTATATAGGGACATATAGGGCCCCATAGGGTCAATATGAGCCCCATAGGGGACATATAAGGACATATAGGGTCAATATAGGGACATATAGGAACATATGGGGCCCCATAGGGGACATATAGGGTCAATATGGGCCCCATAGGGGACATATAGGGTCAATATGGGGCCCCATAGGGGACATATAGGGCCAATATAAGGACATATAGGGTCAATATGGGCCCCATAGGGGACATATAGAGTCAATATAGGGATATATAGGGACATATAGGGTCAATATAGGGTGAATATAGGGACATATAGGGTCAATATGGGGACATATAGGGACATATAGGGTCAATATGGGGCCCCATAGAGGATATATAGGGACATATAGGGCCCCATAGGGTCAATATGAGCCCCATAGGGGACATATAGGGACATATAGGGTCAATATAGGGACATATAGAGACAATATGGACCCCATAGGGGACATATAGGGTCAGTATGGGGCCCCATAGGGGACATATAGGGTCAATATAGGGATATATAGGGACATATAGGGTCAATATGGGGACATATAGGGCCCCATAGGGGACCTATAGGGCCCCATAGAGGACATATAGGGACATATAGGGATGTATGGGGGCTATTATGGGATGTTTGGGGTCAGACCGTAGCGCGATGCCGGGCTGGACGTCGCCGTGGGGATGTTGATGTACTCCAGGCTGTCACCTGTGGGGCAGATAGCGGCACTTATGGGGCAGATAGGGGCACTTATGGGGCAGGTAAGGGCACTTATGGGGTGGATAGGGGAACTTATGGGGCACATAGGGGCACTTATGGGGCAGATAGGGGCACTTATGGGGCACATAGGGACACTTATGGGGCAGATAGGGGCACTTATGGGGCACATAGGGACACTTATGGGGCAGATAGGGGCACTTATGGGGCAGGAAAGGGCACTTATGGGGCAGATAGGGGCACTTATGGGGCACATAGGGACACTTATGGGGCAGATAGGGGCACTTATGGGGCAGATAGGGGCACTTATGGGGCAGGAAAGGGCACTTATGGGGCAGATAGGGGCACTTATGGGGCAGATAGGGGAACTTATGGGGCAGATAAGGGCACTTATGGGGCAGGTAAGGGCACTTATGGGGCAGATAAGGGCACTTAGGGGCACTTATGGGGCAGATAGAGGCACTTATGGGGCAGATAGGGGCACTTATGGGGCAGATAGGGGCACTTATGGGGTGGGGGCACTTATGGGGCAGATAGGGGCACTTATGGGGTGGGGGCACTTATGGGGCAGGGGGAGCTTGTTATGGGGTTATGGGGTAGGGGCACTTATGGGGCAGATAGGGGTACTTATGGGGCACATAGGGGAACTTATGGGGTGGAGGCACTTATGGGGCACATAGGGGTACTTATGGGGCACATAGGAGAACTTATGGGGTGGAGGCACTTATGGGGCACATAGGGGAACTTATGGGGCAGATAGAGGCACTTATGGGGCAGATAAGGGCACTTATGGGGCAGATAGAGGCACTTATGGGGCATATATGGCACTTATGGGGCAGATAGGGGCACTTATGGGGCAGATAGGGGAACTTATGGGGCAGTGGGGCACTTATGGGGCAGATAGGGGAACTTATGGGGCAGATAGGGGCACTTATGGGGCAGGTAAGGGCACTTATGGGGCAGATAAGGGCACTTATGGGGCAGATAGAGGCACTTATGGGGCATATATGGCACTTATGGGGCAGATAGGGGCACTTATGGGGCAGGTAAGGGCACTTATGGGGCAGGTAAGGGCACTTATGGGGCATATAGGGGCACTTATGGGGCAGTGGAGCATATAAGGGCACTTATGGGGCAGATATGGGGCAGATAGTGGCACTTATGGGGCAGGTAAGGGCACTTATGGGGCAGAAAGGGTCACTTATGGGGCAGATAAGGGCACTTATGGGGCAGATAGGGGCACTTATGGGGCAGATAGAGGCTCTTATGGGGCAGATAGGGGCACTTATGGGGCTGATAGGGGCACTTATGGGGCTCTTATGGGGCAGATAGGGGCACTTATGGGGCACATAGGGGCACTTATGGGGCAGGTAAGGGCACTTATGGGGCACATAGGGGAACTTATGGGGCACATAGGGACACTTATGGGGCAGATAGGGGCACTTATGGGGTGGGGGCACTTATGGGGTGGGGGGCAGTTATGGGGTTATGGAGTGGGGGGCACTTATGGGGCAGATAGGGGCACTTATGGGGCAGAGGGAGGTTGTTATGGGGCACATAGGGGCACTTATGGGGCGGGGGCACTTATGGGGTGGATAGGGGCACTTATGGGGTGGGGGGCACTTATGGGGCGGGGGCACTTATGGGGCAGATAGGGGCACTTATGGGGCACATAGGGGCACTTATGGGGTAGGGGGAGCTTGTTATGGGGTTATGGGGTGGGGGGCACTTATGGGGTGGGGGGAAGTTATGGGGCAGAGGGCACTTATGGGGCACATATGGGCACTTATGGGGTGGGGGGAGCTTGTTATGGGGTTATGGGGTGGGGGGCACTTATGGGGCAGAAATGGGCACTTATGGGGCAGGGGGCACTTATGAGGTGGGGGGCACTTATGGGGCAGGAGGATGTTGTTATGGGGTGGGGGGACTTGTGGGGCAGGGGGCACTTATGGGGCAGATAGGGGCACTTATGGGGCACATAGGGGCACTTATGGGGTGGGGGGCACTTATGGGGCGGGAGGATGTTGTTATGGGGTGGGGGAACTTGTGGGGCGGGGGGAGCTTGTTATGGGGTGGGGGGCACTTATGGGGCAGGGGCACTTATGGGGCAGGGATAGTTATGGGGCAGGGGCACTTATGGGGCAGGGTTAGTTATGGGGCAGGGTTAGTTATGGGGCAGGGATAGTTATGGGGCAGGGATAGTTATGGGGCAGGGTTAGTTATGGGGCAGGGATAGTTATGGGGCAGGGATAGTTATGGGGCAGGGATAGTTATGGAGCACATAGGGGAACTTATGGGGCAGGGATAGTTATGGGGCAGGGATAGTTATGGGGCACATAGGGGAACTTATGGGGCAGGGACTCACCCAGGGAGTGTCGGGTCACATCGGGGACGTTCTCGTACGGCTCTGTGGGGGTGGCTGTGGGGTGACAATGGGGTCAGTGGGGTCTCTATGGGGCTCTATGGGGTTTCTATGGGGTCTATTAGGGTCAATGGGGGCTCTATGGGGCTCTATGGGGTCTATTGAGGTTCTATGGGGTCAATGAGGTCTATTAGGGTCAATGGGGGCTCTATGGGGCTCTATTGGGTCTATGGGGTCTATTGGGGCTCTATGGGGTCTATGGGGTCTCTTATGGGGTCTCTTATGGTGTCTATGGGGCTCTATGGGGTCTCTATGGTCTCTATGGGGTCTCTATGGGGTCAGTAGGGGCTCTATGGGGTCTATGGGGTCTCTATGGGTTCTATGGGGTGTCCATGGCTCACTATGGGTCTCTATGGGTCTCTATGGGTCGCTATGGGGCACTATGGGTCTCTATGGGGGCTCTATAGGGTCTATTGGGCTCAATGGGGGCTATGGGGTCAGTGGGGGCTCTATGGGGTCTATAGGGTCTCTATGGGTCTCTACTGGGTTCTATGGGGCGCTATGGTTCCCTATAGTTCTCTATGGGGCCCTATGGGGTCTCTATGGGGTCTCTATGGGGTTTCTATGGGTCTCTATGGGCTCTATGGGTCTCTATGGGTCCCTATGGTTCTCTATGGGCTCTATGGGTCTCTATGGGGTCTATGGGGTCTATGGGGTCTCTATGGGGTTTCTATGGCTCTCTATGGGTCTCTATAGGGTCTCTATGGGGTCTCTATGGGGCGCTATGGATCTCTACGGGTCTCTATGGGGTGATATGGGTCCCTATAGTTCTCTATAGGGTCTCTATAGGGTCTCTATGGGGCCCTATGGGGTCTCTATGGGTCTCTATCGGTCTATATGGGGTTTCTATGGGGTCTATAGGGTCTCTATGGGTCTCTATGGGGTTTCTATGGGGTCTCTATGGGTCTCTATGGGTCTCTATGGGGCTCTATGGGGCTCTATGGGGTCTCTATAGGGTCAATGGGGGCTCTATGGGGCTCTATGGGGTCAATGGGGGCTCTATCTCTATGGGTTCTATGGAGGTTCTATGGGGTCAATGGGGCCTATAGGGGTCAATGGGGGCTCTATGGGGCTCTATGGGGTCTCTGTGGGTCTCTATGGGGTTTCTATGGGTCTCTATGGGGTGTCTATGGGTCTCTATGGGGTTTCTATGGGGTCTCTATGGGGTCTCTATGGGGTCTCTATGGGGTCTGTGGGGTCCCTATGGGATCTACAGGGTTCCATTATGGTATTTATGGCATTCTAGGGGATCTCTATGGAGACCTATGGGGCTCTATGGGTCCCTATGGGGCGCTATGGGTCTCTTGGGGTGTCTATGGGGTTTCTATGGGGTCTCTGTGGGTCTCTATGGGGTTCTATGGATCTCTATGGGTCTCTATGGGGTTTCTATGGGTCTCTATGGGGTTTCTGTGGGGCTCTATGGGTCCCTATGGATCTCTATGGGGTGCTATGGGTCCCTATAGTTCTCTGTAGGGTCTCTATGGGGTCTCTATGGGGCCCTATGGGGTCTCTATGGGTCCCTATGGGTCTCTATGGGGTGTCTATGGGGTTTCTATGGGGTTTCTATGGGTCTCTATGGGGTCTCTATGGGGTCTCTATGGGGTTTCTATGGGTCTCTATGGGTCTCTATGGGGTTATTATGGGTCTCTATGGGTCGCTATGGGTCTTTATGGGTCGCTATGGGGCTCTATAGGTCCCTATGGGGTCTCTATGGGTCCCTATGGGGTCTCTATGGGGTCTCTATGGGTCTCTATGGGGTCTCTATGGGGTCCCTATGGGGTCTATAGGGTCTCTATGGGGTCTCTATGGGTCCCTATGGGTCTCTATGGGTCCCTATGGGTCTCTATAGGGTTTCTATGGGTCCCTATGGGTCTCTATGGGGTGTCTATGGGGTTTCTATGGGTCTCTATGGGGTCTATAGGGTCTCTATGGGGTTTCTATGGGTCTCTATGGGGCCCTATGGGGTCTCTATGGGTCCCTATGGGTCTCTATGGGTCTCTATGGGTCTCTATTGGTCTCTATGGGGTCTCTATGGGTCTCTATGGGTCTCTATGGGGTCTCTATGTGTCTCTATGGGGTCTCTATGGGTCCCTATGGGTCTCTATGGGGTCTCTATGGGTCCCTATGGGGTTTCTATGGGTCTCTATGGGTCCCTATGGGTCTCTATGGGGTCTCTATGGGTCCCTATGGGTCTCTATGGGGTTTCTGTGGGGCTCTATGGGTCCCTATGGATCTCTATGGGGTGCTATGGGTCCCTATAGTTCTCTGTAGGGTCTCTATGGGGTCTCTATGGGGCCCTATGGGGTCTCTATGGGGTCTCTATGGGTCTCTATGGGTCTCTATGGGGTCTCTATGGGGTCTCTATGGGGTCTCTATGGGTCTCTATGGGGTCTGTGGGGTCCCTATGGGATCTATGGGGTTCCATTATGGTATTTATGGCATTCTATGGGATCTCTATGGGGACCTATGGGGCTCTATGGGTCCCTATGGGGCGCTATGGGTCTCTTGGGGTGTCTATGGGGTTTCTATGGGGTCTCTGTGGGTCTCTATGGGGTTCTATGGATCTCTATGGGTCTCTATGGGGTTTCTATGGGTCTCTATGGGGTTTCTGTGGGGCTCTATGGGTCCCTATGGATCTCTATGGGGTGCTATGGGTCCCTATAGTTCTCTGTAGGGTCTCTATGGGGTCTCTATGGGTCTCTATGGGGTCTCTATGGGTCCCTATGGGTCTCTATGGGGTGTCTATGGGGCTCTATGGGTCTCTATGGGGTCTCTATGGGTCCCTATGGGGTCTCTATGGGATCCTATGGGGTCTCTATGGGGTCCCTATGGGTCTCTATGGGGTCCTATGGGGTCTCTATGGGGTCTCTATGGGTCCCTATGGGTCTCTATGGGTCCCTATGGGTCTCTATGGGGTCTCTATGGGGTTTCTATGGGTCTCTATGGGTCCCTATGGGGTCTCTATGGGGTGTCTATGGGGTCTCTATGGGTCTCTATGGGTCCCTATGGGGTCCCTATGGGTCTCTATGGGGTTTCTATGGGTGTCTATGGGGTGTGACCGTGGTTGTGGGGCTGGTCGTTGTCGTGTTGTTGCTGCGTCGAGTCCTGTGGGTCCGGAAGCACCTTCCTATGGGGGGAGGGGGGAGGTCAGATAGTGATACAACTACACAGTGATACAATGATACAACAACACAACCATAGGGACACAACTACACAACTATAAGGACACAGCTACACAACAGTGATACAATGATACAACCACACTATGGTACAACAATGATACAACTACACAACTACACAGTGATACAACTACACAATGATACAATGATACAACTACACAATGATACAACTACACAACAGTGATACAATTATACAACCACACAATGAAACAACTACACAACTATAGGGACACAATAACACAACTACACAACAACTATAGGGACACAACAACACAACTACACAACGATACAACTACACAACTACACAACAACTATACACAACCATAGGGACACAACAACTACACAACTATGATACAACCACACAACTATATGGACACAACTACACAACTACACAATGATACAACTACACAACTACACACTGACACAATGATACAACGACACAATGATACAATGACACAGTGATACAACCACACAGTGATACAACTACACAGTGATACAACAACACAACCATAGGGACACAACTACACAACTATATGGGGCTGTGATACAACTACACAGTGATACAACTACACAACTACACAACAGTGATACAACTACACAACTACACAACAGTGATACAACTACACAACTACACAACTACACAACAGTGATACAACTACACAACTACACAACTACACAACAGTGATACAACTACACAACTACACAACTACACAACTACACAACAGTGATACAACTACACAACTACACAACTACACAACTACACAACAGTGATACAACTACACAACTACACAACTACACAACTACACAACAGTGATACAACTACACAACTACACAACTACACAACTACACAACTACACAACTACACAACTACACAACAGTGATACAACTACACAACTACACAACTACACAACTACACAACAGTGATACAATGATACAACCACACAATGAAACAACTACACAACTATAGGGACACAACTACACAACTACACAACAACTATAGGGACACAACAACACAACTACACAACGATACAACTACACAACTACACAACAACTATACACAACCATAGGGACACAACAACTACACAACTATGATACAACCACACAACTATATGGACACAACTACACAACTACACAATGATACAACTACATAATGATACAACTACACAATGATACAACTACACAACTACACACTGACACAATGATACAACGACACAATGATACAAGGACACAGTGATACAACCACACAGTGATACAACTACACAATGATACAACTACACAACTATAGGGACACAACTACACAACTATATGGGGCTGTGATACAACTACACAGTGATACAACTACACAACTACACAACAGTGATACAATGACACAACTACACAACAGTGATACAATGACACAACTGCACAACTACACAACAGTGATACAATGACACAACTACACAACTACACAGTGATACAACTACACAACTATATGGGACTGTGATACAACTACACTGTGATACAACTACACAACTACACAACAGTGATACAACGACACAACTACACAACCATAGGGACACAACTACACAACTATATGGGGCTGTGATACAACTACACAGTGATACAACTACACAACTACACAACAGTGATACAACGACACAATGATACAACAGTGATACAACGACACAGTGATACAACCACACAGTGATACAACGACACAACCATAGGGACACAACAACTACACAACTACACAACCATAGGGACACAATTACACAACTACACAGTGATACAACTACACAACTACACAACTACACAACAGTGATACAATGATACAACTACACAACCATAGGGACACAACTACACAACTATAAGGACACAACTACACAACAGTGATACAATGATACAACGACACAGTGATACAACTACACAACAGTGATACAATGATACAACCACACAATGAAACAACTACACAACTATAGGGACACAACTACACAACTACACAACAACTATAGGGACACAACAACACAACTATGCAGTGATACAACTACACAACTACACACAACCATAGGGACACAACAACTACACAACCACACAACAACTATAGGGACACAACAACTACACAACTACACAATGGTACAACTACACAACTACACAACAACTATAGACAACCATAGGGACACAACTACACACAACTATAGGGACACAACAACTACACACAACTATAGGGACACAACTACACAACAACTATAGGGACACAACTACACAACAACTATAGGGACACAACTACACACAACTATAGGGACACAACTACACAACTATAGGGACACAACAACTACACACAACTATAGGGACACAGCTACACACAACTATAGGGACACAACTACACACAACTATAGGGACACAACTACACACAACTATAGGGACACAGCTACACACAACTATAGGGACACAACTACACAACTATAGGGACACAACAACTACACACAACTATAGGGACACAACTACACACAACTATAGGGACACAACTACACACAACTATAGGGACACAACTACACAACTATAGGGACACAACTACACACAACTATAGGGACACAACTACACAACTACACAACTATAGGGACACAACTACACAATGATACAAGGACACAATGATACAACAACACAGTGATACAACCACACAATGATACAACTACACAACTACACAACAACTATACACAACCATATGGACACAACAACTACACAACTACACAACTACACAACAACTATAGGGACACAACTACACAATGATACAATCACACAACAACTACACACAACCATAGGGACACAACAACACAACTACACAACAACTACAGGGACACAACTACACAACTATGATACAACCACACAACTATAGGGACACAACTACACAACAACAACACACTGACACAGTGATACAACTACACAGTGATACAATGATACAACTACACAATGATACAACACAACTACACACCATAGGAGACACTCACACGTATCCGGAGGCGTACACCTCGTTGCTGTAGTGATACAACTACACAACAACACAACTACACAACAACACAACAACACAACAGTGATACAATGATACAACACCACACCATAGGAGACACTCACACGTATCCGGAGGCGTACACCTCGTTGCTGTAGTGATACAACTACACAACTACACAACAACACAACTACACAACTACACAACTACACAGTGATACAACGATACAACAACACAACTACACACCATAGGAAACACTCACACATATCCGGAGGCGTACACCTCGTTGCTGTAGTGATACAACTACACAACTACACAACAACACAACAACACAACTACACAACAGTGATACAATGATACAACAACACAACTACACACCATAGGAGACACTCACACGTATCCAGAGGCGTACACCTCGTTGCTGTAGTGATACAACTACACAACTACACAACAGTGATACAATGACACAACTACACAACTACACACCATAGGAGACACTCACACGTATCCGGAGGCGTACACCTCGTTGCTGTAGTGATACAACTACACAACTACACAACTACACAACTACACAACAACACAACTACACAACAACACAACAACACAACAACACAACAGTGATACAATGATACAACAACACAACTACACACCATAGGAGACACTCACACGTATCCGGAGGCGTACACCTCGTTGCTGTAGTGATACAACTACACAACTACACAACAACACAACAACACAACTACACAACAACACAACTACACAACAGTGATACAATGACACAACAACACAACAACACAACTACACAACAGTGATACAATGATACAACAACACAACACCACACCATAGGAGACACTCACACGTATCCGGAGGCGTACACCTCGTTGCTGTAGTGATACAACTACACAACTACACAACAACACAACAACACAACAACACAACTACACAACAGTGATACAATGATACAACAACACAACACCACACCATAGGAGACACTCACACGTATCCGGAGGCGTACACCTCGTTGCTGTAGTGATACAACTACACAACTACACAACAACACAACAACACAACAACACAACGATACAACAACACAACATCACAACAGTGATACAACGATACAACAACACAACACCACACCATAGGAGACACTCACACGTATCCGGAGGCGTACACCTCGTTGCTGTAGTGATACAACTACACAACTACACAACAACACAACAACACAACAACACAACTACACAACAGTGATACAATGATACAACAACACAACTACACACCATAGGAGACACTCACACGTATCCGGAGGCGTACACCTTGTTGCTGTAGTGATACAACTACACAACTACACAACAGTGATACAATGATACAACTACACAACAACACAACAACACAACTACACAACAACACAACTACACAACTACACAACTACACAACTACACAACTACACAATGATACAAGGACACAGTGATACAACACTGACACTCACACGTATCCGGAGGCGTACACCTCGTTGCTGTAGTGATACAACTACACAACTACACAACTACACAACTACAGTGATACAATGATACAACTACACAACTACACAACTACACAACCACACAGTGATACAAGGACACAATGATACAAGGACACAGTGATACACCATTGACACTCACACGTATCCGGAGGTGTACACCTCGTTGCTGTAGTGATACAACTACACAACAACACAACTACACAACTACAGCGATACAATGATACAACGACACAACTACACAACAGTGATACAATGATACAACTACACAACTACACAACTACAGTGATACAATGATACAACTACACAACAACACAACAACTACACAACGATACAAGGACACAGTGATACAACACCGACACTCACACGTATCCGGAGGCGTACACCTCGTTGCTGTAGTGATACAACTACACAACAACACAACAATGACACAACTACACAACAACACAACAACACAACAGTGATACAATGATACAACAACACAACACCACACCATAGGAGACACTCACACGTATCCGGAGGCGTACACCTCGTTGCTGTAGTGATACAACTACACAACTACACAACTACACAACAGTGATACAATGATACAACAATACAACAACACAACAACACAACAACACAACGATACAACTACAAAACAGTGACACAATGATACAAGGACACAGTGATACAACACCATCACTCACACGTATCCGGAGGCGTACACCTCGTTGCTGTAGTGATACAACTACACAACAACACAACAGTGATACAATGATACAACTACACAACTACACAACAGTGATACAATGATACAACTACACAACTACACAACAATGATACAATGACACAACTACACAACAACACAACAGTGATACAATGATACAACTACACAACTACACAACAGTGATACAATGATACAACTACACAATGAAACAACTACACAACAGTGATACAATGATACAACTACACAACAACACAACAGTGATACAATGATACAACTACACAACTACACAACAACACAACTACACAACAACACAACTACACAACAGTGATACAACGATACAAGGACACAGTGATACAACACCGACACTCACACGTATCCAGAGGCGTACACCTCGTTGCTGTAGTGATACAACTACACAACTACACAACAACACAACTACAGCGATACAATGATACAACTACACAACTACACAACTACAGTGATACAATGACACAACTACACAACTACAGTGATACAATGACACAACTACACAACTACACAACAGTGATACAATGACACAACTACACAACTACACAACAGTGATACAATGACACAACTACACAATGACACAACAGTGATACAACTACACTATGATACAACAATGATACAACTACACAACTACACAGTGATACAACAACACAATGATACAATGATACAACCACACAATGATACAACAACACAATGATACAATGATACAACCACACAATGATACAACAACACACTGACACAATGATACAACCACACAATGACACAATGATACAACCACACAGTGACACAATGATACAACCACACAATGACACAATGATACAACCACACAATGACACAACTACACAACAGTGATACAATGATACAACTACACAACTACACAGTGATACAACACAATGATACAACCACACAATGATACAACAACACACTGACACAATGATACAACGACACAATGACACAGTGATACAACCACACAATGACACAATGATACAACCACACAATGACACAATGATACAACCACACAATGACACAGTGATACAAGGATACAATGATACAACCACACAATGATACAACCACACAATGATACAAGGACACAGTGATACAACAACACAACAGTGATACAATGATACAACTACACAACTACACACCATAGGAGACACTCACACGTATCCGGAGGCGTACACCTCATTGCTGTAGTGATACAACTACACAACTACACAACAACACAACTACACAACAACACAACAATACAACTACACAACAGTGACACAACGATACAAGGACACAGTGATACAACACCGACACTCACACGTATCCGGAGGCGTACACCTCATTGCTGTAGTGATACAACTACACAACTACACAACTACAGCGATACAATGATACAACTACACAACACCACACCATAGGAGACACTCACACGTATCCGGAGGCGTACACCTCGTTGCTGCAGTGATACAACTACACAACTACACAACAGTGATACAATGATACAACTACACAACTACACAACTACACAACAGTGATACAATGACACAACTACACAACTACACAACAGTGATACAATGATACAACTACACAACTACACAACAACACAACAACACAACAACACAACAACACAACAACACAACAACACAACTACACAACTACACAACAGTGACACAATGATACAAGGACACTGTGATACAACACTGACACTCACACGTATCCGGAGGCGTACACCTCGTTGCTGTAGTGATACAACAACACAACAACACAACTACACAACTACAGCGATACAATGATAC
Organism: Coturnix japonica; assembly: GCF_054131305.1. Taxonomy (NCBI): domain Eukaryota; kingdom Metazoa; phylum Chordata; class Aves; order Galliformes; family Phasianidae; genus Coturnix; species Coturnix japonica. Next base: position 576,597 of record NC_140679.1, on the reverse strand, counting down.
AACTACACAACTACACAATGATACAAGGACACAGTGATACAACTACACAATGATACAACACAACTACACACCATAGGAGACACTCACACGTATCCGGAGGCGTACACCTCGTTGCTGTAGTGATACAACTACACAACTACACAACAACACAACAACACAACAACACAACTACACAACAACACAACAGTGATACAATGATACAACTACACAACTACACAACAACACAACAACACAACTACACAACTACACAACTACACAACTACACAACAGTGATACAATGACACAACTACACAACTACACAACAGTGATACAATGACACAACTACACAACTACACAACAGTGATACAATGACACAACTACACAACTACACAACTACACAATGATACAAGGACACAGTGATACAACACTGACACTCACACGTATCCGGAGGCGTACACCTCGTTGCTGTAGTGATACAACAACACAACAACACAACTACACAACTACACAACTACACAACTACACAACAGTGATACAATGATACAACAACACAACTACACAACAGTGATACAATGATACAACAACACAACACCACACCATAGGAGACACTCACACGTATCCGGAGGCGTACACCTCGTTGCTGTAGTCATCCTCACTCTCAGGGCCGCACGTGGGGGACACTGTGGGGACAATGGGGATCTATGGGGCAGCTATGGGGATCTATGGGGATCTATAGGGATCTATGGGGCAGCTATGGGGCAGCTATGGGGTCAATGGGGATCTATAGGGATCTATGGGGCAGCTATGGGGCAGCTATGGGGTCAATGGGGCTTAATAGGGATCTATGGGGATCTATGGGGTAGCTATGGGGATCTATGGGGTATCTATGGGGTCAATGGGGATCTATGGGGATCTATGGGGCAGCTATGGGGTAGCTATGGGGTAGCTATGGGGTCAATGGGGATCTATGGGTGTCTATGGGCTTTAATGAGGATCTATGGGGTCAATGGGGATTAATAGGGATCTATGGGGCAGCTATGGGGCAGCAATGGGGTTTAATGGGGCTCAATGGGGTCAATGGGGCTTAATGAGGATCTATGAGGTCAATGGGGCTTAATGAGGATCTATGTGGCAGCTATGGGGTCAATGGGGATCTATAGGGATCTATGGGGCAGCTATGGGGCAGCTATGGGGTCAATGGGGCTTAATAGGGATCTATGGGGCAACTATGGGGATCTATGGGGTAGCTATGGGGATCTATGGGGTATCTATGGGGTCAATGGGGATCTATGGGGATCTATGGGGTTTAATGAGGATCTATGGGGTCAATGGGGATTAATAGGGATCTATGGGGCAGCTATGGGGATCTATGGGGTTTAATGGGGCTTAATGGGGATCTATGGGGCAGCTATGGGGCAGCTATGGGGTCAATGGGGCTTAATAGGGATCTATGGGGCAACTATGGGGATCTATGGGGTAGCTATGGGGATCTATGGGGTATCTATGGGGTCAATGGGGATCTATGGGGATCTATGGGGCAGCTATGGGGTAGCTATGGGGTAGCTATGGGGTCAATGAGGATCTATGGGGATCTATGGGGTCAATGGGGATTAATAGGGATCTATAGGGCAGCTATGGGGATCTATGGGGTTTAATGGGGCTTAATGGGGATCTATGGGGCAGCTATGGGGCAGCTATGGGGTCAATGGGGCTTAATAGGGATCTATGGGGCAACTATGGGGATCTATGGGGTAGCTATGGGGATCTATGGGGCAGCTATGGGGTAGCTATGGGGTAGCTATGGGGTCAATGAGGATCTATGGGTATCTATGGGGTTTAATGAGGATCTATGGGGTCAATGGGGATTAATAGGGATCTATAGGGCAGCTATGGGGATCTATGGGGTTTAATGGGGCTTAATGGGGATCTATGGGGCAGCTATGAGGATCTATGGGGTAGCTATGGGGATCTATGGGGTATCTATGGGGTCAATGGGGATCTATGGGGATCTATGGGGCAGCTATGGGGTAGCTATGGGGTAGCTATGGGGTCAATGAGGATCTATGGGTATCTATGGGGTTTAATGAGGATCTATGGGGTCAATGGGGATTAATAGGGATCTCTGGGGCAGCTATGGGGATCTATGGGGTTTAATGGGGCTTAATGGGGATCTATGGGGCAGCTATGGGGCAGTTATGGGGTCAATGGGGCTTAATAGGGATCTATGGGGCAACTATGGGGATCTATGGGGTAGCTATGGGGATCTATGGGGTATCTATGGGGTCAATGGGGATCTATGGGGATCTATGGGGCAGCTATGGGGTAGCTATGGGGTAGCTATGGGGTCAATGGGGATCTATGGGGATCTATGGGGTCAATGGGGATTAATAGGGATCTATGGGGCAGCTATGGGGATCTATGGGGTTTAATGGGGCTTAATGGGGATCTATGGGGCAGCTATGGGGTCAATGGAGCTTAATAGGGATCTATGGGGCAACTATGGGGATCTATGGGGTAGCTATGGGGATCTATGGGGTATCTATGGGGTCAATGGGGATCTATGGGGCAGCTATGGGGTAGCTATGGGGTCAATGGGGATCTATGGGTATCTATGGGGTTTAATGAGGATCTATGGGGTCAATGGGGATTAATATGGATCTATGGGGCAGCTATGGGGATCAATGGGGTCTTAATGGGAATCAATGGGGCTTAATGGGGATCAATGGGGCCTTAATGGGGATCAGTGGGGCCTTAATGGGGTCAATGGGGCTTAATGGGAATCAGTGGGGCCTTAATGGGATTTAATGGGATTTAATGGGATCTTAATGGGATCTTAATGGGAATCTATGGGATCTTAATGAGATTTAATGAGGTTTAATGGGATCTTAATGGGATTTAATGGGATCTTAATGGGAATCAATGGGATCTTAATGGGATTTAATGGGATTTAATGGGATTTAATGGGATTTGATAGGATCTTAATGAGATTTAATGGGATTTAATGGGATCTGAATGGGATCATAATGAGATTTAATGGGGTTTAATGGGATCTTAATGGGATTTAATGGGATGTAATGGGATCTTAATGGGATTTAATGGGATTTAACGGGATTTAATGGGAATCAATGGGATCTTAAGGGAATTTAATGGGATCTTAATGGGATTTAATGGAACCTTAATGGGATGTAATGGGATTTAATGGGATTTAATGGGATTTAATGGGGTTTAATGGGACCTTAATGGGATGTAATGGGATTTAATGGGATTTAATGGGATTTAATGGGATTTAATGGGATCTTAATGGGAATCAATGGGATCTTAATGGGACCTTAATGGGATTTAATGGGATTTAATGGGATTTAATGGGATTTGAAAGGATCATAATGGGATTTAATGGGATTTAATGGGATTTAATGGGGTTTAATGGGACCTTAATGGGATTTAATGGGATCTTAATGGGACCTTAATGGGATTTAATGGGATTTAATGGGATTTAATGGGATCTTAACAGGATTTAATGGGATTTAATGGGATTTGATGGGACCTTAATGGGATCTTAATGGGATTTGATGGGATTTAATGGGATCTTAATGGGATTTAATGGGATCTTAATGGGATTTAATGGGATCTTAATGGGATCTTAATGGGAATCAATGGGATCATAATGAGATTTAATGGGATTTAATGGGATCTTAATGGGAATCAATGGGATCTTAATGGGATCTTAATGGGATTTAATGGGAATCAATGGGATCTTAAGGGAATTTAATGGGATCTTAATGGGATTTAATGGAACCTTAATGGGATTTAATGGGATTTAATGGGATTTAATGGGATCTTAACAGGATTTAATGGGATCTTAATGGGATTTGATGGGATCTTAATGGGACCTTAATGGGATTTGATGGGATTTAATGGGATCTGAATGGGATCATAATGAGATTTAATGGGGTTTAATGGGATCTTAATGGGATTTAATGGGATGTAATGGGATCTTAATGGGATTTAATGGGATCTTAATGGGATTTAATGGGATGTAATGGGATCTTAATGGGATTTAATGGGATTTAACGGGATTTAATGGGAATCAATGGGATCTTAAGGGAATTTAATGGGATCTTAATGGGATTTAATGGAACCTTAATGGGATGTAATGGGATTTAATGGGATTTAATGGGATCTTAATGGGATCTTAATGGGATCTTAATGGGATTTAATGGGATCTGAATGGGATCATAATGAGATTTAATGGGATTTAATGGGATTTAATGGGATCTTAATGGGAATCAGTGGGATCTTAATGGGATTTAATGGGATTTGATGAGAACTTAATGGGATTTAATGGGACCTTAATGGGATTTAATGGTATTTAATGGGATTTAATGGGACCTTAATGGGATCTTAATGGGATGTAATGGTGTTTAATGGGATGTAATGGGATCTATGGGGCCGTGACCCACCTCTGTCTGGTTCCGTTCTGCTGGTGGAGATTCGGGGCTGATGGGGGAGTTGGGGGGAACTGGGGACAAAATGGACCCAAAATCAGCCCAAATCAGCCCAAAATGGACCCAAAGGGACCCAAAATGGACCCAAATGGACCCAAAATCACCCCAAATCAGCCCAAAATGGACCCAAAGGGACCCTAAATGGATCCCTGACCCCAAAATGGCCCTAAAATGGACCTAAAATCACCCCAAATCAGCCCAAAATGGCCCCAAATGGATCCAAAATGGACCCATATGGCCCTATTGACCCCATTGACCCCACAGACCCCATATCCACCCCATTGACCCCATTGACCCCAATTACCCCATAGACCCCATAGACCCCATAGCCCCCACTGACCCCATAGACCCCATAGACCCCATTGACCCTATAGACAACATATCCACCCCATAGCCCGCATTGACCCCATAGAACCCATAGCCCCCATTGACCCCATAGCACCCATAGACCCAAATGATCCCATATCCCCCCCACTGACCCCATATTCACCCCATAGACCCCCATTGACCCTATAGACACCATATCCCCCCCATAGCCCCCATTGTCCCTATAGCCCCCATTGACCCCCATTGACCCCATAGCCCCCATCGACCCCATAGACCCCCATTGACCCCCATTGACCCCATAGACCCCATTGACCCCATAGCTCCCATAGACCCCCATTGACCCCATTGCCCCCATAGACCCCATAGACCCCATTGACCCTATAGACAACATATCCACCCCATAGCCCGCATTGACCCCATAGACCCCATTGACCTCATAGACCCTATAGACACCATATCCACCCCATTGACCCCATTGACCCCATAGCCCCCATAGACCCCATTGACCCCATAGACCCCATAGATCCCATTGACCCTATAGACACCATATCCACCCCATAGCCCGCATTGACCCCATAGACCCCATAGCCCCCATTGACCCCATAGCTCCCATTGACCCCTTAGCCCTGATAGACCCCATAGACCCCATAGACCCCATAGCCCCCATAGACCCCATTGACCCTATAGACACCATATCCACCCCATTGACCCTATAGACTCCATAGACCTCATTGACCCTATAGACCCCATTGACCCCATTGCCCCCATAGACCCCATAGACCTCATAGACCCCATAGACCCCATTGACCCCATTGCCCCCATAGACCTCATAGACCCCATAGACCCCATTGACCCCACTGACCCCATATCCACCCCATTGACCCTATAGACTCCATAGACCCCATTGCCCCCATAGACCCCATTGCCCCCATAGACCCCATAGAACCCCATTGACCCCATAGACCCCATAGCCTCCATAGACCCCATAGCCCCGGTAGCCCCCATATCCGCCATTGACCCCATAGATCCCATTGACCCTATAGACACCATATCCACCCCATAGTCCGCATTGACCCCATAGACCCCATAGCCCCCATTGACCCCATAGCCTCCATTGACCCCATAGACCCCATAGCCCCCATTGACCCCATAGCTCCCATTGACCCCTTAGCCCTGATAGACCCCATAGACCCCATAGACCCCATTGACCCTATAGACACCATATCCACCCCATAGCCCCCATTGACCCCATTGACTCCATAGCCCCCATAGACCCCATAGACCCCATTGCCCCCATAGACCCCATAGACCCCATTGCCCCCATAGACTCCATTGACCCTATAGACACCATATCCACCCCATAGCCCCCACTGACCCCATACACCCCATACACCCCATACACCCCCACTGACCCCATAGACCCCATATCCACCCCATTGACTCCATAGTCCCCATAGACCCTATAGACCCCATAGACCCCATTGTCCCCATAGCCCCCATTGTCCCCATACACCCCATTGACCCCATAGCCCCCATTGACCCCATTGCCCCCATTGACCCCATAGACCCCATAGACCCCATAGACCCCATTGCCCCCATAGACCCCATAGCCCCCATAGACCCCACTGACCCCATAGACCCCATAGACCCCATAGACCCCATTGCCCCCATAGACCCCATAGACCCCATTGCCCCCATAGACCCCATAGCCCCCATAGACCCCACTGACCCCATAGACCCCATAGACCCCATAGACCCCATTGCCCCCATAGACCCCATAGACCCCATAGACCCCATAGACCCCATAGACCCCATATCCTCACCCTATATCTCCATGTCCCCTTGTGACCCACGAGAGCTTTGGGTTCAGGTTCTGGTTCGGGATCGGGATCGTCTCCGGTGCCGCCCCATAGAGCTGGGGGGGGACGTGGGAGGGGTCTGCGGACAATAGGGGCACAGCTATGGGGTGGGGACCCTATAGGGGACCCCATAAGGGAACCCATTAGGGAACCCATTAGGGACCCTATAAGAGACCCCATAAGGGACCCCTTAAGGGAACCCATAAGGGACATCCCATAAGGGACAACATAAGGGACACTATAAGGGACATCCAATAAGGGACATCCCATAAGGGACCCATAAGAGACCCCATAAGGGACCCTATAAGGGACCCCATAAGGGACATCCCATAAGGGACCCCATAAGGGACCCATAAGAGACCCCATAAGGGACCCCATAAGGGACCCCATAAGGGACATCCCATAAGGGACCCCATAAGGGACCCCATAAGGGACCCCATAATGAACCCCATAGGGGACCCCATAAAGGACATCCCATAAGGGACCCATAAGAGACCCCATAAGGGACCCTATAAGGGACCCCATAAGGGACATCCCATAAGGGACCCCATAAGGGACCCCATAAGAGAACCCATTAGGGACCCCATAAGGGACCCCATAAGGGACCCATAAAAGACCCCATAAGGGACCCTATAAGGGACCCCATAAAGGACATCCCATAAGGGACCCCATAAGGGACCCCATAAGGGACCCCATAATGAACCCCATAGGGGACCCCATAAAGGACATCCCATAAGGGACCCCATAAGAGACCCCATAAGGGACCCCACAAGGGACCCCATAAGGGACCCCATAAGGGACCCCATAAGAGAACCCATTAGGGACCCCATAAGGGACCCCATAAGAGACCCCATAAGGGACCCCATAAGAGACCCCATAAGGGACCCCGTAAGAAACCCCATAGGGGTTATGGGGTCAGATGGGGGGTTATATGGGGGGATATGGGGTTATTTGGGACCCCATAAGGGTCATCGCATAAGGGACCCCATAAGGGACACCATAAGGGACCCCATAAGAGACCCCATAAGGGACCCCATAAGAGACCCCATAAGAGACCCCATAAGGGACACCATAAGGGACACCATAAGGGACCCCATAAGGGACATCCCATAAGGGACCCCATAAGGGACCCATAAGGGACCCCATAAGGGACCCTATAAGGGACCCCATAAGGGACCCCATAGGGGACACCATAAGGGACCCCATAAGAGACCCCATAAGGGACCCCATAAGAGACCCCATAAGAGACCCCATAAGGGACACCATAAGGGACACCATAAGGGACCCCATAAGGGACATCCCATAAGGGACCCCATAAGGGACCCATAAGGGACCCCATAAGGGACCCCATAAGGGACCCCATAAAGGACACCATAAGGGACCCCATAAGAGACCCCATAAGGGACCCCATAAGAGACCCCATAAGAGACCCCATAAGGGACACCATAAGGGACACCATAAGGGACCCCATAAGGGACATCCCATAAGGGACCCCATAAGGGACCCATAAGGGACCCCATAAGGGACCCCATAAGGGACCCCATAAAGGACACCATAAGGGACCCCATAAGAGACCCCATAAGGGACCCCATAAGAGACCCCATAAGAGACCCCATAAGGGACACCATAAGGGACACCATAAGGGACCCCATAAGGGACATCCCATAAGGGACCCCATAAGGGACCCATAAGGGACCCCATAAGGGACCCCATAAGGGACCCCATAAAGGACACCATAAGGGACCCCATAAGGGACCCCATAGGGGACCCCATAAGGGACCCCATAAGGGACCCCATAAGAGAACCCATAAGGGACCCCATAAGGGACCACATAAGGGATCCCATAGGGGACCCCATAGGGGACCCCATAAGGGACCCTATAAGAGACCCCATAAGGGACCCCATAAAGGAACCCATAAGGGACCCCATAGGGGTTATGGGGTCAGATGGGGGGTTATATGGGGGGATATGGGGTTATATGGGACCCCATAAGGAACACCATAATGGACCCCATAAGGGACCCCATAAGGGACCCCATAGAGGACCCCATAATGAACCCCATAGGGGACACCATAAGGGACCCCATAAGGGACCCCATAAGGGACATCCCATAAGGGACCCCATAAGGGACACTATAAGGGACCCCATAAGGGACATCCCATAAGGGACCCCATAAGGGAACCCATTAGGGACCCCATAAGGGACCACATAAGGGACCCCATAAGGGACCACATAAGGGACCCCATAAGGGAACCCATAAGGGACCCCATAATGAACCCCATAGGGGACACCATAAGGGACCCCATAAGGGACCCCATAAGGGAACCCATAAGGGACATCCCATAAGGGACCCCATAAGGGAACCCATAAGGGATCCCATAGGGGTTATGGGGTCAGATGAGGGGGGTTATATGGGACCCCATAAGGGACCCCATAAGGGACAACATAGGGACCCCATAAGGGAACCCATTAGGGACCCCATAAGAGACCCTATAAGGGACATCCCATAAGGGTTATGGGGACGTTATGGGGTTGGGGACGTTATGGGGTCAGGGATACAATAGGGTGATATTATGGGGTCGGGGATGTTATGGGGTCAGGGATGTTATGGGGTTGGGGACATTATGGGGTCGGGGATGTTGTTATGGGGTTGGGGACGTTATGGGGTCAGGGATGTTGTTATGGGGTTGGGGATGTTGTTATGGGGTCAGGGATGTTATGGGGTTGGGGATGTTATGGGGTCGGGGATGTTGTTATGGGGTCGGGGATGTTGTTATGGGGTTGGGGATGTTGTTATGGGGTCGGGGATGTTATGGGGTCAGGGATGTTGTTATGGGGTCGGGGATGTTGTTATGGGGTTGGGGATGTTGTTATGGGGTCAGGGATGTTGTTATGGGGTCGGGGATGTTATAGGGTCAGGGATACAATAGGGTGATGTTATGGGGTCGGGGATGTTATAGGGTCAGGGATACAATAGGGTGATGTTATGGGGTCGGGGATGTTATAGGGTCAGGGATACAATAGGGTGATGTTATGGGGTCGGGGATGTTATAGGGTCAGGGATACAATAGGGTGATGTTATGGGGTCGGGGATGTTATAGGGTCAGGGATACAATAGGGTGATGTTATGGGGTCGGGGATGTTATAGGGTCAGGGATACAATAGGGTGATGTTATGGGGTCGGGGATGTTATAGGGTCGGGGATGTTATGGGGTCGGGGATGTTATAGGGTCGGGGATGTTGTTATGGGGTCAGGGATACAATAGGGTGATGTTATGGGGTCGGGGATGTTATGGGGTCGGGGATGTTGTTATGGGGTCAGGGATGTTGTTATGGGGTCGGGGATACAATAGGGTGATGTTATGGGGTCGGGGACGTTATGGGGTCAGGGATACAATAGGGTGATGTTATGGGGTCGGGGATGTTGTTATGGGGTTGGGGATGTTGTTATGGGGTCAGGGATGTTGTTATGGGGTTGGGGATGTTATGGGGTCAGGGATGTTGTTATGGGGTCAGGGATGTTGTTATGGGGTCAGGGATGTTGTTATGGGGTCGGGTATACAATAGGGTGATGTTATGGGGTCGGGGATGTTGTTATGGGGTCAGGGATACAATAGGGTGATGTTATGGGGTCGGGGATGTTGTTATGGGGTCAGGGATGTTGTTATGGGGTGGCTATGGGGCCGCACTGACATCGCACAGGGGGGATGATCTGGAAGCTGCTTTGGGGCTGATCCAACGTCGGCCTGTAGGGTCAGCAACAAAGAAACCCCATTGAAATCAATGGACCCCATAGACCCCATAGGCCCCATAGACCCCATTGAAATCAATGGACCCCATAGACCCCATAGACCCCATAGACCCCAATAGACCCCATTGAAATCAACGGACCCCAATAGACCCCAATAGACACCATTGACCCCAATAGACCCCAGTAGACCCCAATAAACCCCAATAGACCCCAATAGACCCCAATAGACCCTAATAGACCCCATAGACCCCAATAGACCCCAATAGACCCCATTGAAATCAACGGACCCCAATAGACCCCAATAGACACCATTGACCCCATAGACCCCAATAGACCCCGATAGACCCCAATAGACCCCATTGAACTCAATGGACCCCATAGACCCCAATAAACCCAAATAGACCCCAATAAACCCCAATAGACCCTAATAGATCCCATAGATCCCATTGACCCCAATAAACCCCAATAGACCCCATTGAAATCAATGGACCCCATTTATCCCAATAGTCCCCATAGACCCCATAGACCCCATAGACCCCATAGACCCCAATAGACCCCAATAGACCCTAATAGACCCCAATAGACCCCAATAAACCCCAATAGACCCCATAGACCCCAAGAAACCCCAACAGACCCCATAAACCCCAATAAACCCCAATAGACCCGAATAGACCCCAATAAACCCCAATAGACCCCATTGAACTCAATGGACCCCATAGACCCCAATAGACCCCAATAGACCCCAATAGGCCCCAGTAGACCCCGATAGACCCCAATAGACCCCAATAAACCCCAATAGACCCCATTGAAATCAATGGACCCCATAGACCCCAATAGACCCCAATAGACCCCAATAAACCCCAATAGACCCCAATAGACCCCATAGATCCCATTGACCCCATAGACCCCATTGATCCCATTGACCCCATAGACCCCATAGACCCCATTGACCCCATAGACCCCACTGACCCCATAGATCCCATAGACCCCATAGACCCCATAGACCCCACTGATCCCCCACTTACTTGTCTCTGTTGGAGTCCAATGGAGCACCGGGACCTGGGGGGGACAGAAGTGACCCCAAATAGACCCCATAGAGCCCCATAGACCCCATAGAGCCCATAAGTGCCCCATAGAGACCCCATAGAGACCCCATAGAGCCCAATAGACCCCATAGAGACCCCAATAGACCCCATAGAGCCCCATAGACCCCACAGAGACCCATAGAGACCCCATAGAGCCCCATAGACCCCATAGACCCCATAGGCCCCATAGACCCCATAGAGCCCCTTAGAGACCCCATAGACCCCATAGAGCCCCATAGACCCCATAGAACCCCATAGACCCCATAGAGCCCCATAGACCCCATAGACCCCATAGAGACCACATAGACCCCATAGAGCCCAATAGACCCCATAGACCCCATAGACCCCATAGAGACCAATAGACCCCATAGAGACCCATAGAGCCCCATAGAGCCCCATAGACCCCATAGAGACCCCATAGACCCCATAGACCCCATAGAGCCCCATAGACCCCATAGAGACCCCAATAGACCCCATAGAGCCCCATAGACCCCATAGACCCCATAGAGACCATAGAGACCCCATAGACACCATAGAGCCCCATAGACCCCATAGTGCCCCCATAAGGACCCCATAGAGCACCCACTGACCCCATAGAGCCCCATAGACCCCATAGAGACCTCATAGAGGCCATAGAGACCCATAGAGACCCCATAGAGCCCCATAGAACCCATAGAGTGCCATAGAGACCCCATAGACCCCATAGACACCCCATAGCCCCCATAGAGCCCCATAGAGCCTATAGAGACCCCATAGACCCCAATGGACCAAATAGACCCCCATAGAGCCCCATAGAGCCCGGTAGAGACCCCAAAGAGACCCCATAGAGCCCCACAGAGACCCCATAGAGCCCCATAGAGACCCCTTAGAGACCCCATAAGTGCCCCATAGACCCCATAGAGCCCATTGAGCCCATAGAGCCCATAGAGACCCCATAGACCCCATAGACCCCATAACCCCACTGACCCCATAGACTCCATAGACCCCACTGACCACATAGAGCCCCATAGAGACCCCATAGAGCCCCATTGAGACCCCATAGAGCCCCATAGAGCCTATAGAGACCTCATGGAGACCCCATAGAGACCCCATAACCCCACTGACCCCATAGAGCCCCACAGAGACCCCATAGAGACCCCATAAGTGCCCCATAGACCCCACTGACCCCATTGAGACCCCATAGACCCCATAGAGCCCCCATAGAGCCCCATTGAGACCCCATAGAGCCCCATAGAGACCCCATAGAGCCCCATAGAGCCTATAGAGACCCCATAGAGACCCCATAGAGACCCCATAACCCCATAGACCCCATAGAGCCCCATAGAGACCCCATAGAGACCCCATAAGTGCCCCATAGACCCCACTGACCCCATTGAGACCCCATAGACCCCATAGACCCCATAGAGCCCCATAGAGCCCCATAGAGCCCCATAGAGACCCCATAGAGCCCATAGAGCCCCATATACCCCATAGAGCCCCATATACCCCATAGAGCCCCATAGAGACCCCATAGAGACCCCATAGAGCCCCACAGATTCCATAACCCCATAGAGCCCCATAGAGACCCCACTGACCCCATAGACCCCATAGAGCCCCATAGAGACCCCATAGAGACCCCATAGACCCCATAGAGCCCCATAGAGACCCCATAGACCCCAAAGAGACCCCATAGAGCCCCACAGAGACCCCATAGAGACCCCATAGAGCCCCATAGAGACACCACTGACCCCATAGAGACCCCATAGTGCCCCACAGATTCCACAACCCCATAGAGCCCCATAGAGACCCCACTGACCCCATAGACCCCATAGAGCCCCATAGAGACCCCATAGAGACCCCATAGACCCCATAGAGCCCATAGAGACCCCATAGAGACCCATAGAGACCCCATAGAGCCCCACAGAGACCCCATAACCCCACTGACCCCATAGAGAACCCATAACCCCATAGACCCCATAGAGACCCCATAGAGCCCCATAGAGCCCCATAGAGACCCCATAGAACCCCATATAGACCCCATAGACCCCATAGAGCCCCATAGAGACCCCATAGAGCCCCATAGAGCCCATAGAGCACCATAGAGACCCCATAGAGATCCCATAGAGCCCCATAGAGGCCATAGAGACCCCATAGACCCCATTGATCCCCATAGAGACCCCATAGAAACCCCATAGAGCCCCACAGAGATTCCATAACCCCATAGAGCCCCATAGACCCCATAGACCCCATAGACCCCATAGAGCCCCACAGAGACCCCATAGAGACCCCATAGACCCCATAGAGCCCATAGAGACCCATAGAGACCCCATAGAGCCCCATAGAGACCCCATAACCCCACTGACCCCATAGAGAACCCATAACCCCATAGACCCCATAGAGACCCCATAGAGCATCATAGAGCCCCATAGAGACCCATAGAGACCCCATAAGTGCCTCATAGAGCCCCATAGAGACCCCACTGACCCCATAGAGCCCCATAGAGACCCCATAGACCCCATAGACCCCATAGATACCCCACAGACCCCATAGACCCTATAGACCCCACTGACCCCGCTGTCGGTGACACCGTACACATAGGGCCGTGAGCAGCATTGCAGCCAATAGGACAACGGGGCCCCACAGCGCGTCCATGGGGCTGTGGGGCAAACGGGGCGGCCCCATAAGTGGGGTGGGATCCCATATGGGGCCCAATGACCCTATATGGGCCCCACTGACCCCATATGGGTCCTAATGACCCTATATGGGTCCCAATGACCCTATATGCGCCCCATTGACCCCATATGGGGCCCAATGTCCCTATATGGGCCCCATTGACCCCATATGGGGCCCAATATCCCTATATGGGCCCCATTGACCCCATATGGGTCCCAATGTCCCTATATGGGGCCCAATGTCCCTATATGGGGCCCAATGTCCCTATATGGACCCCATTGACCCCATATGGGGCCCAATGTCCCTATATGGGCCCCATTGACCCCATATGGGGCCCAATATCCCTATATGGGCCCCATTGACCCTATATGGAGCCCAATGTCCCTATATGGGCCCCACTGACCCCATATGGGTCCCAATGTCCCTATATGGGGCCCAATGTCCCTATATGGACCCCATTGACCCCATATGGGGCCCAATGTCCCTATATGGACCCCATATGGGGCCCAATATCCCTATATGGACCCCATTGACCCCATATGGGTCCCAATGTCCCTATATGGGCCCCATTGACCCCATATGGGGCCCAATATCCCTATATGGGCCCCATTGACCCCATATGGGGCCCAATATCCCTATATGGGCCCCATTGACCCCATATGGGGCCCAATGTCCCTATATGCGCCCCATTGACCCCATATGGGGCCCAATGTCCCTATATGGGCCCCACTGACCCCATATGGGGCCCAGTGTCCCTATATGGGCCCCACTGACCCCATATGGGTCCTAATGACCCTATATGGGTCCCAATGACCCTATATGCGCCCCATTGACCCCATATGGGGCCCAATGTCCCTATATGGGCCCCACTGACCCCATATGGGGCCCAATGTCCCTATATGGGCCCCATTGACCCCATATGGGTCCTAATGACCCTATATGGGTCCCAATGACCCTATATGCGCCCCATTGACCCCATATGGGGCCCAATGTCCCTATATGGGCCCCATTGACCCCATATGGGTCCTAATGACCCCATATGGGTCCCAATGTCCCTATATGGGTCCCAATGACCCCATATGGGTCCCAATGTCCCTATATGGGTCCCAATGACCCCATATGGGTCCCAATGTCCCTATATGGGTCCCAATGACCCCATATGGGTCCCAATGTCCCTATATGGGTCCCAATGACCCCATATGGGTCCCAATGTCTCTATATGGGTCCCAATGACCCCATATGGGTCCCAATGTCCCTATATGGGTCCCAATGACCCCATATGGGTCCCAATGTCCCTATATGTGTCCTAATGACCCCATATGGGTCCCAATGTCCCTATATAGACCCCATTGACCCCATATGGGGCCCAATGTCCCTATATGGGCCTCAGTGTCCCCATATGGGTCCCAATGACCCCAGATGGGTCCCAATGTCCCTATACAGATCCCATTGACCCCATATGGGTCCCATAGACCCCATAACCCCCCCATAGACCCCATATCCCCCCCCCATAGACCCCATATGGGTCCCAATGACCCTAAATGGATCCCAATGACCCCATAATGATCCCATAGACCCTATATCAGACCCCATAGACCCCGTAACCCCCCATAGACCCCATAATGATCCCACTGACCCCATAAGGATCCCATAGATCCCATATGGATCCCATAGACCCCATATGGGTCCCATAGACCCTATATCAGACCCCAATGACCCCATAGCCCCCCCATAGACCCCATATCCCCCCCCATAGACCCCATATGGGTCCCATTGACTCCATATGGGTCCCAGTGACCCCATATCAGACCCCATAGACCCCGTAAGCCCCCATAGACCCCATAATGATCCCATAGACCCTATATCAGACCCCAATGACCCCATAGACCCCATATAGACCCCATAGACCCCATACCCCGTACCTGTGTGTGCAGTCAGTGGCTCCCCGTCCCCTCCTGCCCTATGGGTCCCAATGTTTCTATACGAGTCTCAGTGTCCCCATATGGGACCCAATGTCACTATACGGATCCCATTGACCCCATAAGGGTCCCAATGACCCCATATGGGTCTCTATATCCCCATATGGGTCCCATTGACCCCATATGGGCCTCAATGACCCCAAATCCAACTCCAATGTCCCTATATGGGTCTCTATATCCCCATATGGGTCCCATTGACCCCATATGGGTCCCAATGACCCCATATGGGTCTCAATGTCCCTATATGGGTCCCAGTGACCCCAAATGTCCCTATATGGGTCCCAATGTCCCTATATGGGTCCCATTGACCCCAAATGTCCCTATATGGGTCCCAATGACCCCAAATGAGACCCCAATGACCCCCAATGTCCCTAGATGGGTCCCATAGACCCCATAACCCCCCATAGACCCCATATCCCCCCCCATAGACCCCATATCCCCCCCCCATAGACCCCATATGGGTCCCAATGACCCTAAATGGATCCCAATGACCCCATATGGATCCCATAGACCCCATAGACCCCCCGTAGACCCCATATCCCCCCCCATAGACCCCATATCCCCCCCCATAGACCCCATATCCCCCCCCCATAGACCCCATATGGGTCCCACTGACCCCATAAGGATCCCATAGACCCCATATGGGTCCCCCACACCCCATAACCCCCCCATAGACCCCCACTGACCCCATAACCCCCCATAGACCCCATATCCCCCCCCCATAGACCCCATATGGGTCCCACTGACCCTAAATGGATCCCAATGACCCCATATGGATCCCATAGACCCCATAAGCCCCCATAGACCCCCCATATCCCCCCCATAGACCCCATAGATCCCCCATAGACCCCATAACCCCCCCATAGATCCCATATCCCGTACCTGTGTGTGCTGGTAGCGGGACTCTGGTCCCCCCCCCCCCCCATGTGCAGGAATGTCCCTATATGGGTCCCAATGACCCCATATCAGACCCCATTGACCCCATATGGGTCCCAATGACCCCAAATGTCCCTATATGGGTCCCAATGACCCCATATCAGACCCCATTGACCCCATATGGGTCCCAATGACCCCAAATGTCCCTATATGGATCCCATTGACCCCATATCAAACCCCAATGACCCCATATGGGTCCCAATGACCCTAAATGGATCCCAATGACCCCATATGGGTCCCATAGACCCCACTGACCCCATAACCCCCCATAGACCCCATATAGACCCCATAGACCCCATATGGGTCCCATTGACCCCATATCAGACCCCATAGACCCCGTAACCCCCCATAGACCCCATAATGATCCCATAGACCCTATATCAGACCCCATAGACCCCATAGCCCCCCCATAGACCCCATATCCCCCCCCATAGACCCCATATGGGTCCCATTGACTCCATATGGGTCCCAGTGACCCCAAATCCGACTCCATTGACCCCATATGGATCCCATAGACCCCATAGACCCCCCATAGACCCCATATGGGTCCCATTGACCCCATATCAGACCCCATAGACCCCGTAACCCCCCATAGACCCCATAATGATCCCATAGACCCTATATCAGACCCCAATGACCCCATAGACCCCATATAGACCCCATAACCCCCCATAGACCCCATAATGATCCCATAGACCCCATGAGGATTCCATAGACCCCATATGGGTCCCATTGACCCCATATCAGACCCCATAGACCCCATAACCCCCCATAGACCCCATAATGATCCCACTGACCCCATAAGGATCCCATAGACCCCATATGGATCCCATTGACCCCATATCAGACCCCATAGACCCCATAACCCCCCATAGACCCCATAATGATCCCACTGACCCCATAAGGATTCCATAGACCCCATATGGGTCCCATTGACCCCATATCAGACCCCATAGACCCCGTAACCCCCCATAGACCCCATAATGATCCCATAGACCCCATAAGGATCCCATAGACCCCATATGGGTCCCATTGACCCCATATCAGACCCCATAGACCCCATAACCCCCCATAGACCCCATAATGATCCCACTGACCCCATAAGGATCCCATTGACCCCATATGGATCCCATTGACCCCATATGGGCTCCAGTGGCCCCGTATCAGACACCAATGTCCTCCTATGGGTCTCAAAGACCCTAAATCAGATCCTAATGACCCCAAATCAGACCCCAATGTCCCCCCAGTGACCCCATATCCGACTCCAATGTCCCTAAATGGATCCCATAGACCCCATATGGGTCCCCCACACCCCATAACCCCCCCATAGACCCCCACTGACCCCATAACCCCCCATAGACCCCATATGGGTCCCCCACACCTCATAACCCCCCCATAGACCCCCACTGACCCCATAACCCCCCATAGACCCCATATGGGTCCCACTGACCCCATAAGAATCCCATAGACCCCATATGGGTCCCAATGACCCTAAATGGATCCCAATGATTCCATATCCCCCCCATAGACCCCATATGGGTCCCACTGACCCCATAAGGATTCCACTGACCCCATATCAGACCCTGATGTCCCCATATGGGTCCCAATGACCCCAAATGTCCCTATATGGGTCCCAATGTCCCTATATGAGTCCCAGTGTCCCTATATGGGTCCCAATGGCCCCAAATCAGACCCCAATGACCCCAAATCCAACTCCATTGTCCCTATATGGGTCCCAATGACCCCAAATCAGACCCCAATGACCCCAAATGGGTCCCAATGACCCCAAATCCAACTCCATTGTCCCTATATGGGTCCCAATGTCCCCATATGGGTCCCATTGACCCTATACGGATCCCATTGACTACATATGGGTCCAACTGACCCCATATGGATCCCATTGACCCCATATCAAACCCCAATGACCCCATATGGGTCCCAATGACCCTAAATGGATCCCAATGACCCCATATGGGTCCCATAGACCCCACTGACCCCATAACCCCCCATAGACCCCATATCCCCCCCCATAAACCCCATATCCCCCCCCATAGACCCCATATGGGTCCCAATGACCCTAAATGGATCCCATAGACCCCATATGGGTCCCATAGACCCCACTGACCCCATATCCCCCCCATAGACCCCATATAGACCCCATAGACCCCATAGCCCGTACCTGTGTGTGCAGTCAGTGTCTCCCCGTCCCCTCCCCCCCCATAGGCAGGAAGCTGCGGGCAGCGCCGTGGGGCAGGAAATGACATGTGGGGCCCATCCTGTCACCGGGGTGATGGGTTACCATGGCAACAACTAGCTCTGTTACCATGGCAACAACTAGCCGGGTTACCATGGCAACAAGGAGCTGGGTTACCATGGCAACAATCAGCCGGGTTACCATGGCAACAGCCCTGTCAATCACCACCATTGTTACCATGGCAACCACAGCCCTGGCACCATCATTGTTACCATGGCAACAGCCCTGTCAATCACCATCATTGTTACCATGGCAACAGTCCTGTGTTACCATGGCAACCACCATCCCTGGCCCCATAGCAACATACTGGGCTCCATCACTGCGTTACCATGGCAACAAGGAGCTGGGTTACCATGGCAACAACTATCCGGGTTACCATGGCAACAATCAGCTGGGTTACCATGGCAACAAGGAGCTGGGTTACCATGGCAACAGCCCTGTCAATCACCACCACTGCTACCATGGCAACCACAGCCCTGTCAATCACCATCATTGTTACCATGGCAACAGCCCTCTGTTACCATGGCAACCACAGCCCTGTGTTACCATGGCAACAACCATCCCTGGCCCCATAGCAACTATACTGGGCTCCATCACTGCGTTACCATGGCAACAAGGAGCTGGGTTACCATGGCAACAACTATCTGTGTTACCATGGCAACCACAGCCCTGTCAATCACCATCATTGTTACCATGGCAACCACAGCCCTGTCAATCACCATCATTGTTACCATGGCAACGGTCCTGTGTTACCATGGCAACCACCATCCCTGGCCCCATAGCAACATACTGGGCTCCATCACTGCGTTACCATGGCAACAAGGAGCTGGGTTACCATGGCAACAGCCCTGTCAATCACCATCGTTACCATGACAAACACAGCCCTGTCAATCACCACCATTGTTACCATGGCAACCACATCCCTGTCAATCACCACCATTGTTACCATGGCAACCACAGCCCTGTCAATCACCACCATCGTTACCATGGCAACCACAGCCCTGTCAATCACCATCATTGTTACCATGGCAACAGCCCTGTCAATCACCACCATTGTTACCATGGCAACAGCCCTGTCAATCAACAGCATTGTTACCATGGCAACAGCCCTGTCAATCACCATCATTGTTACCATGGCAACAGCCCTGTCAATCACCACCATTGTTACCATGGCAACAGCCCTGTCAATCACCACCATTGTTACCATGGCAACCACAGCCCTGTCAATCACCACCATTGTAACCATGGCAACAGCCCTGTCAATCACCATCATTGTTACCATGGCAACAGCCCTGTCAATCACCATCATTGTTACCATGGCAACCACAGCCCTGTCAATCACCACCATCGTTACCATGGCAACGGCCCTGTCAATCACCATCATTGTTACCATGGCAACCACAGCCCTGTCAATCACCATCATTGTTACCATGGCAACCACAGCCCTGTTACCATGGCAACCACATCCCCCATTGTCCCCCATAGAGATCCCATTGCCATGATGGGCTTCAATGGACTTTAATGGGAACGGGGGGGGGGGAACACGCGTGTCGACAACGTCATACGTGTAACAACGTCATACGTGTCCCAATGTCATACATGTAACAATGTCATACGTGTCCCAATGTCACACGCGTGTACCCAATGTCACATACGTGTCCCGATGTCATACATGTCACTATGTCATACGTGTAACTATGTCATACATGTCACTAGGTCATACGTGTCCCAATGTCATACATGTATTTATGTCATACGTGTATCAATGTCATACGTATAACAATGTCATACGTGTATCAATGTCATACGTGTAACAATGTCATACGTATAATGATGTCATACGTGTAACAATGTCATACGTGTCACAATGTCATACGTGTATCAATGTCATACGCATAACAATGTCATACGTGTCCCCATGTCATACGTGTAACGATGTCATACGTGTCCCAATGTCATACATATAACAACGTCATACGTGTCCCAATATCATACATGACTCCAATATCACACGCGTGTACCCAATGTCACATACGTGTCCTGATGTCATACATGTCACTATGTCATACGTGTAACTATGCCATACATGTCAATAGGTCATACGTGTCCCAATGTCATACGTGTATCAATGTCATATGTGTAACAATGTCATACATATAACAAAGTCATACGTGTATCAATGTCATACGTGTCCCAATGTCATACGTGTCCCAATGTCATACATGTATCAATGTCATACGTGTAACAATGTCATATGTGTAATTATGTCATACGTATAACAATGTCATACGTGTTCTCATGTCATACATATAACAATGTCATACGTGTCCCCATGTCATACGTGTAACGATGTCATATGTGTCACAATGTCATACATATAACAATGTCATACGTGTATCAATGTCATACGTGTCCCAATGTCATACGTGTAACAATGTCATACATGACCCCAAAGTCACACGCGTGTCCCCAATATCACATACGTGTCCCGATGTCATTCATGACCCCAATGTCACAATGTCATACATGTCACAAGCGTGTCCACTGTGTCACACGCGTGTCCTTGTCATGTCACACGTGTCCTGGTGGTCACACTTGCGTGTCCGTTGTCACACGTGTGACCCCCATTCACACACATGTCCCTGTTGGTGTCACACGCGTGTCCTTCTCATGTTAGATGCATGTCCATAGCGTCATACGTGTCCTTGTCATGTCACACACGTCTATAGTGTCTTATGTGTGTCCTCATCATGTCACACGCGTGTCCTTATCATGTCACATGTGTGTCCTTGCCGTGTTACACACATGTCCATTGGTAACACACGCGTGTCCTTGTCATGCCACATGTCTGTCCTTGTCATGTCATACATGTGTCCTTGCTGTGTTACACATGTCCATTGTATCACACGCATGTCCATTGGTATCACACGTGTGTCCTTATCATGTCACACGCGTGTCCTTGCCGTGTCACACACATGTCCATTGTATCACACACATGTCCATTGTATGGCACGCGTGTTGTTGCCGTGTCACATGCGTGTCCTTGCTGTGTCACATGTGTGTCCATTGTCACACGCGTGTCCATTGTCACACGTGTGTCCTTGTCATGTCACACACGTGTCCTTCACATGTTAGTCAAATGTCCATAGTGTCATATGTGTGTCCTTATCATGTCACACGCGTGTCCTTGCCGTGCCACACACATGTCCATTGTATCACACACATGTCCATTGTATGACACGCGTGTTGTTGCCGTGTCACACGCGTGTCCTTGCCGTGTCACATGTGTGTCCATTGTCACACGCGTGTCCTTGTCATGTCACATGCGTGTCCTTCACATGTCAGTCAAATGTCCATAGTGTCATATGTGTGTCCTCATCATGTCACATGTGTGTCCTTATCATGTCACACGCGTGTCCTTGCCGTGCCACACACATGTCCATTGTGTCACACGCGTGTCCTTGCCGTGTCACACACATGTCCATTGTATGACACACATGTCCATTGTATGGCACGTGTGTTGTTGCCGTGTCACACGCGTGTCCTTGCCGTGTCACATGTGTGTCCATTGTCACACGTGTGTCCTTGTCATGTCACACGCGTGTCCTTCACATGTTAGTCAAATGTCCATGGTGTCATATGTGTCATTATCACGTCACAAGTGTGTCCTTGCCATGTCACACGCGTGTCCATTGTGTCATACGTGTCCTTGTCATGTCACACACGTGTCCTTCTCATGTTAGACGCATGTCCATAGTGTCACACGTGTGTCCTTCTCATGTAACACACATGTCCATTGTATCACACACGTCCATTGTGTCACACGCGTGTCCTTGTCACGTCACACGTGTGTCCTTCTCATGTTAGATGCATGTCCATTGACATCACACACGTGTCGTTGCTTTGTCACACGCGTGTCGTTGCCGTGTCACACACATGTCACTGCCGTGTCACACGCATGTCCTTGTCATGTCACACGTGTGTCCATTGTGTCATACGTGTCCTTGTCATGTCACACACATGTACATCATGTCACACACGTGTCCTTGCCATGTCACACATGTGTTGTTGCCGTGTCACATGCGTGTCGTTGCCGTGTCACACATGTCCATTGTATGACACGTGTGTCCTTGTCATGTCACACACACACCCATTGTATGACACACGTGTCGTTGCCGTGTCACACGCGTGTTGTTGCCGTGTCATACATGTGTCGTTGCCATGTCACATGCGTGTCCTTGTCATATCACACACATGTCCATTGTATTACACACGTCGATTGTATCACACGCGTGTCCTTGTCATGTCACACGTGTGTCGTTGCCGTGTCACAAGTGTGTCCTTGTCATGTCACACACATGTCCATTGTATTACACACACGTCCATTGTACAACACGCATGTCATTGCCGTGTCACACATGTCCATTGTATGACACGCGTGTTGTTGCCGTGTCCCACGCGTGTCGTTGCCGTGTTACACACATGTCCATTGTATTACACACATGTCCATTGTACAACACGCATGTCATTGCCGTGTCACACATGTCCATTGTATGACACGCGTGTCGTTGCCATGTCCCACGCGTGTTGTTGCCGTGTCCCACGCGTGTTGTTGCCGTGTTACACGCGTATGCTCCCCCCGTGTTCCATGTTGGTGTTTCCCGTGTCTCCCATTGGCGGCTCCACGTCCCCATCATCAGACACAGGATCCTCTGGGGGAACAAAGGGGGGAAATCAATGGGGCTGCCCCATAGCGGAGCCCTATAGCACTACCCTATAGGGCTGCCCCATAGCAGAGCCCCATAGCACTGCCCCATAGCAGTACCCTATAGGGCTACCCCATCGCAGAGCCCCATAGCACTGCCCCATAGCGCTGCCCCATAGCGACCCCACCCTATAGGGCTGCCCCATAGCACTGCCCCATAGCGCTGCCCCATAGCAGTACCCTATAGGGCTGCCCCATAGCGACCCCACCCCATAGCGACCCCACCCTATAGGGCTGCCCCATAGCGACCCCACCCTATAGCGCTGCCCCATAGCGACCCCACCCCATAGCGACCCCACCCCATAGCGACCCCACCCTATAAGGACACCCACCCCATAGTGCTGCCCCATAGCGACCCCACCCTATAGGGCTGCCCCATAGCAACCCCACACTATAGGGCTGCCCCATAGCGACCCCACCCCATAGCGACCCCACCCTATAGGGACCCACACCCCATAGTGACCCCACCCTATAAGGACACCCACCCTATAGGGCTGCCCCATAGCGACCCCACCCCATAGCGACCCCACCCCATAGCGACCCCACCCTATAAGGACACCCACCCCATAGTGCTGCCCCATAGCGACCCCACCCTATAGGGCTGCCCCATAGCAACCCCACACTATAGGGCTGCCCCATAGCGACCCCACCCCATAGCGACCCCACCCTATAGGGACCCACACCCCATAGTGACCCCACCCTATAAGGACACCCACCCCATAGTGCTGCCCCATAGCGACCCCTCCCTATAGGGCTGCCCCATAGCTCTGCCCCATAGTGACCCCACCCCATAGCGCTGCCCCATAGTGACCCCACACTATAGGGATCCCTGCCCCATAGCGTTGCCCCATAGTGACCCCACCCTATAGGGCTGCCCCATAGCGACCCTACCCCATAGCGCTGCCCCATAGTGACCCTACCCCATAGCACTGCCCCATAGTGACCCCACCCCATAGCGCTGTCCCATAGCGACCCCACCCCATAGCGCTGCCCCATAGCGACCCCACCCCATAGCGCTGCCCCATAGCGACCCCACCCTATAGCGCTGCCCCATAGTGACCCCACCCTATAGGGCTGCCCCATAGCAGAGCCCCATAGCACGGCCCCATAGCAGTACCCTATAGGGCTACCCCATCGCAGAGCTCCATAGCACTGCCCCATAGCGCTGCCCCATAGCAGTACCCTATAGGGCTGCCCCATAGCGACCCCACCCCATAGAGACCCCACCCTATAGGGACCCACACCCCATAGCGACCCCACCCTATAGGGACCCACACCCCATAGTGACCCCACCCTATAGGGACCCACCCCATAGCGCTGCCCCATAGCAATACCCCATAGCAATACCCCATAGCTGAGCCCCAAAGGACCATCCCATAACTGTACCCCATAGCAGTACCCCATACCCCATAGCGCTGCCCCATAGCAATACCCCATACCCTATAACAATACCCCATAGCAATACCCCATACCCTATAACAATACCCCATAACAATACCCCATACCCTATAACAATACCCCATACCCTATAACAATACCCCATACCCCATAGCAATACCCCATACCCCATAGCAATACCCCATACCCTATAACAATACCCCATACCCCATAGCAGTACCCCATACCCCATAGCAATACCCCATAGCAATACCCCATACCCCATAGCAATACCCCATAGCAATACCCCATACCCCATAGCAATACCCCATAGCAATACCCCATAGCAATACCCCATAGCAATACCCCATAGCAACACCCCATAGCAATACCCCATAGCAATACCCCATAGCAACACCCCATAGCAACACCCCATAGCAATACCCCATAGCAATACCCCATAGCAATACCCCATAGCAATACCCCATACCCCATAGCAATACCCCATAGCAATATCCCATAGCAATACCCCATAGCAATACCCCATAGCAATACCCCATAGCAATATCCCATAGCAATACCCCATAGCAATACCCCATAGCAATACCCCATAGCAACACCCCATAGCAATACCCCATAGCAATACCCCATACCCCATAGCAATACCCCATAGCATACCCCATAGCAATACCCCATAGCAATACCCCATACCCCATAGCAATACCCCATAGCAATACCCCATACCCCATAGCAATACCCCATACCCTATAACAATACCCCATACCCTATAACAATACCCCATACCCTATAACAATACCCCATACCCGACAGCAATACCCCATACCCCATAGCAATACCCCATAGCAATACCCCATAGCAACACCCCATAGCAATACCCCATACCCCATAGCAACACCCCATAGCAATACCCCATAGCAATACCCCATAGCAATACCCCATAGCAATACCCCATACCCCATAGCAATACCCCATAGCAATACCCCATAGCAATACCCCATAGCAATACCCCATAGCAACACCCCATAGCAATACCCCATAGCAATACCCCATAGCAACACCCCATAGCAACACCCCATAGCAATACCCCATAGCAATACCCCATAGCAATACCCCATAGCAATACCCCATACCCCATAGCAATACCCCATAGCAATACCCCATAGCAATACCCCATAGCAATACCCCATACCCCATAGCAATACCCCATAGCAATATCCCATAGCAATACCCCATAGCAATACCCCATAGCAATACCCCATAGCAATACCCCATACCCCATAGCAATACCCCATAGCAATATCCCATAGCAATACCCCATAGCAATACCCCATAGCAATACCCCATAGCAATATCCCATAGCAATACCCCATAGCAATACCCCATAGCAATACCCCATAGCAACACCCCATAGCAATACCCCATAGCAATACCCCATACCCCATAGCAATACCCCATAGCAACACCCCATAGCAATACCCCATAGCAATATCCTATAGCAATACCCCATAGCAATACCCCATAGCAATACCCCATAGCAATACCCCATAGCAATACCCCATAGCAACACCCCATAGCAATACCCCATAGCAATATCCTATAGCAATACCCCATAGCAATACCCCATAGCAATACCCCATAGCAATACCCCATAGCAATACCCCATAGCAATACCCCATAGCAATACCCCATAGCAATACCCATACCCCATAGCAATACCCCATAGCAATACCCCATACCCTATAACAATACCCCATAGCAATACCCCATACCCCATAGCAATACCCCATACCCTATAACTATACCCCATACCCCATAGCAATACCCCATACCCCATAGCAATACCCCATACCCCATAGCAATACCCCATAGCAATACCCCATAGCAATACCCCGTACCCCATAGCACTGCCCCATAGCAATACCCCATAGCAATACCCATACCCCATAGCAATACCCCATAGCAATACCCCATACCCTATAACAATACCCCATAGCAATACCCCATACCCCATAGCAATACCCCATACCCTATAACTATACCCCATACCCCATAGCAATACCCCATACCCCATAGCAATACCCCATACCCCATAGCAATACCCCATAGCAATACCCCATAGCAATACCCCGTACCCCATAGCACTGCCCCATAGCAATACCCCATAGCAATACCCCATAGCAATACCCCATACCCCATAGCAATACCCCATAGCAATACCCCATAGCAATACCCCATACCCCATAGCAATACCCCATACCCCATAGCACTGCCCCATAGCAATACCCCATAGCAACACCCCATAGCAATACCCCATACCCCATAGCAATACCCCGTACCCCATAGCACTGCCCCATAGCAATACCCCATAGCAATACCCCATAGCAATACCCCATACCCTATAACAATACCCCATACCCTATAACAATACCCCATACCCCATAGCAATACCCCATACCCTATAACAATACCCCATACCCCATAGCAATACCCCATAGCAATACCCCATACCCTATAACAATACCCCATACCCCATAGCAATACCCCATACCCTATAACAATACCCCATACCCCATAGCAATACCCCATACCCTATAACAATACCCCATACCCTATAACAATACCCCATACCCCATAGCAATACCCCATACCCTATAACAATACCCCATACCCTATAACAATACCCCATACCCTATAACAATACCCCATACCCCATAGCAATACCCCATACCCTATAACAATACCCCATACCCCATAGCAATACCCCATACCCTATAACAATACCCCATACCCCATAGCAATACCCCATACCCTATAACAATACCCCATACCCTATAACAATACCCCATACCCTATAACAATACCCCATACCCCATAGCAATACCCCATACCCTATAACAATACCCCATACCCTATAACAATACCCCATACCCCATAGCAATACCCCATAGCAATACCCCATAGCAATACCCATACCCCATAGCAATACCCCATAGCAATACCCCATACCCTATAACAATACCCCATAGCAATACCCCATACCCCATAGCAATACCCCATACCCTATAACTATACCCCATACCCCATAGCAATACCCCATACCCCATAGCAATACCCCATACCCCATAGCAATACCCCATAGCAATACCCCATACCCCATAACAGTACCCTATAGGGCTGCCCCATACCCCATAGCAGTACCCCATAGCTGTGCCCCATAGGACCATCCCATAACAATACCCTATAGGGCTGCCCCATAGCAACATGCTATAGGGCTGCCCCGTAGCAGAGCCCCATAGTGCTGCCCCATAGCGACCCCACCCTATAGGGATCCCTGCCCCATAGCATTGTCCCATAGTGACCTCACCCTATAAGGATCCCTGCCCCATAGCGACCCCACCCCATAGCGACCCCACCCTATAGCGCTGCCCCATAGCGACCCCACCCCATAGTGACCCCACCCCATAGTGACCCCACCCTATAGGGCTGCCCCATAGCAACCCCACACTATAGGGCTGCCCCATAGCGCTGCCCCATAGCGACCCCACCCCATAGTGACCCCTCCCTATAGGGCTGCCCCATAATGACCCCACCCCATAGCGACCCCATAGGGCTGCCCCATAGCTCTGCCCCATAACTCACCCATTCTCAGCCTGTCCCTATGGAGGCTGATGGCCGTCCCCAAGAAACAGGCCCCACCCAGAGCGGCCACAAATGGGGTGAGGAGCAGAGAACGTTGTAGGGCCAGAACCTCGGCCCCATAGGAGAACACAGAGCGGGACCGGAGGGTGTCACTGAGCTGTGGGGTGTATGGGGTATATGGGGTATATGGGGTTATATGGGGTTATATGGGGTTATATGGGGTGTATGGGGTTATATGGGGTTATATGGGGTTATATGGGGTTATATGGGGTTATATGGGGTTATATGGGGTTATATGGGGTTATATGGGGTTATATGGGGTGTATGGGGTTATATGGGGTTATATGGGGTTATATGGGGTTATATGGGGTTATATGGGGTTATATGGGGTTATATGGGGTTATATGGGGTTATATGGGGTTATATGGGGTTATATGGGGTTATATGGGGTATATGGGGTATATGGGGTTATATGGGGTGTATGGGGTTATATGGGGTTATATGGGGTTATATGGGGTTATATGGGGTTATATGGGGTTATATGGGGTGAGGAGCAGAGAACGTTGTAGGGCCAGAACCTCGGCCCCATAGGAGAACACAGAGCGGGAGCGGAGGGTGTCACTGAGCTGTGGGGTGTATGGGATATATGGGGTTATATGGGGTTATATGGGGTGTATGGGGTTATATGGGGTGTATGGGGTTATATGGGGTGTATGGGGTTATATGGGGTTATGTGGGGTTATATGGGGGTATATGGGGGGATATGGGGTTATATGGGGGGATATGGGGTTATATGGGGTTATATGGGGTTATATGGGGGGATATGGGGTTATATGGGGGGATATGGGGTTATATGGGGTTATATGGGGTTATATGGGGGTATATGGGGGTATATGGGGTTATATGGGGTTATATGGGGTATATGGGGTATATGGGGTTATATGGGGGGATATGGGGGGATATGGGGGGATATGGGGGGATATGGGGGGATATGGTGTTATATGGGGTTATATGGGGTTATATGGGGTTATATGGGGGGATATGGGGTTATATGGGGTTATATGGGGGGATATGGGGTTATATGGGGTGTATGGGGTTATATGGGGTTATATGGGGGTATATGGGGTTATATGGGGTTATACGGGGTGTATGGGGGGATATGGGGTTATATGGGGGGATATGGGGTATATGGGGTTATATGGGCTTATATGGGGGGATATGGGGTTATATGGGGTTATATGGGGTTATATGGGGGGATATGGGGTTATATGGGGTTTATGGGGTTATATGGGGTTATATGGGGGGATATGGGGTTATATGGGGTGTATGGGGTATATAGGGTTATATGGGGTTATATGGGGGGATATGGGGGGATATGGGGTTATATGGGGTTATATGGGGTTATATGGGGTTATATGGGGTTATATGGGGGGATATGGGGTTATATGGGGTTATATGGGGTTATATGGGGTGTATGGGGTTATATGGGATATATGGGGTATATGGGGTTATATGGGGTTATATGGGGTTCTATTGGGTTCTATGGGGGGATATGGAGTCCTATGGGGTCCTATGGGGTTCTATGGGGGGATATGGGGTCAGATGGGGGGTTAGATGTGGGCATATGGGGTTCTATGGGGGCATATGGGTTCTTTATAAGGTTATATGGGGGGATATGGGGTAAACGAGGTCAATTAGCATACTAATTAGCATACTAATTAGCATGTTAATGAGGTACTCACCACCCCGACCAGGTAGGGGCTGCCTGCGTCCCCCAGCAGATGAGACACCACGATCTGAACGGCCTCGGCCGTGGAACGGCGCCACGGGACAACCACGTACTAATTAGGGTTCGTTAATTAGGGGTAATTAGGGCAGAACCCCATAGGGTCCAATAGAGCCCATAGAGACCCCATAGAGTCCAATAGATCCCATAGAGCCCAATAGACCCCATAGAGCCCAATAGACCCCATAGAAACCCCATAGAGCCCAATAGATCCCATAGAAACCCCATAGAGTCCAATAGACCCCATAGAGACCCCATAGAGCCCTATAGACCCCATAGAAACCCCATAGACCCCATAGAGCCCAATAGACCCCATAGAGCCCCCATAGACCCCAATAGACCCCATAGAGCCCAATAGACCCCTCAGAGACCCCATAGACCCCAATAGACCCCATGGAGCCCAATAGAGCCCATAGAGCACAATAATAGACCCCATAGAGCCCAATAGATCCCATAGAGCCCAATAGATCCCATAGAAACCCCATAGACCCCATAGAGCCCAATAGACCCCATAGAGCCCAATAGACCCCATAGAGCCCAATAGACCCCATAGAGCCCCCATAGAGCCCAATAGACCCCATAGAGCACAATAATAGACCCCATAGAGCCCAATAGATCCCATAGAGCCCAATAGACCCCATAGAGCCCAATAGACCCCATAGAGCCCAATAGACCCCATAGAGCCCAATAGACCCCATAGAGCACAATAGACCCCATAGAGCCCAATAGACCCCATAGAGCACAATAATAGACCCCATAGAGCCCAATAGATCCCATAGAGCCCAATAGACCCCATAGAGCCCAATAGACCCCATAGAGCACAACAATAGTCCCCATAGAGCCCAATAGACCCCATAGAGCACAATAATAGACCCCATAGAGCCCAATAGACCCCATAGAGCACAACAATAGACCCCATAGAGCCCAATAGACCCCATGGAGCCCAATAGACCCCATGGAGCACAATAATAGACCCCATAGAGCCCAATAGACCCCATAGAGCACAATAATAGACCCCATAGAGCCCAATAGACCCCATGGAGCCCAATAGACCCCATGGAGCCCAATAGACCCCATAGAGCACAATAATAGACCCCATAGAGCCCAATAGACCCCATAGAGCCCAATAGACCCCATAGAGCACAATAATAGACCCCATAGAGCCCAATAGATCCCATAGAGCCCAATAGACCCCATAGAGCCCAATAGACCCCATAGAGCACAATAGACCCCATAGAGCCCAATAGACCCCATAGAGCACAATAATAGACCCCATAGAGCCCAATAGATCCCATAGAGCCCAATAGACCCCATAGAGCCCAATAGACCCCATAGAGCACAACAATAGTCCCCATAGAGCCCAATAGACCCCATAGAGCACAATAATAGACCCCATAGAGCCCAATAGACCCCATAGAGCACAACAATAGACCCCATAGAGCCCAATAGACCCCATGGAGCCCAATAGACCCCATGGAGCACAATAATAGACCCCATAGAGCCCAATAGACCCCATAGAGCCCAATAGACCCCATAGAGCACAATAATAGACCCCATAGAGCCCAATAGACCCCATAGAGCCCAATAGACCCCATAGAGCCCAATAGACCCCATAGAGCACAATAATAGACCCCATAGAGCACAATAATAGACCCCATAGAGCCCAATAGACCCCATAGAGCCCAATAGACCCCATAGAGCCCCCATAGACCCCATAGAGCCCAATAGACCCCATAGAGCCCAATAGACCCCATAGAGCCCAATAGATCCCATAGAGCACAATAATAGACCCCATAGAGCCCAATAGACCCCATAGAGCCCCCATAGACCCCAATAGACCCCATAGAGCCCAATAGACCCCTCAGAGACCCCATAGACCCCATAAAGACCCCATAGAACCCAATAGACCCCATAGAGTCCAGTAGACACCATAGAGCACCATAGACCCCAATAGAACCCATAAAGACCCCATAGAGTCCAATAGATCCCATAGAGACCCCACTGATCCCAATAGACCCCACAGAGACCCCATAGACCCCAATAGACCCCATAGAGCCCAATAGAGCCCATAGACCCCAATAGATCCCATAGACCCCATAGAGCCCAATAGACCCCATAGAACCCAATAGGCCCCATAGATCCCATAGAGACCCCATAGAGCCCAATAGACTCTATAGACCCCATAGAGACCCCATAGAGACCCCATAGAGACCCCATAGACCCCAATAGACCCCATAGACCCCATAGAGACCCCATAGAGACCCCATAGACCCCAATAGATCCCATAGACCCCAATAGACCCCATAGACCCCATAGAGACCCCATAGAGCCCACATAGACCCCATAGAGCCCCCATAGACCCCATAGACCCCATAGAGCCCCCATAGACCCCATAGAGACCCCATAGACCCCATAGAACCCAACAGGCCCCATAGATCCCATAGAGCCCAATAGGCCCCACAGATCCCATAGAGACCCCATAGAGCCCAATAGACCCTACAGACCCCATAGAGACCCCATAGAGACCCCATAGACCCCAATAGACCCCATAGACCCCATAGAGACCCCATAGAGACCCCATAGACCCCAATAGATCCCATAGACCCCAATAGACCCCATAGACCCCATAGAGCCCCCTATAGAGACCCCATAGAGCCCACATAACCCCATAGAGCCCATAACCCCATAGACCCCATAACCCCATAACCCCCATTAGACCCCATAGACCCCATAACCCAATAGACCCCATAACCCCCATTGACCCCATAACCCCCATTGACCCCATAGACCCCATAACCCCATAGCCCCCATAACCCCATAGAGCCCCATAGAGCCCATAACCCCATAAGCCCCATTGACCCCATAGCCCCCATTGACCCCATAACCCCATAGCCCCCATTGGCCCCATAGCCCCCATAGACCCCATTAACCCCATAGACCCCATAACCCCCATTGACCCCATAGCCCCCATTGACCCCATAGAGCCCATAGACCCCAATAGACCCCATAGAGCCCCCATAGACCCCAATAGACCCCACAGAACCCCTCATTGACCCCAATAGACCCCATAGACCCCATAGAGCCCCCATAGACCCCAATAGACCCCATAACCCCCATTAGACCCCATAGACCCCAATAGACCCCATAGAGCCCCACAGACCCCATAGAGCCCCCATAACCCCATAGACCCCATAACCCCCATTGACCCCATAGACCCCAATAGACCCCATAGAGCCCCCATAGACCCCATAATCCCCATAGACCCCATAACCCCCATTAGACCCCATAGAGCCCCCATAACCCCATATACCCCATAACCCCCATAGACCCCATAACCCCCATTGACCCCATAAGCCCCATAGACCCCAATAGACCCCATAACACCAATAGACCCCATAACCCCAATAGACCCCATAAGCCCCATAGACCCCAATAGACCCCATAACCCCAATAGACCCCATAAGCCCCATAGACCCCAATAGACCCCATAACCCCAATAGACTCCATAACCCCATAGACCCCATAACCCCCATTAGACCCCATAAGCCCCATTAAACCCCATGGAGCCCCCATAACCCCATAGACCCCATAACCCCATTGACCCCATAGAGCCCCCATAACCCCATAGACCCTAACAGACCCCATAACCCCATAGACCCCATAGAGCCCCATAGACCCCATAACCCCATAGACCCCATAACCCCAATAGACCCCATAGACCCCAATAGACCCCATAGAGCCCAATAG
The DNA here is from genome assembly GCF_054131305.1 of Coturnix japonica. Classification (NCBI taxonomy): domain Eukaryota; kingdom Metazoa; phylum Chordata; class Aves; order Galliformes; family Phasianidae; genus Coturnix; species Coturnix japonica. The sequence goes on along the minus strand of NC_140679.1, from coordinate 541,935 downwards.
AGCCCACAACCCCATAGACCCCATAACCCCATTGACCCCAATAGACCCCATAACCCCATAGACCCCATAACCCCCATTGACCCCATAACCCCCATAGACCCCAATAGACCCCGTAACCCCATAGACCCCATAGACCCCATAACCCCATTGACCCCATAACCCCATAACCCCATAGCCCCCATAGACCCCATAACCCCATAGACCCCATAACCCCAATAGACCCCATAACCCCCATTGACCCCATAACCCCATAGACCCCATAGAGCCTTATAGACCCCAATAGACCCCATAACCCCATAGACCCCAATAGACCCCATAACCCCATAGACCCCATAACCCCAATAGACCCCATAACCCCATAGACCCCATAACCCCCATTAGACCCCATAACCCCATAGACCCCATAACCCCCATTGACCCCATAGACCCCATAACCCCCATTGACCCCATAACCCCCATTGACCCCATAGACCCCATAGACCCCATAGACCCCAATAGACCCCATATCCCCCTACCCACCAATAGGATGTCGGCCACGATGGCCCAGTTTAGGGACAGCAACGTCTCCCCAATGAAGATGAAAACCTATAGGGGAAAAAACAGACCCCAAATGGCCCCAAATGGCCCCATAGACCCCCCATAGACCCCATAGACCCCAATAGACCCCCCATAGACCCCATAGACCCCCCATAGACCCCATAGACCCCACATAGACCCCAATACACCCCAGTAGACCCCCCATAGACCCCCCATAGACCCCATAGACCCCCCATAGACCCCCCATAGACCCCAATAGACACCAGTAGACACCAGTAGACCCCATAGACCCCCCATAGACCCCATAGACCCCATAGACCCCATAGACCCCAATAGACCCCATAGACCCCCCATAGACCCCCCATAGACCCCCCATAGACCCCATAGACCCCCCATAGACCCCCCATAGACCCCATAGACCCCAATAGACCCCAATAGACCCCCCATAGACCCCATAGACCCCCCATAGACCCCATAGACCCCAATAGACCCCATAGACCCCCCATAGACCCCCCATAGACCCCAATAGACCCCATAGATCCCCCCATAGACCCCATAGACCCCCCATCGACCCCATAGACCCCCCATTGACCCCATAGACCCCAATAGACCCCAATAGACCCCATAGACCCCCCATAGACCCCATAGACCCCCCATAGACCCCATAGACCCCAATAGACCCCATAGACCCCCCATAGACCCCATAGACCCCCCATAGACCCCTCATAGACCCCATAGACCACCAATCCACCCCATAGACCACCCCATAGACCCCATAGACCCGCAATCCCCCCCCATAGACCCCCAATCCCCCCCCATAGACCCCCATAAACCCATAGACCCCCCATAGGCCCCATAGACCACCAATCCCCCCCCATAGACCCCCCATAGACCCCATAGACCCCCAATCCCCCCCATAGACCCCCTATTCCCCCCCACAATCCCCCAATCCCCCCCATAGACCACCAAAGACCCCATAGACCCCAATCCCCCCCCATAGACCCCATAGACCCCCATAGACCCCCAATCCCCCCCATAGACCCCCAATCCCCCCCCCATAGAACCCCATAGACCCCATAGACCCCCCATAGACCCCATAGACCCCCAATCCCCCCCCATAGACCCCATAGACCCCCATAGACCCCCAATCCCCCCCATAGACCCCCAATCCCCCCCCCATAGAACCCCATAGACCCCATAGACCCCCCATAGACCCCATAGACCCCCAATCCCCCCCCATAGACCCCATAGACCCCCATAGACCCCCAATCCCCCCCATAGACCCCCAATCCCCCCCCCATAGAACCCCATAGACCCCATAGACCCCCCATAGACCCCATAGACCCCCAATCCCCCCCCATAGACCCCATAGACCCCCATAGACCCCCAATCCCCCCCATAGACCCCCTATTCCCCCCACAATCCCCCAATCCCCCCCATAGACCACCAAAGACCCCATAGACCCCAATCCCCCCCCATAGACCCCATAGACCCCCATAGACCCCCAATCCACCCATAGACCCCAAATCCCCCCCCCATAGAACCCCATAGACCCCCCATAGACCCCCAATCCCCCCCCATAGACCCCATATTCCCCCCCATAGACCCCATATTCCCCCACATAGACCCCACAGACCCCCCATAGACCCCCATAGACCCCATAGAGACCCCCAATCTCCCCTAATCCCCCCCATAGACCCCCTATCCCCCCCATAGATCCCCTATTCCACCCCATAGACCCCCAATCCCCCCCCATAGACCCCATAGACCCCCTATTCCCCCCATAGACCCCCCAGACCCCATAGACCCCATAGACCCCCAATCCCCCCCCACAGACCCCATAGACCCTCAATCCCCCCCCATAGACCCCATAGACCCCATAGACCCCCAATCCCCCCCCACAGACCCCATAGACCCTCAATCCCCCCCCATAGACCCCATAGACCCCATAGACCCCCAATCCCCCCCACAGACCCCCCATAGACCCCATAGACCCCCATAGACCCCATAGACCACCAATCCCCCCCCATAGACCCCCTATTCCCCCCCATAGCCCCCCATAGACTCACGTATGCGGCGGTGACCCCGTATGGGGTGCAGAGCAGGGCCATCCTACCCCATAAACCCCCATAGACCCCCCCATAGACCCCATAGAGCCCCCATAGACCCCCAATCCCCCCCCATAGACCCCATAGACCCCCCATAGAACCCCAATCCCCCCCCCACAGACCCCACAGACCCCATACACCCCCTATTCCCCCCCATAGACCCCCAATCCCTCCTAATCCCCCCATAGACCCCATAGACCCCCTATTCTGCCCCATATACACCCAATCCCCCCCATAGACCCCCAATCCCCCCCCATAGACCTCCCATAGATCCCATAGACCCCCCACAGACCCCATAGACCCCCCACAGACCCCATAGACCCCATAGATCCCCCATAGACCCCATAGATCCCCCATAGACCCCATAGACCCCATAGATCCCCCATAGACCCCATAGAGCCCCCATAGACCCCATAGACCCCATAGACCACCAATGCCCCCCCATAGACCCCCATAGACCCCCCATAGACCCCATAGACCCCTAATCCCCCCCCATAGACCCCATAGACCCCCCATAGACCCCATAGACCCCATAGACCACCAATGCCCCCCCATAGACCCCCATAGACCCCCCATAGACCCCATAGACCCCTAATCCCCCCCCATAGACCCCACAGACCCCCCATAGACCCCATAGACCACCAATGCCCCCTATTTCCCCCATAGACCCCACAGACCCCATTGACCCCAAATGATCCCAAATGGCCCCAAACGATCCCAAACGACCCCATAGACCCCATAGCCCCCATAGCCCCCCATAGACTCACGTATGCGGCGGTGACCCCGTATGGGGCACAGATCAGGGCCATCCTACCCCATAAACCCCCATAGACACCATAGACCCCCCATAGACCCCATAGACCCCCCATAGACCCCATAGACCCCCTATTCCCCCCCATAGACCCCATAGACCCCCCATAGACCCCATAGACCCCCCATAGACCCCCTATCACCCCATAGACTCCCCATAGACCCCCTATCCCCCCCCATAGACACCCTATTCCCCCCCCATAGACCCCATAGACCCCACTGACCCCAAATGATCCCGAATGGCCCCGAATGACCCCAAATCCCCCCATAGACCCCATAGACCCCCAATCCCCCCCCATAGACCTCCCATAGATCCCATAGACCCCCCCACAGACCCCATAGACCCCCCACAGACCCCATAGACCCCATAGACCCCATAGATCCCTCATAGACCCCATAGACCCCATAGATCCCCCATAGACCCCACAGACCCCATAGAGCCACCATAGACCCCATAGACCCCATAGACCACCAATGCCCCCTATTTCCCCCATAGACCCCCCATAGACCCCATAGCCCCCCATAGACCCCATAGACCCCATAGACCCCATAGCCCCCCATAGACCCCATAGACCCCATAGACCCCATAGACCCCCCATAGACCCCCCCATAGACCCCATAGACCCCCAATCCCCCCCCATAGACCCCCAATAGACCCCCAATCCCACCCATAGACCCCATAGCCCCCCAGACCCCATATCCCCCATAGACTCACGTATGCGGCGGTGACCCCATATGGGGCACAGATCAGGGCCATCCTACCCCATAGAACCCCATAGACCCCATAGAACCCCATAGACCCCATAGACCCCCCATAGACCCCATAGACCCCATAGATCCCCCATAGACCCCATAGACTCCCAATCCCCCCCTATTCCCCCCATAGACCCCCTATCCCCCCCCATAGACCCCCTATTCCCCCCCCATAGACCCCTATAGACCCCATAGACCTCCCAAAGACCCCATAGACCCCATAGACCCCCAATCCCCCCCTATTCCCCCCCATAGACCCCCCATAGACCTCATAGACCCCCTATTCCCCCCCATAGACCCCATAGACCCCCCATAGACCCCATAGACCCCCCATAGACCCCCTATCACCCCATAGACTCCCCATAGACCCCCTATCCCCCCCCATAGACACCCTATTCCCCCCCCATAGACCCCATAGACCCCACTGACCCCAAATGATCCCGAATGGCCCCGAATGACCCCAAATCCCCCCATAGACCCCATAGACCCCCTATCCCCCCCCATAGACCTCCCATAGATCCCATAGACCCCCCACAGACCCCATAGATCCCCCACAGACCCCATAGACCCCATAGATCCCCCATAGACCCCATAGATCCCCCATAGACCCCATAGAGCCCCCATAGACCCCATAGACCCCATAGACCACCAATGCCCCCCCATAGACCCCCATAGACCCCCCATAGACCCCATAGACCCCTAATCCCCCCCCATAGACCCCATAGACCCCCCATAGACCCCATAGCCCCCCATAGACCCCATAGCCCCCCATAGACCCCATAGACCCCATAGACCCCATAGCCCCCCATAGACCCCATAGCCCCCCATAGACCCCATAGACCCCATAGACCCCATAGACCCCCCATAGACCCCCCCATAGACCCCATAGACCCCCAATCCCCCCCCATAGACCCCATAGACCCCATAGACCCCATAGACCCCCCATAGACCCCCCCATAGACCCCATAGACCCCCAATCCCCCCCCATAGACCCCATAGACCACCAATCCCCCCCCATAGATCCCCTATTCCACCCCATAAACCCCCAATCCCCCCATAGACCCCCCATAGACCCCATTGACCCCCTATTCCCCCCCATAGACCCCATTGACCCCAAATGATCCCAAATGGCCCCAAACGATCCCAAACGACCCCATAGACCCCCCATAGACCCCATAGACCCCATAGACACCCCATAGACCCCCCATAGACCCCATAGACCCCCATAGACCCCCCATAGACCCCCAATCCCCCCTAATCCCCCCATAGACCCCCAATCCCCCCCCATAGACCCCATAGACCCCCACAGACCCCCCATAGACCCCCAATCTCCCCTAATCCCCCCCATAGACCCCCAATCCCCCCCCATAGACCCCATAGATCCCCCATAGACCCCATAGACCCCCCAACCCCCCCCCATAGAACCCCATAGACCCCCCATAGACCCCATAGCCCCCCATAGACCCCATAGACCCCATAGCCCCCCATAGACCCCATAGACCCCTAATCCCCCCCCATAGACCCCATAGACCCCCCATAGACCCCATAGCCCCCCATAGACCCCATAGACCCCATAGCCCCCCCCATAGACCCCATAGACCCCATAGACCCCCAATACCCCCAATCCCCCCATAGACCTCATAGACCCCCCAAAGACCCCATAGACCCCCCATAGACCCCATAGACGCCCCATAGACCCCATAGACCCCAGAGACCCCCCATAGACCCAATCCCCCCCCATAGGCCCCCCCATAGACCCCATAAACCCCCATAGACCCCATAGACCCCCAATCCCCCCCATAGACCCCCAATCCCCCCCCATAGACCCCCAATCCCCCCCATAGACCCCCAATCCCCCCCATAGACCCCCCATAGACCCCCCATAGACCCCCAATCCCCCCCCATAGACCCCATAGACTCCCTATTCCACCCCATAGACCCCATAGACCCCCTATTCCCCCCCATAGACCCCATATTCCCCCACATAGACCCCATATTCCCCCACATAGACCCCACAGACCCCCCATAGACCCCATAGACCCCCCATAGACCCCATAGACCCCCCACAGACCCCATAGATCCCCAATCCCCCCCCATAGACCCCATAGACCCCATAGACCACCAATCCCCCCCCATAGATCCCCTATTCCACCCCATAAACCCCCAATCCCCCCATAGACCCCCCATAGACCCCATTGACCCCCTATTCCCCCCCATAGACCCCATTGACCCCAAAGGATCCCAAATGGCCCCAAACGATCCCAAACGACCCCATAGACCCCCCATAGACCCCATAGACCCCATAGACCACCAACCCCCCCCCATAGAACCCCTATTCCCCCCCATAGACCCCATAGACCCCCCATAGACCCCCAATCCCCCCCACAGACCCCATAGACTCACGTATGTGGCGGTGACCCCATATGGGGCACAGAGCAGGGCCATCCTACCCCATAAACCCCCATATACCCCCCCATAGAGCCCATAGACCCCCCCATAGACCCCCATAGACCCCATAGCCCCCCCATAGACCCCCCATAGACCCCATAGACCCCCCATAGACCCCCCCATAGACCCCATAGACCCCCAATCTCCCCTAATCCCCCCCGTAGACCCCCTATCCCCCCCCATAGACCCCATAGACCCCCCATAGACCCCATAGACCCCCAATCCCCCCCCATAGACCCCCTATTCCCCCCAAATGACCCCATAGCCCCCCATAGACCCCATAGACCCCATAGCCCCCCATAGACCCCCTATTCCCCCCCATAGACCCCATAGACCCCCCATAGACCCCACAGACCCCCCATAAACCCCCTATTCCACCCCATAGACCCCACAGACCCCATAGACCCCCCATAGACCCCACTGACCCCAAATGATCCCAAATGGCCCCATAGACCCCATAGAAACCCCATAGACCCCACAGACCCCCCATAGACCCCCAATCCCCCCCATAGACCCCATAGACCCCCAATTGCCCCCATAGACCCCCAATCCCCCCCCATAGACCCCCCATAGACCCCCAATCCCCCCCCATAGACCCCCATAGACCCCCCATAGACCCCTAATCCCCCCCCATAGACCCCCCATAGACCCCCAATCCCCCCCCATAGACCCCCCATAGACCCCCAATCCCCCCCCATAGACCCCCCATAGACCCCTAATCCCCCCCCATAGAACCCCTATTCCCCCCCATAGACCCCATAGACCCCCCATAGACCCCCTATTCCCCCCCACAGAACCCCTATTCCCCCCCACAGACCCCATAGCCCCCCACAGACCCCATAGCCCCCATAGACTCACGTATGCGGCGGTGACCCCATATGGGGCGCAGATCAGGGCCATGAGGAGACATGGGGCGGCCCCCAGCAGCCCCACAGCGCACAGTACGGGGTCGGCGTCGGGGCAATAGGGCCGCAGCCATTGGGACACTGACACCCCCGACCCCACACCCAGCACCCCCGTGGCGCACGTCACCAACCCAAACAGCAGGCTGGGGGATAATAGGGTCACACACCTTATAGACCCTATAGACCCCATAACCCCATATCCCTCCATATCCCCCCATATATCCCCCATATAACCCCATATAACACAATATAACCCAATATCCCCCCATATAACCCCATATCCCCCCATATAACCCCTATATCCCCCAATACCCCCCTTTATCCCCCCCATATCCCCCCCATATAACCCCATATCCCCCCCATATACCCCATATCCCCCCATATAACCCCATATCCCCCCATATAACCCCATATAACCCCATATCCCCCCATATAACCCCATATAACCCCATATCCCCCCATATAACCCCATATCCCCCCATATAACCCCATATAACCCCATATCCCCCCATATAACCCCATATAACCCCATATCCCCCCATATAACCCCATATAACCCCATATATCCCCCATATAACCCCATATATCCCCCATATCCCCCCATATATCCCCAATATAACCCCATATAACCCCATATAACCCCATATAACCCCATATCCCCCCCTATAACCCCATATCCCCCCATATAACCCCATATCCCCCCCACATCCCCCCCTATAACCCCATATAACCCCATATCCCCCCATATCCCCCCATATAACCCCATATCACCCCATATCACCCCATATCACCCCATATAACCCCATATAACCCCATATAACCCCATATCCCCCCATATAACCCCATATTCCCCCATATACCCCATATAACCCCATATATCCCCTATAACCCCATATAACCCCATATAACCCCATATTCCCCCATATAACCCCATAGAACCCCATATCCCCCCTATAACCCCATATCCCCCCATATATCCCATATAACCCCATATAACCCCAAATCCCCCCATATAACCCCATATAACCCCATATCCCCCCATATCCCCCCATATAACCCCATATAACCCCATATAACCCCATATTCCCCCATATAACCCCATATAACCCCATATAACCCCATATAACCCCATATCCCCCCATATAACCCCATATCCCCCCATATACCCCCATATAACCCCATATCCCCCCATATAACCCCATATATCCCCTATATAACCCCATATATCCCATATAACCCCATATACCCCATATATCCCCTATATGATCCCATATCCCCCCCTATAACCCCATACCCACCTCTCATAGGCGCTGCTCTCCGCCCCACTGCCCCCATCCCGTATCTGCGCCATCCTGGCCCTATATAGGAACGCTGGTGCCCATAGGGCCAGGGCCCCACTGACAAACGCCACCGCAGTGAATCCCAACGTGGACAGGACGAAGCTGCGGCTGTGGGATCACAGTCAGACCCTATAACCCCATAGAGACCCATAGAGACCCATAGAGACCCCATAGAGACACATAGAGACCCCACAGAGACACATAGAGACCCCATAGACCCCATAGAGACCCCATAGAGACACACCACCCCATATATATCCCATAGAGACCCCATAGAGACCCACCACCCCGTAGAGACCCCATAGAGACCCCATAGAGACCCACCACCCCATAGAGACCCCATAGAAACCCCATAGAGACCCAACACCCCATATATATCCCATAGAGACCCCATAGAGACCCACCACCCCAGATATATCCCATAGAGACCCCATAGAGACCCACCACCCCATAGAGACCCCATAGAAACCCCATAGAGACCCAACACCCCATATATATCCCATAGAGACCCATAGATCCACCCCACCCCATAGAGACCCCATAGAGACCCCATAGAGACCCATAGAGACCCCATAGAGACCCATAGAACCCCAACGTGGACAGGACGAAGCTGCGGCTGTGGGATCACAGTGAGACCCTATAACCCCATAGAGACCCATAGAAACCCCATAGAGACCCCATAGAACCACACCACCCCATATATAACCCATTGAAACCCCATAGATCCCCACCACCCCATATATATCCCATAGAGACCCCACAGATCCCCACCACCCCATAGAGACCCCATAGAAACCCCATAGAGACCCATAGAGACCCCATAGAAACCCCATAGAGACCCATAGAACCCCAACGTGGACAGGACGAAGCTGCGACTGTGGGATCACAGTGAGACCCTATAACCCCATAGAGACCCCATAGGGACACACTACCCCATAGAGACCCCATAGAGACCCCATAGAGACCCATAGAGACCCCATAGAGACCCACCACCCCATAGAGACCCCATAGAGACCCATACAGACCAATAGGGACTCATAGATCCCCCCCACCCCATAGATCACCCCCTCCCCATATATATCCCATAGAGACCCCATAGAAACCCCATAGAGACCCACCACCCCATAGAGACCCCATAGAAACCCCATAGATCCACCCCACCCCATAGAAACCCCATAGAGACCCCATAGAGACACACCACCCCATAGAGACCCCATAGAGACCCCATAGAGACCCACCACCCCATAGAAACCCCATAGAAACCCACCACCCCATAGAGACCCCATAGAAACCCCATAGAGACCCACCACCCCATATATATCCCATAGAGACCCCATAGAGACCCCATAGATCCACCCCACCCCATAGAAACCCCATAGAGACCCCATAGATCCACCCCACCCCATAGAAACCCCATAGAGATCCCATAGAGACCCCATAGATCCACCCCACCCCATAGAAACCCCATAGAGATCCCATAGAGACCCCATAGAGACCCCATAGATCCACCCCCACCCCATAGAAACCCCATAGAGACCCCATAGAGACCCCATAGACCCCATAGAAACCCCATAGAGACCCACCACCCCATATATATCCCATAGAGACCCCATAGAGACCCATAGAGACCCCATAGAACCCCAACGTGGACAGGACGAAGCTGCGGCTGTGGGATCACAGTGAGACCCTATAACCCCATAGAGACCCCATAGAGACCCATAGAGACCCCATAGAGACCTATAGAGAACCCATAGAGACCCCATAGAGACCCCATAGATCCACCCCACCCCATAGAAACCCCATAGAGACCCCATAGAGACCCCATAGAGACCCATAGAGACCCCATAGAGACCCATAGAGACCAAATAGAGACCCCATAGAGACACACTACCCCATAGAAACCCCATAGAGACCCCATAGAGACCCCATAGAACCCCAACGTGGACAGGACGAAGCTGCGGCTGTGGGATCACAGTGAGACCCTATAACCCCATAGAGAGACCCGGCACCAGACCATAGAGACCCATAGAGGCCCATAGAGACCCATAGAGACCCATAGAGACCCATAGAGACCCCATAGAGACCCATAGAGACCCATAGAGACACACCACCCCACAGAAACCCCATAGAAATCCCATAGAGACCCCATAGGGACACATACAGACCCCATACGGATACATAGAGACCCCATACAGACCAATAGGGACCCATAGGGACACATAGAGACCCCATAGGGACCCATAGAGACCCCATAGAGACCCATAGAGACACACCACCCCATAGAAACCCCATAGAGACCCCATAGAGACCCATAGAGACCCCATAGAGACCCCATAGAGACCCCATAGAGACACACTACCCCATAGAGACCCATAGAGACCCCATAGAGACCCCATAGAGACCCCATAGAGACCCACCACCCCATATATATCCCATAGAAACCCCATAGAGACCCCATAGAGACCCCATAGATCCACCCCACCCCATAGAAACCCCATAGAAACCCCATAGATCCCCACCACCCCATATATATCCCATAGAGACCCCATAGAGACCCATAGAACCCCAACGTGGACAGGACGAAGCTGCGGCTGTGGGATCACAGTCAGACCCTATAACCCCATAGAGACCCATAGAGACCCATAGAGACACACCACCCCATAGAGACCCCATAGAGACCCCATAGAGACCCCATAGATCCACCCCACCCCATAGAAACCCCATAGAGACCCCATAGAGACCCCATAGAGACCCCATAGAGACCCATAGAAACCCACAGACATACATAGACCCCATAGAGACCCCATAGAGACACACAGAGCCCCATAGGGACCCCATAGAGACCCCATAGGGACCCATAGGGACACACAGAGACCCTTACAGACCCCATAGAAACCCATAGACATACATAGACCCCATAGGGACCCCATAGAGACCCCATAGGGACCCATAGAGACCCATAGGGACCCATACAGACCCCATAGAGACCCCATAGGGACCCATACAAACCCATAGGGACCCATAGAGCCCCATAGACCCACATAGACCCCACAGAGCCCCATAGAGACCCCATAGAGACCCTGTAGGGACCCATAGGGACACATAGACCCATAGAGACCCCATAGGGACCCATAGAGACTCCTATATATCCCCCTATATACCCTTATATAAACACATACCCCTTATATGCCCCCTATATCCCCTATATACCCCCTATATGTACACATCCCCCCTATATACCCCCTATATATACACATACCCCCTATATCCCCCTATATATACACATCCCCCCTATATACCCCCTTATATATCCACATACCCCCTATATACCCCCTATATATACACATACCCCCTATATACCCCCTATATACCCTATATACCCCCTATATATCCCCTATATACCCCCTATATCCCCTATATCCCCCCTATATGCCCCTTATATCCCCCCTATATCCCCCTATATATACACATACCCCCTATAACCCCCTCTATCCCCTATATACCCCCTATATACCCCCTATATCTATACATCCTCCCTATATCCCCCTATATATACACATACACCCTATATACCCCCTATATATACACATACCCCCTATATACCCCGTATATATACACATACCCCCTATATACCCCCTTATATATCCACATACCCTCTATATACCCCTATATATACACATACCCCCTATATACCCAATATATACACATACCCCCTATATACCCCTATATATACACATACCCCCTATATACCCCCTATATACCCCCTATATCCCCCCTATATATACACATACCCCCTATATCCCCCTATATATACACATACCCCCTATATACCCCCATATATACACATACCCCCTATATACCCCTATATATACACATACCCCCTATATCCCCCCTATATATACACATACCCCCTATATACCCCCTATATATACACATCCCCCCTATATACCCCCTATATCTATACATCCCCCCTATATACCCCCTTATATATACACATACCCCCTATATACCCCCTATATATACACATACCCCCTATATACCCCGTATATATACACATACCCCCTATATCCCTATATACACATACCCCCTATATACCCCCTATATACCCCATATATACCCCCTATATCTATACATCCCCCCTATATACCCCCTTATATATCCACATACCCCCTATATACCCCCTATATACCCTATATACCCCCTATATATCCCCTATATACCCCCTATATATCCCTAAATACCCCCTATATCCCCTATATCCCCCCTATATGCCCCCTATATCCCCCTATATATACACATACCCCCTATATACCCCCTATATACCCCATATATACCCCCTATATCTATACATCCCCCCTATATACCCCCTTATATATACACTACCCCCTATATACCCCCTATATACCCTATATACCCCCTATATATCCCCTATATACCCCTATATCCCCTATATCCCCCTATATATACACATACCCCCTATATACCCCCTATATACCCCCTATATACCCCATATATACCCCCTATATCTATACATCCCCCCTATATACCCCCTTATATATACACATACCCCCTATATACCCCTATATACCCTCTATATATACTCATACCCCCTATATACCCCCTTATATATCCACATACCCCCTATATACCCCCTATATACCCTATATACCCCCTATATATCCCCTATATACCCCCTATATCCCCCCTATATCCCCCCTATATGCCCCCTATATCCCCTATATCCCCCCTATATCCCTCTATATATACACATACCCCCTATATACCCCCTATATATACACATACCCCCTATATACCCCCCTATATATACACATCCCCCCTATATACCCCCTATATCCCCTATATACCCCCTATATACCCCCTTATATATCCACATACCCCCTATATACCCCCTATATCCCCCTATATATATACACATTCCCCCTATATCCCCTATATCCCCCCTATATCCCCTATATACCCCCTATATCTATACATCCCCCCTATATACCCCCTTATATATACACATACCCCCTATATACCCCCTTATATATCCACATACCCCCTATATACCCCCTATATACCCTATATACCCCCTATATATCCCCTATATACCCCCTATATCCCCCTATATCTATACATCCCCCCTATATACCCCTTATATATACACATACCCCCTATATACCCCCTATATACCCTATATACCCCCCTATATACCCCTATCCCCCCTATATCTATACATCCCCCCTATATACCCCCTTATATATACATATACCCCCTATATACCCTCTATATATACACATACCCCCTATATACCCCCTTATATATCCACATACCCCCTATATACCCCCTATATACCCTATATACCCCCTATATATCCCCTATATACCCCCTATATCCCCTATATCCCCCCTATATGCCCCCTATATCCCCCCTATATCCCCCTATATATACACATACCCCCTATATACCCCCTATATACCCCATATATACCCCCTATATCTATACATCCCCCCTATATACCCCCTTATATATACACATACCCTATATACCCCCTATATACCCTATATACCCCCTATATATCCCCTATATACCCCCTATATCCCCTATATCCCCCTAATCCCCTATATCCCCCCTATATCCCCCTATATATACACATACCCCCTATATACCCCCTATATACCCCATATATACCCCCTATATCTATACATCCCCCCTATATACCCCCTTATATATACACATACCCCCTATATACCCCCTATATCCCCTATATACCCCCTTATATATCCTCATACCCCCTATATACCCCCTATGTACCCCTATATACCCCTATATCTATACATCCCCCCTATATACCCCCTTATATATCCACATACCCCCTATATACCCCCTATATACCCTATATACCCCCTATATATCCCCTATATACCCCCTATATCCCCTATATCCCCCCTATATGCCCCTATATCCCCCCTATATCCCCCTATATATACACATACCCCCTATATACCCCCTATATACCCCATATATACCCCCTATATCTATACATCCCCCCTATATACCCCCTTATATATACACATACCCCCTATATACCCCCTATATACCCTATATACCCCCTATATATCCCCTATATACCCCCTATATCCCCTATATCCCCCCTATATCCCCTATATCCCCCCTATATCCCCCTATATATACACATACCCCCTATATACCCCCTATATACCCCATATATACCCCCTATATCTATACATCCCCCCTATATACCCCCTTATATATACACATACCCCCTATATACCCCCTATATACCTATATACCCCCTATATATCCCCTATATACCCCCTATATCCCCTATATCCCCCCTATATCCCCTATATCCCCCTATATCCCCCTATATATACACATACCCCCTATATACCCCCTATATACCCCCTATATCCCCCCTATATCTATACATCCCCCCTATATACCCCCTTATATATACACATACCCCCTATATACCCCCTATATACCCTCTGTATATACACATACCCCCTATATACCCCCTTATATATCCACATATCCCCTATATACCCCCTATATACCCTATATACCCCCTATATGCCCCCTATATCCCCCTATATACCCCCTATATCCCCCTATATATACACATACCCCCTATATACCCCCTATATATACACATACCCCCTATATATCCCCTATATACCCCCTTATATATCCACATACCCCCTATATACCCCCTATATCCCCTATATACCCCATATATCTAGACATCCCCCCTATATACCCCATAATACCCCCTATATCTATACATCCCTCCTATATACCCCTATATCTATACATACCCCCTATATACCCCCTATATACCCCCTATATATACACATACCCCCTATACCCCCTATATATCTATACATCTCCCCTACATACCCCCTATATACCCCCTATATCTATACATCCCCCCTATATACCCCATATATACCCCCTATATCTATACATCTCCCCTATATACCCCCTATATCCCCCCTTATATATCCACATACCCCCTATATACCCCCAATATATCTATACATCCCCCCTATATACCCCCTATATACCCCCTATATACCCCCTATCTCTATACATCCCCCCTATATACCCCATATATACCCCCTATATCTATACATCCCCCCTATATACCCCCTATATCCCCCCTATATATACACATACCCCCTATATACCCCCTTATATATCCACATACCCCCTATATACCCCCTATATACCCTATATACCCCCAATATATCCCCTATATACCCCCTATATCCCCTATATCCCCCCTATATGCCCCCTATATCCCCCATATCCCCCCTATATATGCACATACCCCCTATATACCCCATATATACCCCCTATATCTATACATCCCCCCTATATACCCCCTTATATATACACATACCCTCTATATACCCCCTATATACCCCCTATACCCCCTATATACACCCTATATCCCCCCTATATATCTATACATCCCCCCTATATACCCCCTTATATATACACATACCCCCTATATACCCCCTATATACCCTCTATATATACACATACCCCCTATATACCCCCTATATCCCCCTATATATACACATACCCCCTATATACCCTCTATATATACACATACCCCCTATATACCCCCTTATATATCCACATACCCCCTATATACCCCCTATATACCCTATATACCCCCTATATATCCCCTATATACCCCCTATATCCCCTATATCCCCCCTATATCCCCTATATACCCCCTATATACCCCCTATATCCCCCCTATATATACACATACCCCCTATATACCCCCTTATATATCCACATACCCCCTATATACCCCCTATATACCCTATATACCCCCTATATATCCCCTATATACCCCCTATATCCCCTATATCCCCCCTATATGCCCCCTATATCCCCCCTATATCCCCCTATATATACACATACCCCCTATATACCCCCTATATACCCCATATATACCCCCTATATACCCCCTATATCTATACATCCCCCCTATATACCCCCTTATATATACACATACCCCCTATATACCCCCTATATCCACTATATCCCCCCTATATCCCCTATATCCCCCCTATACCCCCTATATACCCCCTATATCCCCTATATACCCCCTATATCCCCCCTATATATCTATACATCCCCCCTATACACTCACTTGGCAGCCAATGCTTTGAGGTCCTGGACCCACGTCGCTGGTTGTCCACGTTGCTGCCCCCCCCCCCCTCCATCCGCCGCCCCACGGGGGGGCTCCGACACCACCACCATTAATAGGGCCAGGGCCAGCACCCCCAGAGCCGGGGTCACCTATAGGATACATACATTACATTGGGATATATAGGGAGATATAGGGACACACAGCGCCACCCTGTGGCCGGAGGGGGAACTGCAAGGGGGCGCCAATAGGGTTGAATGGGGAGATACAGACAGCGCCACCGTGTGGCCGGAGGGGGAACTGCAAGGGGGCTCCAATAGGGTTATATGGGGAGATACAGACAGCGCCACCGTGTGGCCGGAGGGGGAACTGCAAGGGGGCGCCAATAGGGTTGAATGGGGAGAAACAGACCCGCGAGCTCCCCTATAGGGTCCTATGCTCCCCTATAGGGCCGTATACCCCCCTATAGGGCTTTATATCCCCTTATAGGGCCCTATACCCCCCTAAAGGGTCCTATGCCCCCCCTATAGGGCCATGTACCCCCCTATGGGACCATATACCCCCCCATAGGGCCCTACATCCCCCAATAGGACCATATACCCCCATATAGGGCCGTATATCCCCCTATAGGGCCATATACCCCCCCTATAGGGTCCTATACCCCCCTATAGGACCATATACCCCCATATAGGGCCGTATACCCCCCTATAGAGCCCTATATCCCCCTATAGGGCCATATACCCCTTATAGGGCCCTATACCCCCCCCATAGGGCCCTATACCTCCCTATAGGGCCCTATACCCCCTATAGGGCCCTATACCTCCCTATAGGGCCATATACCCAAATATACCCTGCAAGGGGGCGCCAATAGGGTTGAATGGGGGAGATACACACAGCGCCACCGTGTGGCCGGAGGGGGAACTGCAAGGGGGCTCCTATAGGGTTATATGGGGAGATACACACAGCGCCACCGTGTGGCCGGAGGGGGAACTGCAAGGGGGCTCCTATAGGGTTATATGGGGAGATACACACAGCGCCACCGTGTGGCCGGAGGGGGAACTGCAAGGGGGCGCCAATAGGGTTATATGGGGAGATACAGACAGCGCCACCGTGTGGCCGGAGGGGGAACTGCAAGGGGGCTCCTATAGGGTTATATGGGGAGATACAGACAGCGCCACCGTGTGGCCGGAGGGGGAACTGCAAGGGGGCTCCAATAGGGTTATATGGGGAGATACAGACAGCGCCACCGTGTGGCCGGAGGGGGAACTGCAAGGGGGCTCCTATAGGGTTATATGGGGGAGAAACAGACCCGTGTGCCCCCCTATAGGGTCCTATATCCCCCCTATAGGGTCCTATGCCCCCCCTATAGGGTCCTATGCCCCCCCTATAGGGCCATGTACCCCCCTATGGGACCATATACCCTCCCATAGGGCCCTACATCCCCCAATAGGACCATATACACCCATATAGGGCCGTATATCCCCCTATAGGGCCATATACCCCCCCTATAGGGTCCTATACCCCCCTATAGGACCATATACCCCCATATAGGGCCGTATACCCCCCTATAGAGCCCTATATCCCCCTATAGGGCCATAAACCCCTTATAGTGCCCTATACCCCCCCCATAGGGCCCTATACCTCCCTATAGGGCCCTATACCCCCTATAGGGCCCTATACCTCCCTATAGGGCCATATACCCCCTATATGGCCATATACCCAAATATACCCTGCAAGGGGGCTCCTATAGGGTTATATGGGGAGATACAGACAGCGCCACCGTGTGGCCGGAGGGGGAACTGCAAGGGGGCGCCAATAGGGTTATATGGGGAGATACACACAGCGCCACCGTGTGGCCGGAGGGGGAACTGCAAGGGGGCTCCAATAGGGTTGTATGGGGAGATACACACAGCGCCACCGTGTGGCCGGAGGGGGAACTGCAAGGGGGCTCCTATAGGGTTATATGGGGGAGAAACAGACCTGTGTGCCCCCCTATAGGGTCCTATATCCCCCCTATAGGGTCCTATGCCCCCCCTATAGGGCCATGTACCCCCCTATGGGACCATATACCCCCCCATAGGGCCCTACATCCCCCAATAGGACCATATACCCCCATATAGGGCCATATATCCCCCTATAGGGCCATATACCCCCCCTATAAGGCCGTCTACCCCCATATAGGGCCCTATACCCCCACATAGGACCATATACCCCCCTTATAGGGCCATATACCCCCCCCATAGGACCATATACCCCCTATAGGGCCCTATATCCCCCTATAGGGCCATATACCCCCTATAGGGCCCTATACCCCCCATATAGGGCCCTATACCCCCCCTATAGGGCCCTATACCCACCCTATAGGACCCTATACCCCCCTATAGGGCCCTATACCCCCCCTATAGGGCCATATACCCCCCCTATAGGGCCATATACCCCCTATAGGGCCATATACCCCCTATAGGGCCCTATACCCCCCCTATAGGGCCATATACCCCCTATAGGGCCATATACCCCCTATAGGGCCATATACCCCCCCTATAGGGCCATATACCCCCTATAGGGCCCTATACCCCCCCTATAGGGCCATATACCCCCCCTATAGGGCCATATACCCCTATAGGGCCCTATACCCCCCCTATAGGGCCATATACCCCCCCTATAGGGCCCTATACCCCCTATAGGGCCATATACCCCCCTATAGGGCCCTATACCCCCTATAGGGCCCCACTCACCCTCAGTGCCCAGTGCCAGTCGGACGCCGCCTCCTTCACTTTGGCCCCAGCGATGTACCCCAAACCGCTGCCCCATAGACAGACACAGCAGTGGGGCACGGCCCCATAGAGCCCCATAAGGCCCCATAGGGACCCCATAAGGCCCCATAGGGACCCCATAAGGCTCCATAGAGACCCATAGGGACCCATAGGGACCCCATAGAGCCCCATAGGGACCCCATAAGGCCCCATAGGGACCCATAGAGACCCATAGGGACCCATAGGGACCCCATAGAGCCCCATAGGGACCCCATAAGGCCCCATAGGGACCCCATAAGGCTCCATAGAGACCCATAGGGACCCATAGGGACCCCATAGAGCCCCATAGGGACCCCATAAGGCCCCATAGGGACCCATAGAGACCCATAGGGACCCATAGGGACCCCATAGAGCCCCATAGGGACCCCATAAGGCCCCATAGGGACCCCATAAGGCTCCATAGAGACCCATAGAGACCCATAGAGACCCATAGGGACCCATAGAGACCCATAGGGACCCATAGGGACCCCATAGAGCCCCATAGGGACCCCATAAGGCCCCATAGGGACCCCATAAGGCTCCATAGAGACCCATAGGGACCCATAGGGACCCATAGGGACCCCATAGAGCCCCATAGGGACCCCATAAGGCCCCATAGGGACCCCATAAGGCTCCATAGAGACCCATAGAGACCCATAGGGACCCATAGAGACCCATAGGGACCCCATAGAGCCCCATAGGGACCCCATAAGGCTCCATAGAGACCCATAGGGACCCATAGGGACCCATAGGGACCCCATAGAGCCCCATAGGGACCCCATAAGGCCCCATAGGGACCCCATAAGGCTCCATAGAGACCCATAGAGACCCATAGGGACCCATAGAGACCCATAGGGACCCCATAGAGCCCCATAGGGACCCCATAAGGCCCCATAGGGACCCCATAAGGCTCCATAGAGACCCATAGAGACCCATCGGGACCCATAGAGACCCATAGGGACCCCATAGAGCCCCATAGGGACCCCATAAGGCCCCATAGGGACCCCATAAGGCTCCATAGGGACCCATAGAGACCCATAGGGACCCATAGGGACCCCATAGAGCCCCATAGGGACCCCATAAGGCCCCATAGGGACCCCATAAGGCTCCATAGAGACCCATAGAGACCCATCGGGACCCATAGAGACCCATAGGGCCCCATAGGGACCCCATAAGGCCCCATAGGGACCCCATTAGGCTCCATAGAGACCCATAGGGACCCATAGGGACCCATAGGGACCCCATAGAGCCCCCATAGAGCCCCATAGGGACCCCATAAGGCTCCATAGAGACCCATAGGGACCCATAGGGACCCCATAGAGCCCCATAGGGACCCCATAAGGCCCCATAGGGACCCCATAAGGTTCCATAGAGACCCATAGAGACCCATAGGGACCCATAGGGACCCCATAGAGCCCCATAGGGACCCCATAAGGCCCCATAGGGACCCCATAAGGCTCCATAGAGACCCATAGAGACCCATAGGGACCCATAGGGACCCCATAAGGCCCCATAGGGACCCCATAAGGCTCCATAGAGACCCATAGGGACCCATAGGGACCCCATAGAGCCCCATAGGGACCCCATAAGGCCCCATAGGGACCCCATAAGGCCCCATAGAGCCCCATAGGGACCTATAGAGACCCACAGAACCCCATAGAGACCCCATAGACCCCCATAGAGACCGACAGAGACCCATAGAGACCCACAGAGACCCCATAGACACCCCATAGAGACCCATAGAGACCCCATAGAGACCCCCAGAGACCCCATAGAGCCCCATAGGGACCCACAGAGACCCCATAGAGCCCCATAGGGACCCCATAAGGCCCCATAGGGACCCCATCAGGCCCCATAGACCCCATAGACACCACTGCTCCCCATAAAGACCCCAGAGAGACCCCATAACCTCTTATGACCCCATAGAAACCCCATATAACCCCATATACCCCATTTCTCCCCATAGAGACCCCATAGAGCTTCATAGACCTAATTGCTCCCCATAGAGCCCCATAGACACCTCATAGAGCCCCATAGAGACCCCATAGACCCTATAAACCCCATAGACCCCACAGACCCTATATAACCCAGTGCCCGGCTCCGTGCCATCCCCCCATAGAGACCCATAGACACCCCATACAGCTCTATAGTCCCCATTTCTCCCCATAGAGACCCCATATAACCCCATAGAGACCCATAGACACCCCACAGACCCTATAGAGCCCCATAGGGACCCCATAACCCCTTCTGATCCCATAGACCCCATAAAAACCCTATAGACCCCTTACCTTCCTAGTGGCACAGCCAGGTAGAAGCAGCCCAGTGCCCGGCTCCGTGCCGTTCCCCCATAGAGACCCCATAGACACCCCATAGAGCCCCATAGAGACCCCATAGAGACCCATAGAGACCCATAGAGACCCCATAGAGACCCATAGAGACCCCATAGAGACCCATAGACACCCCATTTCTCCCCATAGAGACCCCATAGAGCCCCATAGAGACCCCATATACCCCATTTCTCCCCATAGAGACCCCATAGAGCTTCATAGACCCAATTGCTCCCCATATCCCCCCATATAACCCCATATCCCCCCATATAACCCCATATCCCCCCATATAACCCCATATAACCCCAAAGAGACCCCATAGAGCCCCATAGACACCCCATAGAGACCCCATAGACCCCACTGCTCCCCATATACCCCATTGCTCCCCATAGAGACCCCATAACCTCTTATGACCCCATATAGACCCCATAGAGACCCCATAGAGACCCCACAGAGACACCATAGAGACCCCACAGAGACCCCATAGAGACCCCATAGAGACCCATACGGACCCCATATAGCCCCATATACCCCATAGAGCCCCATAGACACTCCATAGAGACCCCATAACCTCTTATGATCCCATAGAGCCCCATAGAGCTCCATATAACCCCATAGAGCCCCATAGAGACCCCATAATGCCATATAACCCCATATAACCCCATATAACCCCATATAACCCCATATCCCCCCATAGAACCCCATATAACCCCATATCCCCCCATAGAACCCCATAGAACCCCATATAACCCCATATAACCCCATATCCCCCCATATAACCCCATATAACCCCATATAACCCCATATAACCCCATATCCCCCCATATAACCCCATATAACCCCATCTAACCCCATCTAACCCCATAGATCCCATAGACCCCATATAACCCTATAACCCCTTACCTTCCCAATGGCACAGCCAGATAGAAGCACCCCAAAGCCCGGCTCCGCGCTGTTCCCCCATAGAGACCCATAGAGCCCCATAGAGACCCCATAGAGCCCCACAGACACCCCATAGAGCACAATATACCCCATTGCTCCCCATAGAGACCCCATAGAGCCCCATAGACACCCCATAGAGCCCCATAGAGACCCCATAGACCCCATTTAACCCAAAAGACACCCCACAGAGCCCCATAGAGACCCCATATACCCCATATACCCCATTTCTCCCCATAGAGACCCCATTTCTCCCCATAGGAACCCCATAGAGCCCCATAGAGACCCTATAAACCCCATAGACCCCATATAACCCTATAACCCCTTACCTTCCTAGGGGCACAGCCAGGTAGAAGCAGCCCAGTGCCCGGCTCCGTGCCGTTCCCCCATAGAGACCCCATAGACACCCCATAGAGCCCCATAGAGACCCCATAGAGACTCATAGAGACCCATAGAGACCCCATAACCCCTTATGATCCCATAGAGCCCCATAGACCCCCTTACCTTCCCATAGAGAACCCATAGAAACCCCATATGCCCAATAGAGCCCCATAGACACCCCACAGAGCCCCATAGAGACCCCATAGAGACCCATAGAGACCCCATAACCTCTTATGACCCCATAGAAACCCCATAACTCCATGTAACCCCATAGAAACCCCATAACCCCATTTCTCCCCATAGAGACCCCATATAACCCCATAGAGCCCCATATACCCCATTTCTCCCCATAGAGACCCCATAGAGCCCCACAGAGACCCCATTTCTCCCCATAGAGACCCCATAACCCCTTATGATCCCATAGAGACCCATAGAGACCCCATTTCTCCCCATAGAGACCCCATAACCCCTTATGATCCCATAGAGACCCATAGAGACCCCATAGAGCCCCATAGAGACCCCATAACCCCTTATGATCCCATAGAGACCCATAGAGACCCCATAGAGACCCCATAACCCCTTATGATCCCATAGAGACCCATAGAGACCCATAGAGCCCCATAGAGACCCCATTTCTCCCCATAGAGACCCCATAACCCCTTATGATCCCACAGAGACCCCATAGAGCCCCATAGAGACCTCATTTCTCCCCATAGAGACCCCATATAGACCCCACAGACCCTATAGACCCCATAGACCCCATATAACCCCATATAACCCCTTACCTCCCTAGGGGCACAGCCAGGTAGAAGCAGCCCAGTGCCTGGCTCCGTGCTGTTCCCCCATAGAGCCCCATAGAGACCCCATAACCTCTTATGACCCCATAGAACCCCATAGAGACACCATACAGCCTCATAACATCCCATAGAGACCCCATAGAGACCCATAGAAACCCCATAACCCCTTATGATCCTATAGAGCCCCATAGAGACCCCATAGAGCCCATTTCTCCCCATAGAGACCCCATATAACCCCATAGAAACCCCATTTCTCCCCATAGAGACCCCATAGCCCCTTATGACCCCATAGAGCCCCATAGACCCAACTGCTCCCCATAGACACCCCATAGAGCCCTACTGCTCCGCATAGAGCCCTACTGCTTCCCATACAGACCCCATATAACCCCATAGAGACCCCATAGACTCTATATGACCCCACAGACCCTATAGACCCCATAGACCCCATAACCCCTTACCTCCCTAGTGGCACAGCCAGGTAGAAGCAGCCCAGTGCCCGGCTCCGTGCTGTTCCCCCATAGAAACCCCATAGAGACCCCACAGACCCCACTGCTCCCCATATAACCCCATAGAAACCCCATAGAGCCCCATAGACACCCCATTTCTACCCATAGAGACCCCACAGAGCCCCACAGAGACCCCATAACCTCTTATGACCCCACAGAGACCCATAGAGACCCCATAGAGCCCCATAAAGACCCCATAGAGACCCCATAGAGACCCATAGACACCCCATAACAAACCACAGACACCCCATAGACACCCCATAGAGCCCCATAGAGACCCCATAACCTCTTATGACCCCACAGAGACCCCATAACCCCTTATGATCCCATAGAGACCCATAGAGACCCCATAGAGCCCCATAAAGACCCCATAGAGACCCCATAGAGACCCCATAGAGACCCATAGACACCCCATAACAAACCACAGACACCCCATAGACACCCCATAGAGCCCCATAGAGACCCCATAGAGCCCCATAGAGACCCATATACCCCATTGCTCCCCATAGAACCCCATAAAGCCCCCATAGCGACCCCATAGACCCCATAGAGACCCCATAGAGTCCCATAGACACCTCATAGAAACCCCACAGAAGCCCATAGAGACCAATGGAACCCCATAGAGACCCCATAGAGACCCATAGTGACCCCATAATGCCCCATAGAGACCCATAGAGACCCATAGAGCCCCATAGGGACCCCATAGAGACCCATAGAGACCCACAGAGACCCCATAGAGCCTCATAGAGACCCCATAAGGCCCCTTAGAGACCCACAGAGACCCATATAACCCCATAGAGACCCATATAACCCCATAGAGACCCATAGAGACCCATAGAGACCCATATAACCCCACAGAGACCCATAGAGACCCATATAACCCCATAGAGACCCATAGAGACCCATATAACCCCATAGAGACCCATAGAGACCCATATAACCCCATAGAGACCCATAGAGACCCCATAGAGCTTCATAGACCCAATTGCTCCCCATTTCTCCCCATAGACACCCCATAGAGCCCCATAGACACCCCATAGAGCCCCATAGAGACCCCACAGAGCCCCATATACCTCACTGCTCCCCATATAACCCAATAGACACCCCACAGAGCCCCACAGAGAACCCATAGAGCCCCATATACCCCATAGACCCCATAGAGACCCCATAACCCCTTATGATCCCATAGAGCCCCATAGACCCCATTTCTCCCCATATAACCCCACAGAGACCCCATAGACACCCCATAGAGCCCCATAGAGACCAATATAACCCCGTATCCCCCCATATAACCACATATAACCCCATAAAAACCCCATATAACCCTATATAACCCCATAACCCCATATAACCCCATATAACCCCATATAACCCCATATAACCCCATATCCCCCCATATAACACCATATAACCCCATATAACCCCATATCCCCCCATATAACCCCATATAACCCCATATCCCCCCATATCCCCCCATATAACCCCATATAACCCCATATAACCCCATATAACCCCATATACCCCCATATACCCCCATATAACCCCATATACCCCCATATAACCCCATATAACCCCATATAACCCCATATAACCCCATATAACCCTATAGACCCCATATAACCCCATATAATCCCATATAACCCCATATACCCCCATATAACCCCATATCCCCCCATATAACCCCATATCCCCCCATATAACCCCATATAACCCCATATCCCCCCCATATACCCCCATATAACCCCATATACCCCCATATACCCCCATATACCCCCATATAACCCCATATAACCCCATATAACCCCATATAACCCCATATCCCCCCATATAACCCCATAGACCCCATATAACCCCATATCCCCCCATATCCCCCCATATAACCCCATATAACCCCATATAGCCCCATATAACCCCATATAACCCCATATAAACCCCATATAAACCCCATATCCCCCCATATAACCCCATATAACCCTATAGACCCCTTACCTTCCTAGGGGCACAGCCAGGTAGAAGCAGCCCAGTGCCCGGCTCTGCGCTGTTCCCCCATAGAGACCCATAGAGACCCCATAGACACCCCATAGAGCCCCATATACCCCATTTCTCCCCATAGAGACCCCATAGACACCCCATAGAGCCCCATATACCCCATATGTCTCTACAGAGCCCCATAGAGACCCTATAGACCCCCATAGAGACCCATAGAGACCCCATAACCCCTTATGATCCCATAGAGACCCATAGACACCCCATAGAGACCCCATAGGGACCCCATAACCCCTTATGATCCCATAGAGACCCATAGAGACCCCATAGAGCCCCATATAGCCCCATAGACACCCCATAGAGACCCCATAATGCCATATAACCCCATAGAAACCCCATAAGAACCCATATAACCCCATATCCCCCCATATAACCCCATATAACCCCATATCCCCCCATATAACCCCATATCCCCCCATATAACCCCATATAACCCCATATAACCCCATATCCCCCCATATAACCCCATATAACCCCATATAACCCCATATCCCCCCATATCCCCCCATATCCCCCCATATAACCCCATATAACCCCATATACCCCCATATAACCCCATATAACCCCATATAACCCCATATAACCCCATATAACCCCATATAACCCCATATAACCCCATATAACCCCATATAACCCCATATAACCCCATATAACCCCATATAACCCCATATAACCCCATATAACCCCATATAACCCCATATAACCCCATATAACCCCTTACCTTCCCAATGGCACAGCCAGATAGAAGCACCCCAAAGCCCGGCTCCGCGCTGTCCCCCCATAGAGACCCCATAGACACCCCATAACCCCTTATGATCCCATAGAGACCCATAGACACCCCATAGAGACCCCATAGAGACCCCATAGAGACCCCATAGACACCCCATAACCCCTTATGATCCCATAGAGACCCATAGACACCCCATAGAGACCCCATAGAGACCCCATAACCTCTTATGATCCCATAGAGACCCATAGAGACCCCATAGAGCCCCATATAGCCCCATAGACACCCCATAGAGACCCCATAGAGCCCCATAGAAACCCCATAACCCCTTATGATCCTATAGAGCCCCATAGAGACACCATACAGCCCATTTCTCCCCATAGAGACCCCAAAGAGCCCCATAGACACCCCATGGACCCAATTACTCCCCATAGAGACCCCATAGAGCCCCATATACCCCATTTCTCCCCATAGAGACCCCATATAACCCCATATCCCCCCATATAACCCCATATCCCCCCATATCCCCCCATAACCCCTTACCTTCCCAATGGCACAGCCAGGTAGAAGCACCCCAAAGCCCGGCTCCGTGCTGTTCCCCCATAGAGACCCCATAGACCCCATAGAGCCCCACAGAGACCCCATAGAGACCCCATGGACCCCACTGCTCCCCATATAACCCCATAGAGACCCCATAGAGACCCCATATACCCCATTACTCCCCATAGACACCCCATTACTCCCCATAGACACCACATATAGCCCCACAGACACCCCATAGAGCCCCATATACCCCATATAACGCCATAGAAACCCCATAACCCCATTTCTCCCCATAGAGACCCCATATAACCCCATAGAGACCCCATATAACCCCATAGAGCCCCATAGAGACCCCATAACGCCATATAACCCCATAGAAACCCCATATAACCCCATATAACCCCATATAACCCCATATAACCCCATATAACCCCATATCCCCCCATATAACCCCATATAACGCCATATAACCCCATATAACCCCATATCCCCCCATATAACCCCATATAACCCCATATAACCCTATAGACCCCTTACCTTCCCAATGGCACAGCCAGATAGAAGCACCCCAAAGCCCGGCTCCGCGCTGTTCCCCCATAGAGACCCATAGAGACCCCATTGAGCCCCATAGACCCCATAGACACTCCATAGAGACCCCATAACCTCTTATGATCCCATAGAGACCCCATAGAGACCCATAGAGACCCCATAACCTCTTATGACCCCACAGAGACCCCATAACCCCTTATGATCCCATAGAGACCCCATAGACCCCATAACATCCCATAGAGACCCCATAGAGCCCCATATACCCCATAGAGCCCCATAGAGACCCCATAGATCCCACAGACCCCATAGAGACCCTATAGACCCCTTACCTTCCCAATGGCACAGCCAGGTAGAAGCAGCCCAGTGCCCGGCTCCGTGCTGTTCCCCCATATAGGTCAGCGATGAGGGTCGGGGCCACGGTGGAATAGGAAGCTTCACCCACACCAACAAGGGCACGGCCCAGTAATAGGGCCCAGAAACCCTATATAGGATTATAGGATTATATAGGGTTATATGGGATATATGGGGTTATATGGGGTTATATGGGGTTATATGGGGTTATATGGGGTTATATGGGGTTATATGGGGTTATATGGGGTTATATGGGGTTATATGGGGTTATATGGGGTTATATGGGGTTATATGGGGTTATATGGGGCTATGCTTCACCCACACCAACAAGGGCACGGCCCAGTAATAGGGCCCAGAAACCCTATATAGGATTATAGGATTATATAGGGTTATATGGGATATATGGGGGGGATATGGGGTTCTATGGGGTTCTATGGGGTTCTATGGGGGGATATGGGGGGATATAGGAAGATATGGGGGGATATATGGGGTTATATGGGGTTATATGGGGTTATATGGGGTTATGCTTCACCCACACCAACAAGGGCACGGCCCAGTAATAGGGCCCAGAAACCCTATAGGGGATTATATAGGGTTATATGGGGTTATATGGGATATATGGGGGGATATGGGGTTATATGGCGTTCTATAGGGGGATATAGGGTCATATGGGGTTATATGGGGGGATATGGGGTTATATGGGGGGATATGGGGTTATATGGGGGGATATGGGAGGATATGGGGTTCTATAGGGGGATATAGGGTCATATGGGGTTATATGGGGTTATATGGGGTATATATGGGGTTATATGGGGTGTATGGGGTTATATGGGGGGATATGGGGGGATATGGGGTCTATATATGGGGGGATATGGGGTTATATGGGGTGATATGGGGGGATATGGGGGATATAAGGGAGATATGGGGTTATATGGGTGTTATGGGGGGTTATATGGGGTTATATGGGTTATATGGGGTTATATGGGGTTATATAGGATTATATGGGGTTATATGGGGTTATATGGGGTTATATGGGGTTATATGGGGTTATATGGGGTTATATGGGGGGATATGGGGGGATATGGGGGGATATGGGGTCTAGATATGGGGGGATATGGGGTTATGGGGTTATATGGGGTGTTATGGGGGGATATAGGGGGATATATGGGGTTATATGGGGTTATATGGGGTTATATGGGATATATGGGGTTATATGGGGTTATATGGGATATATGGGGTTATGCTTCACCCACACCAACAAGGGCACGGCCCAGTAATAGGGCCCAGAAACCCTATATAGGATTATAGGGTATTATAGGGTTATATGGGGTATATGGGGTCTTATAGGGTCTTAAGTTCATTGGGGTAATAGGGGGTTATGGGGTAATAGGGGGCTATAGGGTTATATGGGGTCATATGGCGTTATGGGGTCATATGGGGTTATATGGGGTGATATGGGGGGATATAGGAAGATATGGGGGGATATATGGGGTTATATGGGGTTATATGGGGTTATATGGGGTTTTATGGGGGGATAGGGGGTTATATGGGGGGATATGGGGTTATATGGGGTTATATAGGGGATATATAAGGTTATATGGGGTTATATGGGGTTATATGGGGTTATATGGGGTTATATGGGGTTCTATGTACCCCCTAATACCTGCTGTGTGACGAAGCTGCTCCCCATGGTGACCCCGACCCACAGACTCAGCCCCACAGCGACCCATAGAGACCCCATAGAGCCCCATAGAGCCCCATAGACACCCCATAGACACCCCATAGACACCCCATAGAGCCTCATAGTGCCCCATAGACACCCCATAGAACCCCACAGAGCCCCATAGACACCCCACAGAGCCCCATAGACCCCATAGACACCCCATAGAGCCCCATAGACACCCCATAGAGACCTATAGGGACCCACAGAGACCCCATAGAACCCCATAGACACCCCATAGAGCCCCATAGAGCCCCATAGACACCCCACAGAGCCCCATAGACCCCATAGACACCCCATAGAGCCCCATAGACACCCCATAGAGCCCCATAGAGACCCCATAGAGCCCCATAGACTCCATATAGACCCATAGACACCCCATAGAGCCCCATAGAGCCCCATAGACACCCCATAGACCCCCTAATACCTGCTGTGTGACGAAGCTGCTCCCCATGGTGACCCCGACCCACAGACTCAGCCCCACAGCGACCCATAGAGACCCCATAGAGCCCCATAGTGCCCCATAGACACCCCATAGAGACCCCATAGAGCCCCATAGTGCCCCATAGACACCCCATAGAGCCCCATAGACACCCCATAGAGCCCCATAGACACTCTATAGAGACCCACAGAGCCCCATAGACACCCCATAGGCCCCATTGCTCCCCATATAACCCCATAGAGGCCCCATAGACACCCCATAGAGCCTCATAGTGCCCCATATAGACCCATAGACACCCCACAGACCCCATAGACACCCCATAGAGCCCCATAGACACCCCATAGAGCCCCATAGACACCCCATAGAGCCCCACAGACACCCCATAGAGACCCATAGACACCCCATAGAGCCCCATAGACACCCCATAGAGCCCCATAGACACCCCATAGAACCCCACAGAGACCCCATAGAGCCCCATAGACCCCATATAGACCCATAGACACCCCATAGAGCCCCATAGACACCCCATAGAGCCCCATAGACACCCCATAGAGCCCCATAGACACCCCATAGACACCCCATAGAGCCCCATAGACACCCCATAGAGACCCATAGAGACCCCATAGAGACCCATAGACACCCCACAGAACCCCATAGACACCCCATAGGCCCCATTGCTCCCCATATAACCCCATAGAGGCCCCATAGACACCCCATAGAGACCCATAGACCCCATAGACCCCCTAATACCTGCTGTGTGACGAAGCTGCTCCCCATGGTGACCCCGACCCACAGACTCAGCCCCACAGCGACCCATAGAGACCCCATAGAGCCCCATAGTGCCCCATAGACACCCCATAGAGCCCTATAGACACCCCATAGAGCCCCATAGACACCCCATAGAGCCCCATAGACCCCATAGATACCTGCTGTGTGACGAAGCTGCTCCCCATGGTGACCCCGACCCACAGACTCAGCCCCACAGCGACCCATAGAGACCCCATAGAGCCCCATAGTGCCCCATAGACACCCCATAGAGCCCTATAGACACCCCATAGAGCCCCATAGACACCCCATAGAGCCCCACAGACACCCCATAGAGCCCCATCGACCCCATATAGACCCATAGACACCCCATAGGACCCCATAGACCCCATAGGTACCTGCTGTGTGACGAAGCTGCTCCCCATGGTGACCCCGACCCACAGACTCAGCCCCACAGCGACCCATAGAGACCCCATAGAGCCCCATAGTGCCCCATAGACACCCCATAGAGCCCCATAGACACCCCATAGAGCCCCATAGACACCCCATAGACCCCATATAGACCCATAGACACCCCATAGACCCCATAGACCCCCTAATACCTGCTGTGTGACGAAGCTGCTCCCCATGGTGACCCCGACCCACAGACTCAGCCACACAGCGACCCATAGAGAACCCATAGAGCCCCATAGTGCCCCATAGACACCCCATAGAGCCCCATAGACACCCCATAGAGCCCCATAGACCCCATATAGACCCATAGACACCCCATAGACCCCATATAGACCCCATATAGACCCATAGACACCCCATAGACCCCATAGACTCCATATAGACCCATAGACACCCCATAGAGCCCCATAGAGACCCATAGAGACCCATAGAGCCCCCTAATACCTGCTGTGTGACGAAGCTGCTCCCCATGGTGACCCCGACCCACAGACTCAGCCCCACAGCGACCCATAGAGACCCCATAGAGCCCCATAGAGCCCCATAGAGCCCCATAGACACCCCATAGAGCCTTATAGTGACCCCATAGAACCCCATAGAGTCCCATTGATCCCATAGACACCCCATAGATCCCCCATAGACACCCCATAGTGCCCTATAGAGCCCCATAGACACCCCATAGAACCCCATAGAGCCCCATAGAGTCCATATAGACCCATAGACACCCCATAGAGCCCCATAGACCCCATAGACCCCATAAT
Source organism: Coturnix japonica (assembly GCF_054131305.1). Classification (NCBI taxonomy): domain Eukaryota; kingdom Metazoa; phylum Chordata; class Aves; order Galliformes; family Phasianidae; genus Coturnix; species Coturnix japonica. The sequence continues at coordinate 508,744 of NC_140679.1, read as the reverse complement.
ACCTGCTGTGTGACGAAGCTGCTCCCCATGGTGACCCCGACCCACAGACTCAGCCCCACAGCGACCCATAGAGACCCCATAGAGCCCCATAGAGCCCCATAGAGCCCCATAGACACCCCATAGAGCCTTATAGTGACCCCATAGAACCCCATAGAGTCCCATTGATCCCATAGACACCCCATAGATCCCCCATAGACACCCCATAGTGCCCTATAGAGCCCCATAGACACCCCATAGAACCCCATAGAGCCCCATAGAGTCCATATAGACCCATAGACACCCCATAGAGCCCCATAGACCCCATAGACCCCATAATACCTGCTGTGTGACGAAGCTGCTCCCCATGGTGACCCCGACCCACAGACTCAGCCCCACAGCGACCCATAGAGACCCCATAGAGCCCCATAGAGCCCCATAGTCACCCCATAGAGCCCCATAGACACCCCATAGAGCCCCATAGACACTCTAGAGACCCACAGAGCCCCATAGAACCCCATAGAGACCCCATTGATCCCACAAAGCCCCATAGAGACCCCATCGAACCCCATAGAGCCCCATTGACACCCCATAGAGCCCCATAGACACCCCATAGAGCCCCATAGACCCCATATAGACCCATAGACACCCCATAGAGCCCCATAGACCCCATAGGTACCTGCTGTGTGACGAAGCTGCTCCCCATGGTGACCCCGACCCACAGACTCAGCCCCACAGCGACCCATAGAGACCCCATAGAGCCCCATAGTGCCCCATAGACACCCCATAGAGCCCTATAGACACCCCATAGAGCCCCATAGACACCCCATAGAGCCCCATAGACCCCATAGATACCTGCTGTGTGACGAAGCTGCTCCCCATGGTGACCCCGACCCACAGACTCAGCCCCACAGCGACCCATAGAGACCCCATAGAGCCCCATAGAGCCCCATAGACACCCCATAGAGCCCCACAGACACCCCATAGAGCCCCATCGACCCCATATAGACCCATAGACACCCCATAGGACCCCATAGACCCCATAGGTACCTGCTGTGTGACGAAGCTGCTCCCCATGGTGACCCCGACCCACAGACTCAGCCCCACAGCGACCCATAGAGACCCCATAGAGCCCCATAGTGCCCCATAGACACCCCATAGAGCCCCATAGACACCCCATAGAGCCCCATAGACACCCCATAGACCCCATATAGACCCATAGACACCCCATAGACCCCATAGACCCCCTAATACCTGCTGTGTGACGAAGCTGCTCCCCATGGTGACCCCGACCCACAAACTCAGCCCCACAGCCACCCATAGAGACCCCATAGAGCCCCATAGAGCCCCATAGTCACCCCATAGAGCCCCATAGACACCCCATAGAGCCCCATAGACACTCTATAGAGACCCACAGAGCCCCACAGAACCCCATAGAGACCCCATTGATCCCACAAAGCCCCATAGAGATCCCATATAACCCCATAGAGCCCCATTGACACCCCATAGAGACCCCATAGAGCCCCATAGACACCCCATAGAGCCCCATAGTGCCCCATAGACACCCCATAGAGCCCCATAGACACCCCATAGAGCCCCATAGTGCCCCATAGACACCCCATAGAGCCCCATAGACACCCCATAGAGCCCCATAGACACCCCATAGAGCCCCACAGTGCCCCATAGACACCCCATAGAGCCCCATAGACACCCCATAGAGCCCCATAGTGCCCCATAGACACCCCATAGAGCCCCATAGACACCCCATAGAGACCCATAGACACCCCATAGAGCCCCATAGACTCCATATAGACCCACAGACACCCCATAGAGCCCCATAGAGACCCATAGAGCCCCCTAATACCTGCTGTGTGACGAAGCTGCTCCCCATGGTGACCCCGACCCACAGACTCAGCCCCACAGCGACCCATAGAGACCCCATAGAGCCCCATAGACACCCCATAGAGCCCCATAGACACCCCATAGAGCCCCATAGAGCCCCATAGACACCCCATAGAGCCCCATAGACACCCCATAGAGCCCCATAGACACCCCATAGAGCCCCATAGACACCCCATAGAGCCCCATAGACACCCCATAGAGCCCCATAGAGACCCCATAGAGCCCCATAGAGCCCCACAGAGACCCCATTGAGCCCCACAGAGACCCCATAGACCCCATAGAGACCCATAGAGACCCCATAGACACCCCATAGAGCCCCATAGACCCCATATAGACCCATAGACACCCCATAGACCCCCTAATACCTGCTGTGTGACGAAGCTGCTCCCCATGGTGACCCCGACCCACAGACTCAGCCCCACAGCGACCCATAGAGACCCCATAGAGCCCCATAGACACCCCATAGAGCCCCATAGAGCCCCATAGACACCCCATAGAGCCCCATAGACACCCCATAGAGCCCCATAGACACCCCATAGAGCCCCATAGACACCCCATAGAGCCCCATAGAGACCCCATAGAGCCCCATAGAGCCCCACAGAGACCCCATTGAGCCCCACAGAGACCCCATAGACCCCATAGAGACCCATAGAGACCCCATAGACACCCCATAGAGCCCCATAGACCCCATATAGACCCATAGACACCCCATAGACCCCATAGACCCCATAGGTACCTGCTGTGTGACGAAGCTGCTCCCCATGGTGACCCCGACCCACAGACTCAGCCCCACAGCGACCCATAGAGACCCCATAGAGCCCCATAGAGCCCCATAGACACCCCATAGAGCACCATAGACCCCATAGACACCCCATAGACCCCATAGAGCCCCATAGAGACCCACAGAGACCCCATAGAACCCCATAGACACCCCATAGAGCCGCATAGAGCCCCATAGACACCCCGTAGAGACCCATAGAGACCCCATAGAACCCCACAGAGCCCCATAGACCCCATAGACACCCCATAGAGCCCCATAGACACCCCACAGAGCCCCATAGACACCCCATAGAGCCCCATAGACACCCCATAGAGCCCCATAGACACCCCACAGAACCCCATAGGCCCCATTGCTCCCCATATAACCCCATAGAGACCCCATAGACCCCATAGAGACCCATAGACACCCCATAGACCCCCTAATACCTGCTGTGTGACGAAGCTGCTCCCCATGGTGACCCCGACCCACAGACTCAGCCCCACAGCGACCCATAGAGACCCCATAGAGCCCCATAGACCCCATAGACACCCCATAGAGCCCCATAGACACCCCATAGAGACCTATAGGGACCCACAGAGACCACATAGAACCCCATAGACACCCCATAGAGCCCCATAGAGCCTCATAGAACCCCACAGAGCCCCATAGACCCCCCATAGAGCCCCATAGACACCCCATAGAGCCCCATAGACACCCCATAGACACCCCATAGAGCCCCATAGACACCCCATAGAGCCCATAGACACCCCATAGACCCCATAGACCCCATAGGTACCTGCTGTGTGACGAAGCTGCTCCCCATGGTGACCCCGACCCACAGACTCAGCCCCACAGCGACCCATAGAGACCCCATAGAGCCCCATAGTGCCCCATAGACACCCCATAGAGACCCATAGAGACCCCATAGAGACCCATAGACACCCCATAGAGCCCCATAGACCCCATAGACACCCCATAGACACCCCATAGAGCCCCATAGAGCCCCATAGAGCCCCATAGACACCCCATAGAGACCCATAGAGCCCCATAGAGCCCCATAGACACCCCGTAGAGACCCATAGAGACCCATAGAGACCCCATAGAACCCCACAGAGCCCCATAGACCCCATAGACACCCCATAGAGCCCCATAGACACCCCATAGAGCCCCATAGACACCCCATAGACCCCATAGACCCCATAGAGCCCCATAGACACCCCATAGAGCCCCACAGACACCCCATAGAGCCCCATAGACACCCCATAGAGCCCCACAGACACCCCATAGAGCCCCATAGACACCCCATAGAGCCCCACAGACACCCCATAGACCCCATAGAGCCCCATAGACACCCCATAGAGCCCCATAGAGCCCCATAGACTCCATATAGACCCATAGACACCCCATAGAGCCCCATAGAGCCCCATAGAGCCCCATAGACTCCATATAGACCCATAGACACCCCATAGAGCCCCATAGACACCCCATAGACCCCATAATACCTGCTGTGTGACGAAGCTGCTCCCCATGGTGACCCCGACCCACAGACTCAGCCCCACAGCCAGCAGCCTCTTCCTGTTGTAACGATCACCAAGGAACCCAAAGAGGGGAGCCAGCGCCATGTAGCTCACGATGAACGCTATGGGGCACGACCCACAAGTGAGTCAGACCCATAAGTGGGGGGCCAGACCCATAAGTGTGGGGCTGTGACCCATAAGTGTGGGGCTGGACCCATAAGTGGGACCCATAAGTGTGGGGCTGGACCCATAAGTGGGGGGCAGGACCCATAAGTGAAACCCATAAGTGGGGAGGGGTGGGGCCAGACCCATAAGTGTGGGGCTGGACCCATAAGTGGGGAGCCAGCGCCATGTAGCTCACAATGAACGCTATGGGGCACGACCCACAAGTGAGTCAGACCCATAAGTGTGGGGCTGGACCCATAAGTGTGGGGCCAGACCCGTAAGTGTGGGGCTGGACCCATAAGTGGGGGGCAGGACCCATAAGTGAAACCCATAAGTGGGGAGGGGTGGGGCCAGACCCATAAGTGGGGGGCTGGACCCATAAGTGGGGAGCCAGCGCCATGTAGCTCACAATGAACGCTATGGGGCATGACCCACAAGTGAGTCAGACCCATAAGTGTGGGGCCTGACCCATAAGTGGGGGGCTGGGACCCATAAATGGGGGGCTGGACCCATAAGTGGGGAGCCAGCGCCATGTAGCTCACGATGAACGCTATGGGGCATGACCCACAAGTGAGTCAGACCCATAAGTGTGGGGCCAGACCCATAAGTGGGACCCATAAGTGGGGGTTGGGACCCATAAGTATGGGGCTGGGACCCATAAGTGTGGGGCTGGACCCATAAGTGTGGGGCTGGACCCATAAGTGGGGGGCAGGACCCATAAGTGAAACCCATAAGTGGGGAGGGGTGGGGCCAGACCCATAAGTGTGGGGCTGGACCCATAAGTGGGGAGCCAGCGCCATGTAGCTCACAATGAACGCTATGGGGCACGACCCATAAGTGAGTAAGACCCATAAGTGTGGGGCCTGACCCATAAGTGTGGGGCCAGACCCATAGGTGGGGGGCTGGACCCATAAGTGGGACCCATAAGTGTGGGGCTGGACCCATAAGTGGGGGGCTGGGACCCATAAATGGGGGGCCAGAATCATAAGTGTGGGGCTGGACCCATAAGTGGGGAGCCAGCGCCATGTAGCTCACGATGAACGCTATGGGGCACGACCCACAAGTGAGTCAGACCCATAAGTGTGGGGCAGGACCCATAGATGGGACCCATAAGTGGGGGTTGGGACCCATAAGTGTGGGGCTGGACCCATAAGTGTGGGGCTGGACCCATAAGTGTGGGGCTGGGACCCATAAGTGTGGGGCTGGGACCCATAAGTGTGGGGCTGGACCCATAAGTGTGGGGCTGGGACCCATAAGTGTGGGGTGGGACCCATAAGTGTGGGGCTGGGACCCATAAGTGTGGGGCTGGGACCCATAAGTGTGGGGTGGGACCCATAAGTGTGGGGCTGGGACCCATAAGTGTGGGGCTGGACCCATAAGTGTGGGGCTGGGACCCATAAGTGTGGGGCTGGGACCCATAAGTGTGGGGCTGGGACCCATAAGTGTGGGGCTGGACCCATAAGTGTGGGGCTGGGACCCATAAGTGTGGGGTGGGACCCATAAGTGTGGGGCTGGGACCCATAAGTGTGGGGCTGGGACCCATAAGTGTGGGGTGGGACCCATAAGTGTGGGGCTGGGACCCATAAGTGTGGGGCTGGACCCATAAGTGTGGGGCTGGGACCCATAAGTGTGGGGCTGGGACCCATAAGTGTGGGGCTGGACCCATAAGTGTGGGGCTGGGACCCATAAGTGTGGGGCTGGGACCCATAAGTGTGGGGCTGGACCCATAAGTGTGGGGCTGGGACCCATAAGTGTGGGGCTGGGACCCATAAGTGTGGGGTGGGACCCATAAGTGTGGGGCTGGGACCCATAAGTGTGGGGCTGGACCCATAAGTGTGGGGCTGGGACCTATAAGTGTGGGGCTGGACCCATAAGTGTGGGGCTGGACCCATAAGTGTGGGGCTGGGACCCATAAGTGTGGGGCTGGACCCATAAGTGTGGGGCTGGACCCATAAGTGTGGGGCTGGGACCCATAAGTGTGGGGCTGGGACCCATAAGTGTGGGGCTGGGACCCATAAGTGTGGGGTTGGGACCCATAAGTGTGGGGCTGGGACCCATAAGTGTGGGGCAGGACCCATAAGTGTGGGGCTGGACCCATAAGTGTGGGGCTGGGACCCATAAGTGTGGGGCTGGACCCATAAGTGTGGGGCTGGACCCATAAGTGTGGGGCTGGACCCATAAGTGTGGGGCTGGACCCATAAGTGTGGGGCAGTTTGTACCTGTTTGCAGGAGGCCGGAGCTGCCGTCCCCGATGCCGAAATAGGCCTCGATGTCGGGGAGAACACCTGGGGGGCAACGACATGTGGGGCGCCCCATAGACACCCCATAGCTGCCCCATAGACACCCCATAGCTGCCCCATAGCGACCCCATAGCTGCCCCATAGATAACCCATAGACACCCCATAGGGTTCCATTGAGTTCCACTGAGATCCATTGAGACCCATAGGGACCTCATAGACACCCCATAGCTGCCCCATAGCGACCCCATAGCTGCCCCATAGCGACCCCATAGGGTTCCATTGAGTTCCACTGAGATCCATTGAGACCCATAGCTGCCCCATAGAGACCCATAGTGACCCATAGTGACCCCATAGCTGCCCCATAGAGACCCATAGTGACCCCATAGCTGCCCCATAGAGACCCCATAGCTGCCCCATAGAGACCCCATAGCCGCCCCATAGACACCCCATAGCGTTCCATTGAGTTCCATTGAGACCCATAGGGACCCCTTAGTGACCCCATAGCTGCCCCATAGAGACCCCATAGGGTTCCACTGAGTTCCACTGAGATCCATTGAGACCCATAGACACCCCATAGCTGCCCCATAGACACCCCATAGCTGCCCCATAGAGATCCCATAGGTGCCCCATAGAGACCCCATAGCTGCCCCATAGATAACCCATAGCGACCCCATAGGGTTCCATTGAGTTCCACTGAGATCCATTGAGACCCATAGCTGCCCCATAGAGACCCATAGTGACCCCATAGCTGCCCCATAGAGACCCCATAGCTGCCCTATAGATACACCATAGCCGCCCCATAGACACCCCATAGCGTTCCATTGAGTTCCATTGAGACCCATAGGGACCCCTTAGTGACCCCATAGACACCCCATAGCTGCCCCATAGCGACCCCATAGGGTTCCATTGAGTTCCACTGAGATCCATTGAGACCCATAGCTGCCCCATAGCTGCCCCATAGAGACCCCATAGCTGCCCCATAGAGACCCCATAGCTGCCCTATAGATACACCATAGCTGCCCTATAGATACACCATAGCCGCCCCATAGACACCCCATAGCGTTCCATTGAGTTCCATTGAGACCCATAGGGACCCCATAGCTGCCCCATAGAGACCCCATAGGGTTCCACTGAGTTCCACTGAGATCCATTGAGACCCATAGACACCCCATAGCTGCCCCATAGACACCCCATAGCTGCCCCATAGACACCCCATAGCTGCCCCATAGACACCCCATAGCTGCCCCATAGATAACCCATAGACACCCCATAGGGTTCCATTGAGTTCCACTGAGATCCATTGAGACCCATTGGGACCCCTTAGAGACCCCATAGCGACCCCATAGCCACCCCATAGCTGCCCCATAGAGACCCCATAGGGTTCCATTGAGTTCCACTGAGATCCATTGAGACCCATAGCTGCCCCATAGAGACCCATAGTGACCCCATAGCTGCCCTATAGATACACCATAGCTGCCCTATAGATACACCATAGCCGCCCCATAGACACCCCATAGCGTTCCATTGAGTTCCATTGAGACCCATAGGGACCCCTTAGTGACCCCATAGCTGCCCCATAGAGACCCATAGTGACCCCATAGCTGCCCCATAGAGACCCCATAGGGTTCCACTGAGTTCCACTGAGATCCATTGAGACCCATAGACACCCCATAGCTGCCCCATAGACACCCCATAGCTGCCCCATAGAGATCCCATAGGTGCCCCATAGACACCCCATAGCTGCCCCATAGATAACCCATAGACACCCCATAGGGTTCCATTGAGATCCACTGAGTTCCACTGAGATCCATTAAGACCCATAGCTGCCCCATAGCCACCCCATAGCGACCCCACAGCTGCCCTATAGACACCCCATAGCTGCCCCATAGAGACCCCATAGCTGCCCCATAGCCCCACAACCACCCCCACTGCCCCACACCTGCCCCACATCCACCCCATAACCACCCCCCCTGCCCCATAACCACCCCACATCCACCCCATATCCACCCCACATCCAACCCCCGCCCCACATCCACCCCATAACCACCCCACATCCACCCCATAACCACCCCACATCCACCCCATAACCACCCCTGCCCCACATCCACCCCATAACCACCCCACACCCACCCCATAACCGCCCCACATCCACCCCATAACCCCATACCCACCCCATAACCACCCCATATCCACCCCACATCCACCCCATATCCGCCCCACATCCACCCCACATCCACCCCCTGCCCCATATCCACCCCATAACCCCATACCCACCCCATAACCACCCCATATCCACCCCATATCCACCCCACATCCACCCCACATCCACCCCCTGCCCCATATCCACCCCACATCCACCCCATAACCACCAACCCCCCTGCCCCATACCCACCCCATATCCACCCCATACCCACCCCATATCCACCCCCTGCCCCATATCCACCCCACATCCACCCCATATCCGCCCCACATCCACCCCATAACCAGCCCATAACCACCCCCACCCTGCCCCACAACCACCCCCTCCCGCCCCATAGCCAACCCATAACCACCAACCCCCCTGCCCCATAACCATCCCCCCTGCCCCATAACCACCCCATAAACCCCCCTGCCCCATAACCACCCCATAACCCCCCTGCCCCATAACCACCCCATAACCCCCCCCTGCCCCATAACCACCCCATAACCCCCCTGCCCCATAACCACCCCATAAACCCCCCTGCCCCATAACCACCCCATAAACCCCCCTGCCCCATAACCACCCCATAACCCCCCCCGCCCCATAACCACCCCATAACCACCCCCTGCCCCATAACCACCCCATAACCCCCCCCCTGCCCCATAACCACCCCATAACCCCCCTGCCCCATAACCACCCCATAAACCCCCCTGCCCCATAACCACCCCATAAACCCCCCTGCCCCATAACCACCCCATAAACCCCCCCCTGCCCCATAACCACCCCATAACCCCCCCCCTGCCCCATAACCACCCCATAACCCCCCCCTGCCCCATAACCACCCCATAAACCCCCCTGCCCCATAACCACCCCATAAACCCCCCCCTGCCCCATAACCACCCCCTGCCCCATAACCACCCCATAACCCCCCCCCTGCCCCATAACCACCCCATAACCACCCCCTGCCCCATAACCCCCCCCCTGCCCCATAACCCCCCCCTGCCCCATAACCACCCCCTGCCCCATAACCCCCCCCTGCCCCATAACCACCCCATAAACCCCCCTGCCCCATAACCACCCCATAACCCCCCCCCTGCCCCATAACCACCCCCCTGCCCCATAACCACCCCCCTGCCCCATAACCACCCCATAAACCCCCTGCCCCATAACCCCCCCATAACCCCCCCCTGCCCCATAACCACCCCATAACCCCCCCCTGCCCCATAACCACCCCATAACCCCCCCGCCCCATAACCACCCCATAAACCCCCCTGCCCCATAACCCCCCCCCTGCCCCATAACCACCCCATAACCCCCCCCCTGCCCCATAACCCCCCCCCCTGCCCCATAACCACCCCATAACCACCCTGCCCCATAACCACCCCATAAACCCCCCTGCCCCATAACCACCCCCTGCCCCATAACCCCCCCCCTGCCCCATAACCACCCCATAACCCCCCCCCTGCCCCATAACCACCCCATAACCCCCCCCGCCCCATAACCACCCCATAACCCCCCTGCCCCATAACCACCCCATAACCCCCCCCCTGCCCCATAACCACCCCATAACCCCCCCCGCCCCATAACCACCCCATAACCCCCCTGCCCCATAACCCCCCCCCTGCCCCATAACCACCCCATAACCCCCCCCCTGCCCCATAACCAACCCCTGCCCCATAACCACCCCCCTGCCCCATAACCACCCCATAACCCCCCCCCCTGCCCCATAACCACCCCATAACCCCCCCCCCTGCCCCATAACCACCCCATAACCCCCCCCTGCCCCATAACCACCCCATAACCCCCCTGCCCCATAACCCCCCCCCTGCCCCATAACCACCCCATAACCCCCCCCCTGCCCCATAACCACCCCATAACCCCCCCCCTGCCCCATAACCACCCCATAACCCCCCCTGCCCCATAACCACCCCCCTGCCCCATAACCACCCCATAACCCCCCCCTGCCCCATAACCACCCCATAACCCCCCCCTGCCCCATAACCACCCCATAAACACCCCTGCCCCATAACCACCCCATAACCCCCCCTGCCCCATAACCACCCCATAACCCCCCCTGCCCCATAACCACCCCCCTGCCCCATAACCACCCCATAACCCCCCCCTGCCCCATAACCACCCCATAACCACCCCCTGCCCCATAACCACCCCATAAACACCCCTGCCCCATAACCACCCCATAAACACCCCTGCCCCATAACCACCCCATAACCCCCCCTGCCCCATAACCACCCCATAACCCCCCCTGCCCCATAACCACCCCATAACCCCCCCCTGCCCCATAACCACCCCATAACCCCCCCCTGCCCCATAACCACCCCATAACCCCCCCCCGCCCCATAACCACCCCATAACCACCCCCTGCCCCATAACCACCCCATAACCCCCCTGCCCCATAACCACCCCATAACCCCCCTGCCCCATAACCACCCCATAACCCCCCTGCCCCATAACCACCCCCCTGCCCCATAACCACCCCCCTGCCCCATAACCACCCCATAACCCCCCCCTGCCCCATAACCACCCCATAACAACCCCATAACCACCCCATAACCACCCCATAACCACCCCATAAACCCCCTGCCCCATAACCACCCCATAACCCCCCTGCCCCATAACCACCCCCTGCCCCATAACCACCCCATAACCCCCCCTCCCGCCCCATAACCACCCCCCTGCCCCATAACCCCCCCCCTGCCCCATAACCACCCCATAACCCCCCCCCTGCCCCATAACCACCCCATAACGCCCCCCCGCCCCATAACCACCCCATAACCCCCCTGCCCCATAACCACCCCCTCCCGCCCCATAGCCACCCCATAACCCCCCCCCCTGCCCCATAACCACCCCATAACCCCCCCCTGCCCCATAACCACCACCCCCCGCCCCATAACCACCCCATAAACCCCCCTGCCCCATAACCACCCCATAACCCCCCCCCTGCCCCATAACCACCCCATAACCCCCCTGCCCCATAACCACCCCATAACCCCCCCCTGCCCCATAACCACCCCATAACCCCCCCGCCCCATAACCACCCCATAAACCCCCCTGCCCCATAACCCCCCCCCTGCCCCATAACCACCCCATAACCCCCCCCCTGCCCCATAACCCCCCCCCCTGCCCCATAACCACCCCATAACCACCCTGCCCCATAACCACCCCATAAACCCCCCTGCCCCATAACCACCCCCTGCCCCATAACCCCCCCCCTGCCCCATAACCACCCCATAACCCCCCCCCTGCCCCATAACCACCCCATAACCCCCCCCGCCCCATAACCACCCCATAACCCCCCTGCCCCATAACCACCCCATAACCCCCCCCCTGCCCCATAACCACCCCATAACCCCCCCCGCCCCATAACCACCCCATAACCCCCCTGCCCCATAACCCCCCCCCTGCCCCATAACCACCCCATAACCCCCCCCCTGCCCCATAACCAACCCCTGCCCCATAACCACCCCCCTGCCCCATAACCACCCCATAACCCCCCCCCCTGCCCCATAACCACCCCATAACCCCCCCCCCTGCCCCATAACCACCCCATAACCCCCCCCTGCCCCATAACCACCCCATAACCCCCCTGCCCCATAACCCCCCCCCTGCCCCATAACCACCCCATAACCACCCCCCCTGCCCCATAACCACCCCCCTGCCCCATAACCACCCCATAACCCCCCCCCTGCCCCATAACCACCCCATAACCCCCCCCCTGCCCCATAACCACCCCATAACCCCCCCTGCCCCATAACCACCCCCCTGCCCCATAACCACCCCATAACCCCCCCCTGCCCCATAACCACCCCATAACCCCCCCCTGCCCCATAACCACCCCATAAACACCCCTGCCCCATAACCACCCCATAACCCCCCCTGCCCCATAACCACCCCATAACCCCCCCTGCCCCATAACCACCCCCCTGCCCCATAACCACCCCATAACCCCCCCCTGCCCCATAACCACCCCATAACCACCCCCTGCCCCATAACCACCCCATAAACACCCCTGCCCCATAACCACCCCATAAACACCCCTGCCCCATAACCACCCCATAACCCCCCCTGCCCCATAACCACCCCATAACCCCCCCTGCCCCATAACCACCCCATAACCCCCCCCTGCCCCATAACCACCCCATAACCCCCCCCTGCCCCATAACCACCCCATAACCCCCCCCCGCCCCATAACCACCCCATAACCACCCCCTGCCCCATAACCACCCCATAACCCCCCTGCCCCATAACCACCCCATAACCCCCCTGCCCCATAACCACCCCATAACCCCCCTGCCCCATAACCACCCCCCTGCCCCATAACCACCCCCCTGCCCCATAACCACCCCATAACCCCCCCCTGCCCCATAACCACCCCATAACAACCCCATAACCACCCCATAACCACCCCATAACCACCCCATAAACCCCCTGCCCCATAACCACCCCATAACCCCCCTGCCCCATAACCACCCCCTGCCCCATAACCACCCCATAACCCCCCCTCCCGCCCCATAACCACCCCCCTGCCCCATAACCCCCCCCCTGCCCCATAACCACCCCATAACCCCCCCCCTGCCCCATAACCACCCCATAACGCCCCCCCGCCCCATAACCACCCCATAACCCCCCTGCCCCATAACCACCCCCTCCCGCCCCATAGCCACCCCATAACCCCCCCCCCTGCCCCATAACCACCCCATAACCCCCCCCTGCCCCATAACCACCACCCCCCGCCCCATAACCACCCCATAAACCCCCCTGCCCCATAACCACCCCATAACCCCCCCCCTGCCCCATAACCACCCCATAACCCCCCTGCCCCATAACCACCCCATAACCCCCCCCGCCCCATAACCACCCCATAAACCCCCCTGCCCCATAACCCCCCCCCCCTGCCCCATAACCACCCCATAACCACCCCCCTGCCCCATAACCACCCCATAACCCCCCTGCCCCATAACCACCCCATAAACCCCCCCGCCCCATAACCACCCCATAAACCCCCCTGCCCCATAACCACCCCATAACCACCCCATAACCCCCCCCTGCCCCATAACCACCCCATAACCCCCCCCTGCCCCATAACCACCCCCCTGCCCCATAACCACCCCATAACCCCCCCCTGCCCCATAACCACCCCATAACCCCCCCCTGCCCCATAACCACCCCATAACCCCCCCCCTGCCCCATAACCACCCCATAAACCCCCCTGCCCCATAACCCCCCCCCCCGCCCCATAACCACCCCATAACCCCCCCCCGCCCCATAACCACCCCATAACCCCCCCCCTGCCCCATAACCACCCCATAACCCCCCTGCCCCATAACCACCCCATAACCCCCCCTGCCCCATAACCACCCCATAAACCCCCTGCCCCATAACCACCCCATAACCCCCCTGCCCCATAACCACCCCATAACCCCCCCCTGCCCCATAACCACCCCATAACCCCCCTGCCCCATAACCACCCCCCGCCCCATAACCACCCCATAAACCCCCCCTGCCCCATAACCACCCCATAACCCCCCTGCCCCATAACCACCCCATAACCCCCCCCCGCCCCATAACCACCCCATAACCCCCCTGCCCCATAACCACCCCATAACCCCCCCCTGCCCCATAACCACCCCATAACCCCCCCTGCCCCATAACCACCCCATAAACCCCCTGCCCCATAACCCCCCCCCCTGCCCCATAACCACCCCATAACCACCCTGCCCCATAACCACCCCATAACCCCCCCCTGCCCCATAACCACCCCATAACCACCCCCCTGCCCCATAACCACCCCATAACCCCCCCCTGCCCCATAACCACCCCATAACCCCCCTGCCCCATAACCACCCCATAAACCCCCCCGCCCCATAACCACCCCATAAACCCCCCTGCCCCATAACCACCCCATAACCACCCCATAACCCCCCCCTGCCCCATAACCACCCCATAACCCCCCCCTGCCCCATAACCACCCCCCTGCCCCATAACCACCCCATAACCCCCCCCCTGCCCCATAACCACCCCATAACCCCCCCCTGCCCCATAACCACCCCATAACCCCCCCCTGCCCCATAACCACCCCATAACCCCCCCCCTGCCCCATAACCACCCCATAAACCCCCCTGCCCCATAACCCCCCCCCCCGCCCCATAACCACCCCATAACCCCCCCCCGCCCCATAACCACCCCATAACCCCCCCCCTGCCCCATAACCACCCCATAACCCCCCTGCCCCATAACCACCCCATAACCCCCCCTGCCCCATAACCACCCCATAAACCCCCTGCCCCATAACCACCCCATAACCCCCCTGCCCCATAACCACCCCATAACCCCCCCCTGCCCCATAACCACCCCATAACCCCCCCCTGCCCCATAACCACCCCATAACCACCCCCTGCCCCATAACCACCCCCCTGCCCCATAACCCCCCCCCTGCCCCATAACCACCCCATAACCCCCCCTGCTCCATAACCACCCCATAAACCCCCCTGCCCCATAACCACCCCATAACCCCCCCCTGCCCCATAACCACCCCATAACCCCCCCCTGCCCCATAACCCCCCCCCCCCTGCCCCATAACCACCCCATAACCCCCCTGCCCCATAACCACCCCATAAACCCCCCTGCCCCATAACCACCCCATAAACCCCCCCCTGCCCCATAACCACCCCATAACCCCCCCCTGCCCCATAACCACCCCATAACCCCCCCCCTGCCCCATAACCACCCCATAACCCCCCTGCCCCATAACCACCCCATAACCCCCCTGCCCCATAACCACCCCATAACCCCCCTGCCCCATAACCACCCCATAAACCCCCCTGCCCCATAACCACCCCATAAACCCCCCTGCCCCATAACCACCCCCCCTCCCTGCCCCATAACCACCCCATAACCCCCCTGCCCCATAACCACCCCATAACCCCCCCCTGCCCCATAACCACCCCATAACCCCCCTGCCCCATAACCACCCCATAACCCCCCCCCTGCCCCATAACCACCCCATAACCCCCCTGCCCCATAACCCCCCCCTGCCCCATAACCACCCCATAACCCCATAACCCCCCCCCTGCCCCATAACCACCCCATAACCCCCCTGCCCCATAACCACCCCATAACCACCCCATAACCACCCCCTGCCCCATAACCACCCCCCTGCCCCATAACCACCCCATAACCACCCCATAAACCCCCCTGCCCCATAACCCCCCCCTGCCCCACACCTGCGACAGTGAATCTGTCCATGTAGTTGAGCAGGTTGATGTAACACAGCACCGCCACCGTCAGACATGCACGCCGGGGGGACACGCTATGGGGCACGCTATGGGGCACGCTATGGGGCTCAGAGCTATGGGGCACAGAGCTATGGGGCAGGGGGTTATGGGGCACGCTATGGGGCTCAGGGTTATGGGGCTCTGTGCTATGGGGCTCGGGGCTATGAGGCTCTGTGCTATGGGGCTCAGGGCTATAGGGTGATGTGCTATGGGGCACAGAGCTATGGGGCACGCTATGGGGCTCGGAGCTATGGGGCTCGGGGCTATGGGGCTCGGGGCTATAGGGTGATGTGCTATAGGGCACAGAGCTATGGGGCACAGAGCTATGGGGCTCTGTGCTATGGGGCACGCTATGGGGCTCGGAGCTATGGGGCTCGGGGTTATGGGGCACGGGGCTATAGGGTGATGTGCTATGGGGCACAGAGCTATGGGGCACGCTATGGGGCTCGGAGCTATGGGGCACGCTATGGGGCTCGGAGCTATGGGGCAGAGAGCTATGGGGCACAGAGCTATGGGGCTCGGGGCTATGGGGCTCGGAGCTATGGGGCTCAGGGCTATAGGGTGATGTGCTATGGGGCACAGAGCTATGGGGCACAGAGCTATGGGGCAGGCTATGGGGCAGGGGGTTATGGGGCTCTGTGCTATGGGGCACGGGGCTATGGGGCTCAGGGTTATGGGGCACGGGGCTATAGGGTGATGTGCTATGGGGCACAGAGCTATGGGGCACGCTATGGGGCAGGGGGTTATGGAGCTCTGTGCTATGGGGCACAGGGTTATGGGGCACGCTATGGGGCACAGAGCTATGGGGCACAGAGCTATTGGGCACAGAGCTATGGGGCTCGGAGCTATGGGGCTCGGGGCTATGGGGCTCAGGGCTATAGGGTGATGTGCTATGGGGCACAGAGCTATGGGGCACGCTATGGGGCAGGGGGTTATGGGGCTCTGTGCTATGGGGCATGGGGCTATGGGGCTCAGGGTTATGGGGCACGGGGCTATAGGGTGATGTGCTATGGGGCTCTATGCTATGGGGCACAGAGCTATGGGGCACGCTATGGGGCAGGGGGTTATGGGGCTCTGTGCTATGGGGCACGGGGCTATGGGGCTCAGGGTTATGGGGCACGGGGCTATAGGGTGATGTGCTATGGGGCTCAGAGCTATGGGGCAGGGGGTTATGGGGCTCTGTGCTATGGGGTACGCTATGGGGCACAGGGTTATGGGGCACGCTATGGGGGACGTTATGGGGCTCAGAGCTATGGGGTGCTATGTTATGGGGTGTGCTGTGGGGTGCGCTATGGGGCTCTATGCTATGGAGCACAGAGCTATGGGGCACACTATGGGGCAGGCTATGGGGCAGGGGGCTATGGGGCAGGGGGTTATGAGGTGTGCTATGGGGCTCAGAGCTATGGGGCACGCTATGGGGCTCTGTGCTATGGGGCACACTATGGGGCTCAGAGCTATGGGGCAGGGGGTTATGGGGCTCTGTGCTATGGGGCACGCTATGGGGCTCTGTGCTATGGGGCACACTATGGGGCTCAGAGCTATGGGGCAGGGGGTTATGGGGCTCAGAGCTATGGGGCACACTATGGGGCTCTGTGCTATGGGGCACGCTATGGGGCTCTGTGCTATGGGGCAGGGGGTTATGGGGCTCTGTTATATGGGGCAGGGGGTTATGGGGCACAGGGCTATAGGGTGATGTGCTATGGGGCTCTATGCTATGGGGCACACTATGGGGCTCTATGCTATGGGGTGTGCTATGGGGTGCTATGTTATGGGACTCTATGCTATGGGGCACGCTATGGGGCACACTATGGGGCTCAGAGCTATGGGGCAGGGGGTTATGGGGCTCAGAGCTATGGGGCAGGGGGTTATGGGGCTCTGTGCTATGGGGCAGGGGGTTATGGGGCACAGGGCTATAGGGTGATGTGCTATGGGGCTCTATGCTATGGGGCACGCTATGGGGCTCAGAGCTATGGGGCACGCTATGGGGCTCAGAGCTATGGGGCAGGGGGTTATGGGGCTCTGTGCTATGGGGCTCAGAGCTATGGGGCACACTATGGGGCTCTGTGCTATGGGGCACACTATGGGGCTCAGAGCTATGGGGCAGGGGGTTATGGGGCTCTGTGCTATGGGGCAGGGGGTTATGGGGCACAGGGCTATAGGGTGATGTGCTATGGGGCTCTATGTTATGGGGTGTGCTATGGGGCTCTATGCTATGGGGTGTGCTATGGGGCACAGAGCTATGGGGCTCTATGCTATGGGGTGCGCTATGGGGTGCTATGTTATGGGGTGCTATGTTATGGGGTGCTATGCTATGGGGCACACTATGGGGTGCTACGCTATGGGGCGCTGCTGTGGGGCTGGCCCCATCCCCGCCGCCGTCATCAATGGGGCTGAGCAGCTCCGGCCCCACAAGTGGCGCCATGTGGGGCCGACGGGACCTGTGGGGCAGAGATTAACCCATAGATCCTGCCCCATAGATTCCAACCACATAGAGACACATAGGGACCTATCGGGACCCATAGAGACCCCATAGAGCCCTGACCCACAGATCCCACCCCATAGAGACCCCATAGTAACCCACAGAGACCCATAGAGACCCCATAGAGACCCATAGCGACCCATAGAGACCCAGAGAGACCAATAGAGACCAATAGAACCCCATAGACCCCATAGAGACCCCATAGACCCCATAGAGACCCATAGAGACCCCATAGAGACCCCATAGAGCCCCATAGAGACCCATAGAGACCCATAGAGACCCATAGACCCCATAGAGACCCATAGAGACCCATAGAGACCCCATAGACCCCATAGAGACCAATAGAACCCCATAGAGACCCATAGAGACCCCATAGAGACCCATAGAGACCCCATAGAGACCCATAGAGACCCCATAGAGACCCCATAGAGACCCCATAGAGACCCATAGAGACCCATAGAGACCCATAGAGACCCCATAGAGACCCAATATCATCCTATATAACCCAATATCCCCCCATATCCCCCCACAGAACCCCATAGACCCCATAAAGACCCATAGATTCCTATAGAGCCCCATAGAGACCCACAGAACCCCATAGACCCCATAGAGACCCATATCCCCCCATATAACCCCACATAACCCCATAGAGGCCCCATAGAGACCCCATAGACCCCATATAACCCCCATAAACCCCATAGACCCCATATAAACCCCATAGAACCCCATATAAACCCCATAGACCCCATAGAACCCCATATCACCCCATATCACCCATAGACACCCCATAGAGACCCCATAGACCCCATAGAGACCCATAGAGACCCATAGAGACCCCATAGACCCCATAGAGAACCCATAGAGACCCCATAGACCCCCATACAGACCCATATCACCCCATAGACACCCATAGAGAACCCATAGAGACCCCATAGACCCCATAGAGACCCATAGAGCCCCATAGAGAACCCATAGAGACCCCATAGACCCCCATAGAGACCCATATCACCCCATAGACACCCATAGAGAACCCATAGACCCCACAGACCCCATAGAGACCCATAGAGACCCCATAGAACCCCATAGAGACCCATAGAGACCCATAGACACCCCATAGACCAAATACAGCCCCACAGACCCCCATATAGCCCCATATCACCCCATAGAGCCCCATAGAGAACCCATAGACCCCCATAGAGACCCATATCACCCCACAGACCCCCATAGAGAACCCATAGACCCCACAGACCCCATAGAGCCCCATATCACCCCATAGAGCCCCATAGAGACCCATAGAGACCCCATAGAACCCCATAGGGACCCATAGAGACCCATAGAGACCCCATAGACCAAATACAGCCCCACAGACCCCCATAGAGCCCCATAGAGACCCCATAGAACCCCATATCACCCCATAGAGCCCCATAGACCCCCATAGAGACCCATATCACCCCACAGACACCCATAGAGAACCCATAGACCCCACAGACCCCATAGAGACCCATAGAGACCCCATATAACCACATAGAGACCCATAGAGACCCATAGAGACCCATAGAGACCCATAGACACCCCATAGACCAAATACAGCCCCACAGACCCCCATATAGCCCCATAGAGACCCCATAGAGCCCCATATCACCCCATAGAGCCCCATAGAGAACCCATAGAGACCCCATAGACCCCCACAGAGACCCATATCACCCCATAGACACCCATAGAGAACCCATAGACCCCACAGACCCCATAGAGACCCATAGAGACCCCATAGAGACCATATAACCACATAGAGACCCATAGAGACCCATAGAGACACCATAGACACCCCATAGACCAAATACAGCCCCACAGACCCCCATATAGCCCCATAGAGCCCCATATCACCCCATAGAGCCCCATAGAGACCCCATAGAGACCCATATCACCCCATAGACACCCATAGAGAACCCATAGACCCCACAGACCCCATAGAGACCCATAGAGACCCCATAGAGACCCCATAGACCCCCATAGAGACCCATATCACCCCATAGAGCCCCATAGAGAACCCATAGAGACCCCATAGACCCCCATAGAGACCCCATAGAGACCCCATATAACCACATAGAGACCCATAGAGACCCATAGAGACACCATAGAGACCCCATAGACCAAATACAGCCCCACAGACCCCCATATAGCCCCATAGAGACCCCATAGAGCCCCATATCACCCTATAGAGCCCCATAGAGACCCCATAGAGACCCCATAGAGACCCATATCACCCCATAGAGCCCCATAGAGAACCCATAGAGACCCCATAGACCCCCACAGAGACCCATATCACCCCATAGACACCCATAGAGAACCCATAGACCCCACAGACCCCATAGAGACCCATAGAGACCCCATAGAACCCCATATCACCCCATAGAGAACCCACAGACCCCATAGACCCCCATAGAGACCCATATCACCCCATAGACACCCATAGAGAACCCATAGACCCCACAGACCCCATAGAGACCCATAGAGACCCATAGAACCCCATAGAGACCCATAGAGACCCATAGAACCCCATAGGGACCCCATAGAGACCCATAGAGACCCCATAGACCAAATACAGCCCCACAGACCCCCATATAGCCCCATAGAGCCCCATATCACCCCATAGAGCCCCATAGAGAACCCATAGAGACCCCATAGACCCCCATAGAGACCCATAGAGAACCCATAGACCCCACAGACCCCATAGAGACCCATAGAGACCCCATAGACCCCCATAGAGACCCATAGAGACACCATAGAGACCCCATAGACCAAATACAGCCCCACAGACCCCCATATAGCCCCATAGAGACCCCATAGAGCCCCATATCACCCCATAGAGCCCCATAGAGAACCCATAGAGACCCCATAGACCCCCATAGAGACCCATATCACCCCATAGACACCCATAGAGAACCCATAGACCCCCATAGAGACCCATATCACCCCATAGACACCCATAGAGCCCCATAGAGACCCCATAGACCCCATATAAACCCCATATCCCCCCATATCCCCCCATATAACCCCATATAATCCCATATAAACCCCATATCCCCCCATAGAGCCCCATATAATCCCATATAACCCCATATCCCCCCATAGAGCCCCATATAATCCCATATCACCCCATAGACCCCATAGAACCCACGTGACCGTCCCGCTTACTCCCCACAGCCGCCGCCGCCGCCGCCGTCACGTGACCCCCACTCACATGACTGCCCCGTCACGTGACTCGGCTTTTTTTCCCCCCCATCCCCTCCCCCATCTACTTCCGTCGCTGGTGTGACGTCCTAGAATATGACGTAATGTGAGCGACGGCGCGGGGGATGCTGGGAAATGGAGTCCCGAAGGGAACAGGGGTCTCTATGCGGCTCTATGGGTTCTCTATGGGTCTCTATGGGTCCCTTATGGGGTCTCTATGGGGCTCTATGGGGTTTCTATGGGTCCCTATGGGGTCTCTATGGGGCTCTATGGGGTTTCTATGTGTCCCTATGGGTCCCTATGGGTCCCTATGGGGTCTCTATGGGGCTCTATGGGGTTTCTATGTGTCCCTATGGGTCCCTATGGGTCCCTATGGGGTCTCTATGGGGCTCTATGGGGTTTCTATGTGTCCCTATGGGTCCCTATGGGTCCCTATGGGGTCTCTATGGGGCTCTATGGGGTTTCTATGTGTCCCTATGGGTCTCTATGGGTCCCTATGGGGTCTGTATGGGGCACAGTGTCTCTATGGGGTCCCTATGGGGTCTCTATGGGTCTCTATGGGTCTCTATGTGTCCCTATGGGTCTTTATGTGTCCCTATGGGGTCTCTATGGGGTCTCTATGGGTCCCTATGGGTCTCTATGGGTCTCTATGAGGCTCTATGGGGTCTCTATGGGTCTCTATGGGGCATAATGGGTCTCTATGGGGTCTCTATGGGTCTCTATGGGTCCCTATGGGTCCCTATGGGGTCTCTATGGGGCTCTATGGGGTTTCTATGTGTCCCTATGGGTGTCTATGGGTCTCTATGGGTCCCTATGGGGTCTGTATGGGGCACAGTGTCTCTATGGGGTCCCTATGGGGTCTCTATGGGGCAGAGTGTGCCTATGGGGTCTCTATGGGTCCCTATGGGGTCTCTATTGGTGCCTATGGGGTCTCTATGGGTCCCTATGGGGCAGAGTGTCTCTATGGGATCTCTATGGGTCTCTATGGGTACCTATAGGGTCTCTATGGGTCTCTATGGGTCTCTATGGGTCCCTATGGGTCTCTATGGGTCACCATGAATCTCTATGGGTTCCCTATGGGGCACAGTGTCTCTATGGGTCTCTATGGGGCTCTATGGGGTCTCTATGGGGTCCCTATGGGGTCTCAGTGTGTCTCTATGGGGTCTCTATGTGTCCCTATGGGTCCCTATGGGGTCTGTATGGGGTCTCTATGGGGCACAGTGTCTCTATGGGGTTTTTATAGGTCCCTATGGGTCCCTATGGGTCTCTATGGGGTCTCTATGGGGTCCCTATGGGTCTCTATGGGTCTCTATGGGTCTCTATGGGGTCTCTATGGGTCCCTATAGGGTCTCTATGGGTCTCTACGGGGTCTCTATGGGTCCCTATGGGGTCTCTATGGGGTTTCTATGGGGCACAGTGTCTCTATGGGGTCTCTATGGGGTTTCTATGGGGCACTGTGTCCCTATAGGGTCTCTATGGGTCCCTATGTGTCTCTATGGGGTCTCTATGAATCTCTATGGGGTCCCTATGGGGCACAGTGTCTCTATGGGGTCTCTATGGGGCTCTATGGGGTCTCTATAGAGTCTCTATGGATCCCTATGGGTCTCTATGGGGTCTCTATGGGGTCTCTATGGGGCACTGTGTCCCTATGGGGTCTCTATGGGGTCTCTATGGGGCACAGTGTCACTGTGGGTTTCTATGGGTCTCTATGGGGTTTCTATGGGGCACAGTGTCCCTATAGGGTCTCTATGGGGTCTCTATGGGGCACAGTGCCTCTATGGGGTCTCTATGGGTCCCTATGTGTCCCTATGGGGTCTCTATGGGGCACAGTGTCTCTATGGGTCCCTATAGGGTCCCTATGGGGTCTCTATGGGTCCCTATGTGTCTCTATGGGGACTCCATGGGGTCCCTATGCGTCTCTATGGGTCTCTATGGGGTCTCTATGGGGCACAGTGTCTTTATGGGGTCTCTATAGGGCACAGTGTCCCTATGGGGTCTCTATGGGTCCCTATGGGGTCTCTATGGGTTCTCTATGGGGCACAGTGTCTCTATGGGTCCCTATGGGGTCTCAGTGTGTCTCTATGGGGTCTCTATGTGTCCCTATGGGTCCCTATGGGGTCTGTATGGGGTCTCTATGGGGCACAGTGTCTCTATGGGGTCTCTATGGGGTCTCTATGGGGCACTGTGTCCCTATGGGTCCCTATAGGGTCTCTTTGGGGCACAGTGTCTCTGTGGGGTTTCTATAGGTCTCTATGGGTCCCTATGGGTCTCTATGGGTCTCTATGGGGCACTGTGCCCCAAAAGGGTCTCTATGGGTCTCTATGGGTCTCTATGGGTCCCTGTGGGGTCTCTATGGGTCCCTATAGGGTCTCTATGGGATTTCTATGGGGCACTGTGTCCCTATGGGTCCCTATAGGGTCTCTATGGGGCACAGTGTCTCTATGGGGTCTCTATGGGTCGCTATGTGTCTCTATGGGGTCTCTATGGGGCACAGTGTCTCTATGGGGTCACTATGGGGTCTCAGTGTGTCTCTATGGGGCACAGTGTCTCTATGGGTCTCTATGGGGTCTCAGTGTGTCTCTATGGGGTCACTATGGATCTCTATGGGGTCTCTATGGGGTCTCTATGGGTCCCTATGTGGTCTCTATGGGTTCTCTATGGGGCACAGTGTCTCTATGGGTCCCTATGGGGTCTCTATGGGTTCTCTATGGGGCACAGTGTCTCTATGGGTCCCTATGGGGTCTCAGTGTGTCTCTATGGGGTCTCTATGTGTCCCTATGGGTCCCTATGGGGTCTCTATGGTGTCTCTATGGGGCACAGTGTCCCTGTGGGGTTTCTATGGGGCACTGTGTCCCTATGGGGTCTCTATGGGTCCCTATGGGTCTCTATGGGGTCTCTATGGGGTCTCTATGGGGCACAGTGTCCCTATGGGGTCTCTATGGGGTCTCTATGGGTCCCAATGTTTCTCTATGGGGTCACTATGGGTCCCTATGTGTCTCTATGGGGTCTCTATGGGGCACAGTGTCTCTATGGGGTCTCTATGGGGTCTCTATGGGTCTCTATGGGTCCCTAAGGGGTCTCTATGGGTTCTCTATGGGGCACAGTGTCTCTATGGGTCCCTATGGGGTCTCAGTGTGTCTCTATGGGGTCTCTATGTGTCCCTATGGGGTCTCTATGGGGTCTCTATGGGGCACAGTGTCTCTATGGGGTTTTTATAGGTCCCTATGGGTCCCTATGGGTCTCTATGGGGTCCCTATGGGGTCCCTATGGGTCTCTATGGGTCTCTATGGGGTCTCTATGGGTCCCTATAGGGTCTCTATGGGTCTCTATGGGGTCTCTATGGGTCCCTATGGGGTCTCTATGGGGTTTCTATGGGGCACTGTGTCCCTATAGGGTCTCTATGGGTCCCTATGTGTCTCTATGGGGTCTCTATGAATCTCTATGGGGTCCCTATGGGGCACAGTGTCTCTATGGGGTCTCTATGGGGCTCTATGGGGTCTCTATAGAGTCTCTATGGGTCCCTATGGGTCTCTATGGGGTCTCTATGGGGTCTCTATGGGTCCCTATGGGTCTCTATGGGGTCCCTATGGGTCTCTATGGGGTCTCTATGGGGTCTCTATGGGGCACTGTGTCCCTATGGGGTCTCTATGGGGTCTCTATGGGGCACAGTGTCACTGTGGGTTTCTATGGGTCTCTATGGGGTTTCTATGGGGCACAGTCTCCCTATAGGGTCTCTATGGGGTCTCTGTGGGGCACAGTGCCTCTATGGGGTCTCTATGGGTCCCTATGTGTCCCTATGGGGTCTCTATGGGGCACAGTGTCTCTATGGGTCCCTATAGGGTCCCTATGGGGTCTCTATGGGTCCCTATGTGTCTCTATGGGGACTCCATGGGGTCCCTATGCGTCCCTATGGGTCTCTATGGGGTCTCTATGGGGTCTCTATGGGGCACTGTGTCCCTATGGGGTCTCTATGGGGTCTCTATGGGGCACAGTGTCACTGTGGGTTTCTATGGGTCTCTATGGGGTTTCTATGGGGCACAGTCTCCCTATAGGGTCTCTATGGGGTCTCTATGGGGCACAGTGCCTCTATGGGGTCTCTATGGGTCCCTATGTGTCCCTATGGGGTCTCTATGGGGCACAGTGTCTCTATGGGTCCCTATAGGGTCCCTATGGGGTCTCTATGGGTCCCTATGTGTCTCTATGGGGACTCCATGGGGTCCCTATGCGTCCCTATGGGTCTCTATGGGGTCTCTATGGGGCACAGTGTCTTTATGGGGTCTCTATAGGGCACAGTGTCCCTATGGGGTCTCTATGGGTTCTCTATGGGTCCCTATGGGTCCCTATGGGTCCCTGTGGGTCTCTATGGGTCCCTATGGGTCTCTATGGGTACCATGAATATCTATGGGGTCCCTATGGGGCACAGTGTCCCTATGGGGTCTCTATGGGGTTTCTATGTGTCACTATGGGTCCCTATGGGGTCTCTATGGGATCCCTATGGGGTCCCTATGGGGTCCCTATGTGGTCCCTATGGGGTTTTTATAGGGTCTCTATGGGGTCTCTATGGGTCTCTATGGGTCTCTATGGGTACCATGAATATCTATGGGGTCCCTATGGGGCACAGTGTCCCTATGGGGTCTCTATGGGGTTTCTATGTGTCCCTATGGGTCCCTATGGGGTCTCTATGGGATCCCTATGGGGTCCCTATGGGGTCCCTATGTGGTCCCTATGGGGTTTTTATAGGGTCTCTATGGGGTCTCTATGGGTCCCTATGGGTCCCTATGGGGTCTCTATGGGGTCCCTATGTGTCTCTATGGGGTTTCTATGGGGCACAGTGTCTCTATGGGTCCCTATGGGGTCTCAGTGTGTCTCTATGGGGTCTCTATGGGTCCCTATGGGGTCTCTATGGGTCTCTATGGGGTCTCTATGGGTCCCTATGGGGTCTCTATGGGGTTTCTATGGGGCACAGTGTCTCTATGGGGTCTCTATGGGGTTTCTATGGGGCACTGTGTCCCTATAGGGTCTCTATGGGTCCCTATGTGTCTCTATGGGGTCTCTATGAATCTCTATGGGGTCCCTATGGGGCACAGTGTCTCTATGGGGTCTCTATGGGTCCCTATGGGTCCCTATGGGGTCTCTATGGGATCCCTATGGGGTCCCTATGGGGTCCCTATGTGGTCCCTATGGGGTTTTTATAGGGTCTCTATAGGGTCTCTATGGGTCTCTATGGGACCCTATGGGTCCCTGTGGGGTCTCTATGGGGTCCCTATGTGTCTCTATGGGGTTTCTATGGGGCACAGTGTCTCTATGGGTCCCTATGGGGCTCTATGGGGTCCCTATGGGGCTCTATGGGGTCTCTATGGGATCCCTATGGGGTCCCTATGGGGTCCCTATGTGGTCCCTATGGGGTTTCTATGGGTCCCTATGGGTCCCTATGGGGTCTCTATGGGGTCCCTATGTGTCTCTATGGGGTTTCTATGGGGCCGCGCTATCTTTAGCCCCACTCCTTATAGGGCGCTGTGGGGCTGCCCCCCTCCCCCCCCCCCCCTTCAGTTCTATTTCGGGTCCGGCCCCACCCCCATAAAGGGGGGCAATAAAAGGGGGGGGGGTCCGCCCCATAGCTGCCCCATAGCTGCCCCATAGCTGCCCCACTGCCACCCCATAGCGGCCCCACAGCGACCCTAAAGAGAGCAGCACCATGGTAAGTGGAATTGGGGGGGGGAAACCCCATAGGAAACCCCATAGATTCCCCCATAGACCCTATAGGCCCCATAGACCCCACCCCATAGACCCCATAGACCCCCATGGACACCCCATAGACCCCCATGGACCGCACCCCATAGACCCCATAGACCCTATAGACCCCATGGACCCCATAGACCCCCCAATAGACCCCCATGGACACCCCATAGACCCCCATGGACCCCACCCCATAGACCCCATATACCCTATAGACCCCATAGACCCCCATGAACCCCACCCCATAGACCCCATATACCCTATAGACCCCATAGACCCCCATGGACCCCACCCCATAGACCCCATAGACCCTATAGACCCCATAGACCCCATGGACCCCACCCCATCGACCCTATAGACCACATAGACCCCATAGACCCCCATGGACCCCATAGACCCCCATGTATCCCACCCCATAGACCCCCTCCCCGACCCCATAGCGACCTCCATGGACACCATAGACCCTATAGACCCCATAGACCCCCATGGACCCCACCCCATAGACCCCATAGACTCCATAGACCCCCATGGACCCCACCCCAGAGACCCCAGAGAACCCCATGGACCCCACCCCATAGACCCCATAGTCCCTCATGGACACCCCATAGACCCCCATGGACCCCACCCCATCGACCCTATAGATCCCATAGACCCCATAGACCCCCATGGACCCCACCCCATAGACCCTATAGACCCCATAGACCCCCATGGACACCCCATAGACCCCATAGACCCCATAGACCCCCATGGACCCCACCCCATAGACCCCATAGACCCTATAGACACCATGGACCCCATAGACCCCACCCCATAGACCCTATAGACCCCATAGACCCCCATGGACACCCCATAGACCCCATAGACCCCCATGGACCCCACCCCATAGACCCCATATACCCTATAGACCCCATGGACCCCATAGACCCCCCAATAGACCCCCATGGACACCCCATAGACCCCCATGAACCCCACCCCATAGACCCCATATACCCTATAGACCCCATAGACCCCCATGGACCCCACCCCATAGACCCCATAGACTCCATAGACCCCTATGGACCCCACCCCAGAGACCCCAGAGACCCCATGGACCCCACCCCATCGACCCTATAGACCACATAGACCCCATAGACCCCCATGGACCCCATAGACCCCCATGTATCCCACCCCATAGACCCCCCCCCCCGACCCCATAGCGACCTCCATGGACACCATAGACCCTATAGACCCCATAGACCCCCATGGACCCCACCCCATAGACCCCATAGACCCTATAGACCCCATAGACCCCATCGACCCTATAGACCCCCATGGACCCCACCTCATAGACCCCATAGACCCCATAGACCCCATGGACCCCCACAGACCACCCCATAGACCCCATAGACCCCATAGATCCCATAGACCCCCATGGACCCCACCCCATAGACCCTATAGACTCCATAGACCCCATGGACACCCCATAGACCCCATAGACCCCATAGACCCTATAGACCCCATAGACCCCATAGACCCCATAGACCCTATAGACCCCATAGACCCCCATGGACCCCACCCCATAGACCCCATAGACCCCATAGACCCCATAGACCCCATAGACCCTATAGACCCCATAGACCCCATAGACCCCATAGACCCTATAGACCCCATAGACCCCCATGGACCCCACCCCATAGACCCCATAGACCCCATAGACCCCATAGACCCCCATGGACCCCATAGACCCCCATGTATCCCACCCCATAGACCCCCCCCCCCGACCCCATAGCGACCTCCATGGACACCATAGACCCTATAGACCCCATAGACCCCCATGGACCCCACCCCAGAGACCCCAGAGAACCCCATGGACCCCACCCCATAGACCCCATAGTCCCTCATGGACACCCCATAGACCCCCATGGACCCCACCCCATCGACCCTATAGATCCCATAGACCCTATAGACCCCCATGGACACCCCATAGACCCCCATGGACCCCACCCCATAGACCCCATAGACCCTATAGACCCCATAGACCCCATGGACCCCACCCCATAGACCCCATAGACCCTATAGACCCCATAGACCCCACCCCATCGACCCTATAGACCCCATAGACCCCCATGGACACCCCATAGACCCCATAGACCCCATAGACCCCCATGGACACCACCCCATAGACCCCATAGACCCCATAGACCCCCATGGACCCCACCCCATAGACCCCATAGACCCTATAGACCCCATGGACCCCATAGACCCCCCAATAGACCCCCATGGACACCCCATAGACCCCCATGAACCCCACCCCATAGACCCCATAGACCCCATAGACCCCATGGACACCCCATAGACCCCCATGGACCCCACCCCATAGACCCCATAGACCCTATAGACCCCATGGACCCCATAGACCCCCCAATAGACCCCCATGGACACCCCATAGACCCCCATGAACCCCACCCCATAGACCCCATATACCCTATAGACCCCATAGACCCCCATGGACCAAACCCCATAGACCCCATAGACTCCATAGACCCCTATGGACCCCACCCCAGAGACCCCAGAGACCCCATGGACCCCACCCCATCGACCCTATAGACCACATAGACCCCATAGACCCCCATGGACCCCATAGACCCCCATGTATCCCACCCCATAGACCCCCCCCCCCGACCCCATAGCGACCTCCATGGACACCATAGACCCTATAGACCCCATAGACCCCCATGGACCCCACCCCATAGACCCCATAGACCCTATAGACCCCATAGACCCCATCGACCCTATAGACCCCCATGGACCCCACCTCATAGACCCCATAGACCCCATAGACCCCATGGACCCCCACAGACCACCCCATAGACCCCATAGACCCCATAGATCCCATAGACCCCCATGGACCCCACCCCATAGACCCTATAGACTCCATAGACCCCATGGACACCCCATAGACCCCATAGACCCCATAGACCCTATAGACCCCATAGACCCCATAGACCCCATAGACCCCCATGGACCCCACCCCATAGACCCCATAGACCCCATAGACCCCATAGACCCCATAGACCCTATAGACCCCATAGACCCCATAGACCCCATAGACCCTATAGACCCCATAGACCCCCATGGACCCCACCCCATAGACCCCATAGACCCCATAGACCCCATAGACCCCCATGGACCCCATAGACCCCCATGTATCCCACCCCATAGACCCCCCCCCCCGACCCCATAGCGACCTCCATGGACACCATAGACCCTATAGACCCCATAGACCCCCATGGACCCCACCCCAGAGACCCCAGAGAACCCCATGGACCCCACCCCATAGACCCCATAGTCCCTCATGGACACCCCATAGACCCCCATGGACCCCACCCCATCGACCCTATAGATCCCATAGACCCTATAGACCCCCATGGACACCCCATAGACCCCCATGGACCCCACCCCATAGACCCCATAGACCCTATAGACCCCATAGACCCCATGGACCCCACCCCATAGACCCCATAGACCCTATAGACCCCATAGACCCCACCCCATCGACCCTATAGACCCCATAGACCCCCATGGACACCCCATAGACCCCATAGACCCCATAGACCCTATAGACCCCATAGACCCCCATGGACCCCACCCCATAGACCCCATAGACCCCATAGACCCCATAGACCCCCATGGACCCCATAGACCCCCATGTATCCCACCCCATAGACCCCCCCCCCCGACCCCATAGCGACCTCCATGGACACCATAGACCCTATAGACCCCATAGACCCCCATGGACCCCACCCCAGAGACCCCAGAGAACCCCATGGACCCCACCCCATAGACCCCATAGTCCCTCATGGACACCCCATAGACCCCCATGGACCCCACCCCATCGACCCTATAGATCCCATAGACCCCATAGACCCCCATGGACCCCACTCCATAGACCCTATAGACCCCATAGACCCCCATGGACACCCCATAGACCCCATAGACCCCATAGACCCCCATGGACCCCACCCCATAGACCCCATAGACCCCATAGACCCCCATGGACCCCACCCCATAGACCCCATAGACCCTATAGACCCCATAGACCCCATAGACCCCCATGGACCCCATAGACCCCCATGTATCCCACCCCATAGACCCCCCCCCCGACCCCATAGCGACCTCCATGGACACCATAGACCCTATAGACCCCATAGACCCCCATGGACCCCACCCCATAGACCCCATAGACTCCATAGACCCCCATGGACACCCCATAGACCCTATAGACCCCATACACCCCACAGACCCCATAGACCCTATAGACCCCATAGACCCCCATAGACCCCCATAGACCATCCCATATAACCCACAGACCCCATTGCCCCCACAGACCCCATAGACCCCATTGCCCCCATTGCCCCCATAGACCCCATTGTCCCCATAGACCCCATAGACCCCATAGACCCTATAAACCCTATAGACCCTATTATTTCCCCTATAGGCCCCAAAGACCCCATAGACCCCCATATACCCCCATAGCCCCCCCCATAGACCCCCATAGACCACCCCATATAACCCACAGACCCCATAGACCCCATTGCCCCCATAGACCCTATAGACCCTATTACTTCCCCTATAGGCCTCTAAGACCCCATAGACCCCATAGACCCCATAAACCCCATAGACCCTATAAACCCTATTGACCCTATAGACCCTATAACTTCCCCTATAGGCCCCAAAGACCCCATTGCCCCCATAGACCCCATATACCCTATAAACCCCACAGACCCCATAGACCCCATTGACCCCATAGACCCCATAGACCCCATAGACCCCATTGACCCCATAGACCCCATATACCCAACAGACCCCATAGACCCCATTGCCCCCATAGACCCCATAGACCCCATAGACCCCATTGACCCCATAGACCCCATATACCCCACAGACCCCCTAGACCCCATTGACCCCATAGACCCCATAGACCCCATAGACCCCATTGACCCCACAGACCCCACAGACCCCATAGACCCCATTGCCCCCATTGCCCCCATTGCCCCCATAGACCCCATAGACCCCATAGACCCCATTGACCCCATTGACCCCATTACCCCCATTGACCCCATTGACCCCATAGACCCCATAGACCCTACCAACCCTATAGACCCTATAAACCCTATTGACCCTATAGACCCTATAACTTCCCCTATAGGCCCCAAAGACCCCATAGACCCCCATAGACTCCCATAGACCACCCCATATACCCCATAGACCCCATATACCCCATAGACCCTATTGCCCCCATAGACCCCATTGACCCCATATACCCCATAGACCCCATTGCCCCCATAGACCCCATAGACCCCATAGACCCCATAGACCCCATGGACCCCCACAGACCCCATAGACCCCATAGACCCCATAGACCCCATAGACCCCACAGACCCCACAGACCCCATAGACCCCATAGAACCCATAAACCCCATAGACCCCACAGACCCCATAGACCCCATTGACCCCATAGACCCCATTGACCCCATAGACCCCATATACCCCACAGACCCCATAGACCCCATTGACCCCATAGACCCCATTGCCCCCATAGCCCCCATAGCCCCCATAGCCCCCATAGACCCCATAGACCCCATAGACCCTATAGACCCCATTGACCCCATAGACCCCATAGACCCCATAGATCCTATAGACCCCATTGCCCCCATAGACCCCATAGACCCCATTGACCCCATAAACCCCATAGACCCCATAGACCCCATTGACCCCATAGACCCCATAAACCCCATAGACCCCACAGACCCCATAGACCCCATAGACCCCATTGCCCCCATAGACCCCATAGACCCCATAGACCCCATTGCCCCCATAGACCCCATAGACCCCATAGACCCCACAGACCCCATAGACCCCATAGACCCCATAGACCCCATTGACCCCATAGACCCCATATACCCCACAGACCCCATAGACCCCATTGCCCCCATAGACCCCATAGACCCCATTGACCCCATTGACCCCATAGACCCCATTGCCCCCATAGACCCCATAGACCCCACAGACCCCATAGACCCCATAGACCCCATAGACCCCTTAGACCCCATAGACCCCATAGACCCTATAGACCCCATTGCCCCCATAGACCCCATATACCCCACAGACCCCATAGACCCCATTGACCCCATAGACCCCATTGACCCCATAGACCCCATATACCCCACAGACCCCACAGACCCCATAGACCCCACAGACCCCATAGACCCCATAGACCCCACAGACCCCATTGACCCCACAGACCCCATAGACCCCATTGACCCCATAGACCCCATTGACCCCATTGCCCCCATAAACCCCATAGACCCCATAGACCCCATTGACCCCATAGACCCCATAGACCCCATATACCCCATAGACCCCATTGCCCCCATAGCCCCCATATACCCCACAGACCCCATAGACCCCATTGACCCCACAGACCCCATAGACCCCATAGACCCCATAAACCCCATAGACCCCATAGACCCCACAGACCCCACAGACCCCACAGACCCCATAGACCCCATTGCCCCCATTGCCCCCATAGACCCCATAGACCCCATAGACCCCATAGACCCCATTGACCCCATAGACCCCATAGACCCCATAGACCCCATTGACCCCATTGACCCCATTACCCCCATTGACCCCATAGACCCCATAGACCCCATAGACCCCATAGACCCCATAAACCCCATAGACCCTATAAACCCTATTGACCCTATAGACCCTATAACTTCCCCTATAGGCCCCAAAGACCCCATAGACCCCCATAGACTCCCATAGACCACCCCATATACCCCATAGACCCCATATACCCCACAGACCCCACAGACCCCACAGACCCCATAGACCCCATAAACCCTATAGACCCCATAAACCCCATAGACCCCATAGACCCCATAGACCCCACAGACCCCACAGACCCCACAGACCCCATAGACCCCATTGACCCCATAGACCCCATAGACCCCAGAGACCCCATTGACCCCATTGACCCCATAGACCTAATTGACCCAATAGACCCCACAGACCCCATTGCCCCCATAGACCCCATAGACCCCATAGACCCCATTGCCCCCATAGACCCTATAGACCCCATTGACCCCATAGACCCCATAGACCCCATTGCCCCCATAGACCCCATTGACCCCATAGACCCCATAGGCCCCACAGACCCCATAGACCCCATTGCCCCCATAGACCCCATATACCCCACAGACCCTATAGACCGCATTGACCCCATAGACCCCATAGACCCTATAGACCCCATTGACCCCATAGACCCCATTGCCCCCATAGACCCCATTAACCCCATTGACCCCATAGACCCCATAGACCCCATAGACCCCATTGACCCCACAGACCCCACAGACCCCATTGCCCCCATTGCCCCCATTGCCCCCATAGACCCCATAGACCCCATTGACCCCATTGACCCCATTGACCCCATTACCCCCATTGACACCATAGACCCCATAGACCCCATTGACCCCATATACCCCACAGACCCCATATACCCCACAGACCCCATAGACCCCATTGACCCCATAGACCCCATTGACCCCATAGACCCCATAACTTCCCCTATAGGCCCCAAAGAAAGCCAAGCGTCGTGCAGCCGAGGGCTCCTCCAACGTCTTCTCCATGTTCGACCAGACCCAGATCCAGGAGTTCAAAGAGGTTCGTTAATTAATTAATTAAGGGCTGGGAATTAATTAATGAGGCTCTATGGGGTCTCTATGGGGTTATATGGGGTTATATGGGGTTATATGGGGCTTTATGGGGTTTCTATGGGGCTCTATGGGGAGCAATGGGTCTCTATGCGGTCTATAGGCTTCTATGGGTCTCTATGGGTCTCTATGGGTCTCTATGGGTATCTATGGGTCTCTATGGGTCTCTATGGGGTTCTATGGGGTCTCTATGGGGTTATATGGGGCTTTGTGGGGTTTCTATAGGTTTCTATGGGGCTCTATGGGGAGCAATGGGTCTCTATGGATCTCTATGGGTCTCTATGGGTCTCTATGGGTCTCTATGGGTCTATATGGGTCTATATGGGGTCTCTATGGGGTTTCTATGGGTCTCTATGGGGTTTATATGGGGCTCTATGGGGTTCTATGGGGTTCTATGGGGTCTCTATTGGTCTCTATGGGGTTCTATGGGGTCTCTATGGGGTTATATGGGGCTTTGTGGGGTTTCTATAGGTTTCTATGGGGCTCTATGGGGAGCAATGGGTCTCTATGTGGTCTATAGGCTTCTATGGGTCTCTATGGGTCTCTATGGGTCTCTATGGGGCTCTATGGGGTTCTATGGGTCTCTATGGGGTCTCTATGGGTCTCTATGGGGTTCTATGGGGTCTCTATGGGGTTTCTATGGGACTCTATGGGTTTTTATGGGGTCTCTATGGGTGTCTATGGGGCTCTATGGGGATCTATGAGGCCTATAGGTCTCTATGGGGTCTATGGGTCTCTATGGGTCTCTATGGGTCTCTATGGGGTTCTATGGGTCTCTATGGGTCTCTATGGGGTTCTATGGGGTCTCTATGGGGTTATATGGGGATTTATGGGGTTTCTATAGGTTTCTATGGAACTCTATGGGGAGCAATGGGTCTCTATGGATCTCTATGGGTCTCTATGGGTCTCTATGGGGTTCTATAGGGCTCTATAGGTCTCTATGGGTCTCTATGGGGCTCTATGGGTCTCTATGGGTCTCTATGGGTCTATATGGGGTCTCTATGGGGTTTCTATGGGTCTCTATGGGGTTTATATGGGGCTCTATGTGTTTCTATGGGGCTCTATGGGGATCTATGAGGCCTATAGGTTTCTATGGGGTCTATGGGTCTCTATGGGGTCTATGAGTCTCTATGGGTCTCTATGGGGTCTCTATGGGTCTCTATGGGGTTCTATGGGATCTCTATGGGTCTCTATGGGGTTCTATGGGATCTCTATGGGTCTCTATGGGGTTCTATGGGATCTCTATGGGTCTCTATGGGGTTCTATGGGATCTCTATGGGTCTCTATGGGGTCTCCATGTTCAACCAGACCCAGATCCAGGAGTTCAAAGAGGTTCGTTAATTAATTAATTAAGGGGTGTTAATTAATTAACGAGGCTCTATGGGGTCTCTATGTGGTTATATGGGGTTATATGGGGTTATATGGGGCTTTATGGGGTTTCTATGGGGCTCTATGGGGAGCAATGGGTCTCTATGCGGTCTATAGGCTTCTATGGGTCTCTATGGGTCTCTATGGGTCTCTATGGGGTCCCTATGGGTCTCTATGGGGTCCCTATGGGTCTCTATGGGTCTCTATGGGGTCCCTATGGGTCTCTATGGGTCTCTATGGGGTTCTATGAGTCTCTATGGGGTTCTATGGGTCTCTATAGGCTTCTATGGGTCTCTATGGGTCTCTATGGGTCTCTATGGGTCTCTATGGGTCTCTATGGGGTCCCTATGGGTCTCTATGGGGTTCTATGGGGTCTCTATGGGGTTATATGGGGATTTATGGGGTTTCTATAGGTTTCTATGGGGCTCTATGGGGAGCAATGGGTCTCTATGGATCTCTATGGGTCTCTATGGGTCTCTATGGGGTTCTATAGGGCTCTATGGGTCTCTATGGGTCTCTATGGGTCTCTATGGGGCTATATGGGTTTCTATGGGGCTATATGGGGTCTCTATGGGTCTCTATGGGTCTCTATGGGTCTCTATGGGTCTCTATGGGGTTCTATGGGTCTCTATGGGGTTCTATGGGGCTCTATGGGGTTCTATAGGGCTTTATGGGGTTTCTATGGGGCTATATGGGGTCTATGGGGCTATATGGGGTCTATGGGGCTATATGGGGTCTCTATGGGTCTCTATGGGGTTCTATGGAGAGCAATGGGTCTCTATGGGTCTCTATGGGTCCCTATGGGTCTCTATGGGTCTCTATGGGGTTCTATGGGGCTCTATGGGGTTCTATGGGGCTCTATGGGGTTCTATAGGGCTCTATGGGGTTCTATGGAGCTCTATGGAGTTTATATGGGGTTTATATGAGTCTGTATGGGGTTCTTTGGGCTCTGTGGGGCTCTATGGGGTTCTATGGGGCTCTGTGTCACTTATGGGATCATATTACCCCTTATAGGATCATGGTGCCCCTTATGGGGTCGTGATAACCCCTAATGGGATCATATTACCCCTTATAGGATCATATTACCCCTTATAGGATCATGGTATCCCTTATAGGGCCATGTTCCCCCTTATGGGGTCTTGGTGCCCCTTATAGGATCATATTACCCCTTATAGGATCATGGTACCCCTTATAGGATCGAGATACCCCTTATAGGATTATGATACCCCTTATAGGGTCATGTACCCCCTTATAGGATCATATTACCCCTTATAGGGTCTTGTTCCCCCTTATGGGGTCATGTTCCCCCTTATAGGATCATGATACCCCTTATAGGATTGAGATACCCCTTATAGGATCATATTACCCCTTATAGGATCATATTACCCCCTATAGGATCATATTACCCCTTATAGGATCATGGTTCCCCTTATAGGATCATATTACCCCTTATAGGATCACGGTTCCCCTTATAGGGTCGTGTACCCCCTTATAGGGCCATGTTCCCCCTTATGGGGTCCTGGTGCCCCTTATAGGGTCATATTACCCCTTATAGGATCATGGTTCCCCTTATAGGGTCATATTACCCCTTATAGGATCGTGGTTCCCCTTATAGGGTCACGTTGGCCCTTATGGGGTCCTGGTGCCCCTTATAGGATCATATTACCCCTTATAGGGTCATATTACCCCTTATAGGGTCATATTACCCCTTATAGGATCGTGGTTCCCCTTATAGGGTCACGTTGGCCCTTATGGGGTCCTGGTGCCCCTTATAGGGTCATATTACCCCTTATAGGGTCATATTACCCCTTATAGGATCACGGTTCCCCTTATAGGGTCACGTTGGCCCTTATAGGGTCATATTACCCCTTATAGGATCATATTACCCCTTATAGGGCCATGTTATCCCTTATAGGGTCACGTTGGCCCTTATGGGGTCCTGGTGCCCCTTATAGGATCATGATACCCCTTATAGGATCATATTACCCCTTATAGGATCGTGGTTCCCCTTATAGGGTCTTGTTCCCCCTTATGGGGTCCTGGTGCCCCTTATAGGATCATATTACCCCTTATAGGGTCATATTACCCCTTATAGGGTCATATTACCCCTTATAGGATCATGGTTCCCCTTATAGGATCATATTACCCCTTATAGGATCATATTACCCCTTATAGGATCATATTACCCCTTATAGGGTCTTGTTCCCCCTTATAGGATCATGGTACCCCTTATAGGGTCTTGTTCCCCCTTATGGGGTCCTGGTGCCCCTTATAGGATCATATTACCCCTTATAGGATCATGGTACCCCTTATAGGATCGAGATACCCCTTATAGGATTATGATACCCCTTATAGGGTCATGTACCCCCTTATAGGATCATGGTATCCCTTATAGGGCCATGTTATCCCTTATGGGGTCCTGGTGCCCCTTATAGGATCATGGTTCCCCTTATAGGGTCGTGTACCCCCTTATAGGGTCATGTTCCCCCTTATAGGGTCATGTTCCCCCTTATAGGATCATATTACCCCTTATAGGATCATATTACCCCTTATAGGGTCATATTACCCCTTATAGGATCATATT
The DNA here is from genome assembly GCF_054131305.1 of Coturnix japonica. NCBI lineage: Eukaryota > Metazoa > Chordata > Aves > Galliformes > Phasianidae > Coturnix > Coturnix japonica. The sequence continues at coordinate 469,558 of NC_140679.1, read as the reverse complement.
ACCCCTTATAGGATCGTGGTTCCCCTTATAGGATCATATTACCCCTTATAGGATCATGGTATCCCTTATAGGGTCATGTTGGCCCTTATGGGGTCGTGGTGCCCCTTATAGGATCATATTACCCCTTATAGGATCATGGTCCCCCTTATAGGGTCATATTACCCCTTATAGGATCATGGTTCCCCTTATAGGGTCATATTACCCCTTATAGGATCATATTACCCCTTATAGGGTCATGTTCCCCCTTATAGGATCATGGTTCCCCTTATAGGGTCATGTTCCCCCTTATGGGGTCCTGGTGCCCCTTATAGGGTCATATAACCCCTTATAGGATCGTGGTTCCCCTTATAGGGCCATGTTATCCCTTATAGGGTCACGTTGGCCCTTATGGGGTCGTGGTTCCATTCCAAGGTCTCTATTTATAGGTTCCCAGCTGTCCCCACTTATGGGGTCGGGTGACACCTTTAGGGCGCAGCTGTCACTTATGGGGGGAGGGGGGGATATGGGGGATGGGGGGGGGAATAGAGCCCTAGAGACCCCATAGAGACCCCATAGAGACCCCATAGACCCCATAGAGACCCCATAGAGATCCTATAGACCCCATAGAGACCCCATAGAGCCCTATAGACCCCATAGAGATCCTATAGACCCCATAGAGACCCCATAGAGACCCCATAGAGACCCCATAGAGCCCTATAGACCCCATAGAGATCCTATAGACCCCATAGAGACCCCATAGAGACCCCATAGACCCCATAGAGACCCCATAGAGACCCCATAGACCCCATAGAGACCCCATAGAGCCCAATAGAGACCCTATAGAGACCCCATAGAGACCCCATAGAGACCCATAGAGACCCCATAGACCCCATAGACACCATAGAGTCCAATAGACCCCATAGAGCCCTATAGATCCCATAGAGACCCCATAGAGACCCCATAGAGACCCCATAGAGACCCCATAGAGCCCTATAGACCCCATAGAGATCCTATAGACCCCATAGAGATCCTATAGACCCCATAGAGACCCCATAGAGACCCCATAGACCCCATAGAGACCCCATAGAGACCCCATAGAGACCCCATAGAGACCCCATAGACCCCATAGAGATCCTATAGACCCCATAGAGACCCCATAGAGACCCCATAGACCCCATAGAGACCCCATAGAGACCCCATAGACCCCATAGAGACCCCATAGAGCCCAATAGAGACCCTATAGAGACCCCATAGAGACCCTATAGACCCCATAGAGCCCTATAGACCCCATAGAGATCCTATAGACCCCATAGAGACCCCATAGAGACCCCATAGAGCCCATAGAGACCCCATAGAGACCCCATAGACCCCATAGAGACCCCATAGAGCCCCATAGACCCCATAGACCCCATAGACCCCATAACCCCATAGACCCCATAACCCCATAACCCCATAGACCCCATAGACCCCATAACCCCATAGACCCCATAACCCCATTGACCCCATAGACCCCATAGACCCCATAACCCCATTGACCCCATAGATACCATAGACCCCATAGACCCCATAACCCCATAGACCCCATTGCCCCCATAGACCCCTTTGACCCCATTGACCCTATTGACCCCATAGACCCCTTTAACCCCATTGACCCTATTGACCCCATAGACCCCATAGACCCCATAGACCCTATTGACCCTATTAATCCTATTGACCCTATAGGCTTTCACAGTGATCGATCAGAACCGGGATGGCATCATTGATAAGGACGACCTGCGGGAAACCTTCGCTGCTATGGGTACGGGGTTATGGGGTCTATGGGGTTATGGGGTCTATGGGGTCTATGGGGTCTATGGGGTCTATGGGGTCTATGGGGTCTATGGGGTCTATGGGGTCTATGGGGTTATGGGGTTATGGGGTCTATGGGGTCTATGGGGTCTATGGGGTCTATGGGGTTATGGGGTCTATGGGGTTATGGGGGCTATGGGGTTATGGGGTCTATGGGGTCTATGGGGTCTATGGGGTTATGGGGTCTATGGGGTCTATGGGGTCTATGGGGTCTATGGGGTCTATGGGGTCTATGGGGTTATGGGGTCTATGGGGTCTATGGGGTCTATGGGGTTATGGGGTCTATGGGGTCTATGGGGTCTATGGGGTCTATGGGGTTATGGGGTCTATGGGGTCTATGGGGCCAAGGGGGTCTATGGGGTCTATGGGGTCTATGGGGTCTATGGGATCTATTGGGGTCTATGGGGTCTATGGGGTCTATGGGGTTATGGGGTCTATGGGGTCTATGGGGTTATGGGGTCTATGGGGTCTATGGGGTCTATGGGGTTATGGGGTCTATGGGGTCTATGGGGTTATGGGGTCTATGGGGTCTATGGGGTCTATGGGGTTATGGGGTCTATGGGGTCTATGGGGTTATGGGGTCTATGGGGTCTATGGGGTCTATGGGGTTATGGGGTCTATGGGGTCTATGGGGTCTATGGGGTTATGGGGTTATGGGGTTATGGGGTCTATGGGGTTATGGGGTCAATGAGGTCTAGTTATGGGGTCTATGGGTGTCTATGGGGTCTATGGGGTCTATGGGGTCTATGGGGGGATCTATGGGGTCTATGGGGTCTATGGGGGGATCTATGGGGTCTATGGGGTCTATGGGGTCTATGGGTGTCTATGGGGTCTATGGGGTCTATGGGGTCAATGGGGATCTATGGGGCAGAGGGGGGATCTATGGGGTCTATGGGATCTATAGGGCCTATGGGGTCTATGGGGTCTATGGGGTCTGTGGGGTCTATGGGGTTATGGGGTCTATGGGGTCTATGGGGTCTATGGGGTCAATGGGGTCTATGGGGTTATGGGGTCTATAAGGTCTATGGGGTCTATGGGGTTAATGGGGTCTATGGGTCTATGGGGTCAATGGGGTTATGGGGTCTGTGGGGTCAATGGGGTCTATGGGGTTATGGGGTTATGGGGTCTATGGGGTCTATGGGGTCTATGGGGTCTATGGGGTCTATGGGGTTATGGGGTTATGGGGTCTATGGGGTCTATGGGGTCTATGGGGTTAATGGGGTCTATGGGGTCTATGGGATCTATAGGGCCTATGGGGTCAATGGGGTCTATGGGGCCAATGGGGTCTGTGGGGTCTATGGGGTCTATGGGGTCTATGGGGTCTATGGGGTCTATGGGGTCTATGGGGTCTATGGGGTCAATGGGGTTATGGGGTCTATGGGGTCAATGGGGTCAATGGGGTTATGGGGTCTATGGGGGCTATGGGGTGTCTATGGGGTCTATGGGGTCTATGGGGTCTATGGGGTCTATGGGGTCTATGGGGTTATGGGGTTATGGGGTCTATGGGGGCAATGGGGTTATGGGGTCTATGGGGTCTATGGGGTTATGGGGTCAATGGGGTCTATGGGGGCTATGGGGTCTATGGGGTAATGGGGTATATGGGGTCTATGGGGTTATGGGGTTATGGGGTCTGTGGGGTCTATGGGATCTATGGGGTCAATGGGGTTATGGGGTCTATGGGGTCAATGGGGTCTATGGGGTCTATGGGGTCTATGGGGTCTATGGGGTTATGGGGTCTATGGGGTCTATGGGGTTATGGGGTCTATGGGGTTATGGGGTCTATGGGGTTATGGGGTCTATGGGGTCTATGGGGTCTATGGGGTTATGGGGTCTATGGGGTTATGGGGTCTATGGGGTCTATGGGGTCTATGGGGTTATGGGGTCTATGGGGTCTATGGGGTCTATGGGGTCTATGGGGTCTATGGGGTTATGGGGTCTATGGGGTCTATGGGGTCTATGGGGTTATGGGGTCTATGGGGTCTATGGGGTCTATGGGGTTATGGGGTCTATGGGGTCTATGGGGTCTATGGGGTTATGGGGTTATGGGGTCTATGGGGTCTATGGGGTTATGGGGTCTATGGGGTCTATGGGGTCTATGGGGTCTATGGGTCTATGGGGTCTATGGGGTCTATGGGGTCTATGGGGTCTATGGGGTCTATGGGGTTATGGGGTTATGGGGTATATGGGGTTATGGGGTCTATGGGGTCTATGGGGTCTATGGGTCTATGGGGTCTATGGGGTCTATGGGTCTATGGGGTCTATGGGGTCTATGGGGTCTATGGGGTCTATGGGGTTATGGGGTCTATGTGGTCTATGGGGTCTATGGGGTCTATGGGGTTATGGGGTCTATGGGGTCTATGGGGTCTATGGGGTCTATGGGGTTATGGGGTCTATGGGGTCTATGGGGTTATGGGGTCTATGGGGTTATGGGGTCTATGGGGTCTATGGGGTCTATGGGGTTATGGGGTCTATGGGGTTATGGGGTCTATGGGGTCTATGGGGTTATGGGGTCTATGGGGTCTATGGGGTCTATGGGGTCTATGGGGTCTATGGGGTTATGGGGTCTATGGGGTCTATGGGGTCTATGGGGTCTATGGGGTCTATGGGGTTATGGTGTCTATGGGGTCTATGGGGTCTATGGGGTTATGGGGTTATGGGGTCTATGGGGTCTATGGGGTCTATGGGGTCTATGGGGTCTATGGGGTTATGGGGTCTATGGGGTCTATGGGGTCTATGGGGTCTATGGGGTTATGGGGTCTATGGGGTCTATAGGGTCTATGGGGTCTATGGGGTTATGGGGTCTATGGGGTCTATGGGGTCTATGGGGTCTATGGGGTTATGGGGTCTATGGGGTTATGGGGTCTATGGGGTCTATGGGTCTATGGGGTCTATGGGTCTATGGGGTCTATGGGGTCTATGGGGTCTATGGGTGTCTATGGGGTCTATGGGGTCTATGGGGTCAATGGGGATCTATGGGGCAGAGGGGGGATCTATGGGGTCTATGGGATCTATAGGGCCTATGGGGTCTATGGGGTCTATGGGGTCTGTGGGGTCTATGGGGTTATGGGGTCTATGGGGTCTATGGGGTCTATGGGGTCTATGGGGTCAATGGGGTCTATGGGGTTATGGGGTCTATAAGGTCTATGGGGTCTATGGGGTTAATGGGGTCTATGGGTCTATGGGGTCTATGGGGTTATGGGGTTATGGGGTCAATGGGGTCTATGGGGTCTATGGGGGGGTCTATGGGGTCTATGGGGATCTATGGGGTCTATGGGGTCTATGGGGTCTATGGGGTTATGGGGTTATGGGGTCTATAGGGTCTATGGGGTTATGGGGTTATGGGGTCTATGGGGTCTATGGGGCCTATGGGGTCTATGGGGTCTATGGGGTCTATGGGGTTATGGGGTCTATGGGGTTATGGGGTCTGTGGGGTTATGGGGTCTATGGGGTCTATGGGGTCAATGGGGTTATGGGGTCTATGGGGTCTATGGGGTCAATGGGGTTATGGGGTCAATGGGGTTATGGGGTCTATGGGGTTATGGGGTCTATGGGGTCTATGGGGGTCTATGGGGTCTATAGGGTCTATGGGGTCAATGGGGGTCTATGGGGTCAATGGGGTCTATGGGGTCTATGGGGTTATGGGGTCTATGGGGTCTATGGGGTTATGGGGTCTATGGGGTCTATGGGGTCTATGGGGTTATGGGGTCTATGGGGTCTATGGGGTCTATGGGGTTATGGGGTTATGGGGTTATGGGGTCTATGGGGTTATGGGGTCAATGAGGTCTAGTTATGGGGTCTATGGGTGTCTATGGGGTCTATGGGGTCTATGGGGTCTATGGGGGGATCTATGGGGTCTATGGGGTCTATGGGGGGATCTATGGGGTCTATGGGGTCTATGGGGTCTATGGGTGTCTATGGGGTCTATGGGGTCTATGGGGTCAATGGGGATCTATGGGGCAGAGGGGGGATCTATGGGGTCTATGGGATCTATAGGGCCTATGGGGTCTATGGGGTCTATGGGGTCTGTGGGGTCTATGGGGTTATGGGGTCTATGGGGTCTATGGGGTCTATGGGGTCTATGGGGTCAATGGGGTCTATGGGGTTATGGGGTCTATAAGGTCTATGGGGTCTATGGGGTTAATGGGGTCTATGGGTCTATGGGGTCAATGGGGTTATGGGGTCTGTGGGGTCAATGGGGTCTATGGGGTTATGGGGTTATGGGGTCTATGGGGTCTATGGGGTCTATGGGGTCTATGGGGTCTATGGGGTTATGGGGTTATGGGGTCTATGGGGTCTATGGGGTCTATGGGGTTAATGGGGTCTATGGGGTCTATGGGATCTATAGGGCCTATGGGGTCAATGGGGTCTATGGGGCCAATGGGGTCTGTGGGGTCTATGGGGTCTATGGGGTCTATGGGGTCTATGGGGTCTATGGGGTCTATGGGGTCAATGGGGTTATGGGGTCTATGGGGTCAATGGGGTCAATGGGGTTATGGGGTCTATGGGGGCTATGGGGTGTCTATGGGGTCTATGGGGTCTATGGGGTCTATGGGGTCTATGGGGTCTATGGGGTTATGGGGTTATGGGGTCTATGGGGGCAATGGGGTTATGGGGTCTATGGGGTCTATGGGGTTATGGGGTCAATGGGGTCTATGGGGGCTATGGGGTCTATGGGGTAATGGGGTATATGGGGTCTATGGGGTTATGGGGTTATGGGGTCTGTGGGGTCTATGGGATCTATGGGGTCAATGGGGTTATGGGGTCTATGGGGTCAATGGGGTCTATGGGGTCTATGGGGTCTATGGGGTCTATGGGGTTATGGGGTCTATGGGGTCTATGGGGTTATGGGGTCTATGGGGTTATGGGGTCTATGGGGTTATGGGGTCTATGGGGTCTATGGGGTCTATGGGGTTATGGGGTCTATGGGGTTATGGGGTCTATGGGGTCTATGGGGTCTATGGGGTTATGGGGTCTATGGGGTCTATGGGGTCTATGGGGTCTATGGGGTCTATGGGGTTATGGGGTCTATGGGGTCTATGGGGTCTATGGGGTTATGGGGTCTATGGGGTCTATGGGGTCTATGGGGTTATGGGGTCTATGGGGTCTATGGGGTCTATGGGGTTATGGGGTTATGGGGTCTATGGGGTCTATGGGGTCTATGGGGTTATGGGGTCTATGGGGTCTATGGGGTCTATGGGGTCTATGGGTCTATGGGGTCTATGGGGTCTATGGGGTCTATGGGGTCTATGGGGTCTATGGGGTTATGGGGTTATGGGGTATATGGGGTTATGGGGTCTATGGGGTCTATGGGGTCTATGGGTCTATGGGGTCTATGGGGTCTATGGGTCTATGGGGTCTATGGGGTCTATGGGGTCTATGGGGTCTATGGGGTTATGGGGTCTATGTGGTCTATGGGGTCTATGGGGTCTATGGGGTTATGGGGTCTATGGGGTCTATGGGGTCTATGGGGTCTATGGGGTTATGGGGTCTATGGGGTCTATGGGGTTATGGGGTCTATGGGGTTATGGGGTCTATGGGGTCTATGGGGTCTATGGGGTTATGGGGTCTATGGGGTTATGGGGTCTATGGGGTCTATGGGGTTATGGGGTCTATGGGGTCTATGGGGTCTATGGGGTCTATGGGGTCTATGGGGTTATGGGGTCTATGGGGTCTATGGGGTCTATGGGGTCTATGGGGTCTATGGGGTTATGGGGTCTATGGGGTCTATGGGGTCTATGGGGTTATGGGGTTATGGGGTCTATGGGGTCTATGGGGTCTATGGGGTCTATGGGGTCTATGGGGTTATGGGGTCTATGGGGTCTATGGGGTCTATGGGGTCTATGGGGTCTATGGGGTTATGGGGTCTATGGGGTCTATAGGGTCTATGGGGTCTATGGGGTTATGGGGTCTATGGGGTCTATGGGGTCTATGGGGTCTATGGGGTTATGGGGTCTATGGGGTTATGGGGTCTATGGGGTCTATGGGTCTATGGGGTCTATGGGTCTATGGGGTCTATGGGGTCTATGGGGTCTATGGGTGTCTATGGGGTCTATGGGGTCTATGGGGTCAATGGGGATCTATGGGGCAGAGGGGGGATCTATGGGGTCTATGGGATCTATAGGGCCTATGGGGTCTATGGGGTCTATGGGGTCTGTGGGGTCTATGGGGTTATGGGGTCTATGGGGTCTATGGGGTCTATGGGGTCTATGGGGTCAATGGGGTCTATGGGGTTATGGGGTCTATAAGGTCTATGGGGTCTATGGGGTTAATGGGGTCTATGGGTCTATGGGGTCTATGGGGTTATGGGGTTATGGGGTCAATGGGGTCTATGGGGTCTATGGGGGGGTCTATGGGGTCTATGGGGATCTATGGGGTCTATGGGGTCTATGGGGTCTATGGGGTTATGGGGTTATGGGGTCTATAGGGTCTATGGGGTTATGGGGTTATGGGGTCTATGGGGTCTATGGGGCCTATGGGGTCTATGGGGTCTATGGGGTCTATGGGGTTATGGGGTCTATGGGGTTATGGGGTCTGTGGGGTTATGGGGTCTATGGGGTCTATGGGGTCAATGGGGTTATGGGGTCTATGGGGTCTATGGGGTCAATGGGGTTATGGGGTCAATGGGGTTATGGGGTCTATGGGGTTATGGGGTCTATGGGGTCTATGGGGGTCTATGGGGTCTATAGGGTCTATGGGGTCAATGGGGGTCTATGGGTGTCTATGGGGTCTATGGGGTCTATGGGGTCTATAGGGTCTATGGGATCTATGGGGTCTATGGGGTCTATGGGGTCTATGGGGTCTATGGGGTCTATGGGTGTCTATGGGGTCTATGGGGTCTATGGGGTTATGGGGTCTATGGGGTTATGGGGTCTATGGGGTTATGGGGTCTATAGGGTCTATGGGATCTATGGGGTCTATGGGGTCTATGGGGTCTATGGGGTCAATGGGGTCTATGGGGTCAATGGGGTCTATGGGGTCTATGGGGTCAATGGGGTCTATGGGGTCTATGGGGTCAATGGGGTCTATGGGGTTATGGGGTCTATGGGGTCTATGGGGTCTATGGGGTCTATGGGGTTATGGGGTCTATGGGGTCTATGGGGTTATGGGGTCTATGGGGTCTATGGGGTCTATGGGGTCTATGGGGTCTATGGGGTTATGGGGTCTATGGGGTCTATGGGGTTATGGGGTCTATGGGGTTATGGGGTCTATGGGGTCTATGGGGTCTATGGGGTCTATGGGGTTATGGGGTTAATGGGGTCTATGGGGTCTATGGGGTTATGGGGTTAATGGGGTCTATGGGGTCTATGGGGTTATGGGGTCAATGGGGTCTATGGGGTCTATGGGGATATATGGGGATCTATGAGGTCTATGGGGTCTATGGGGTCTATGGGGTCTATGGGGTTATGGGGTCTATGGGGTCTATGGGGTCTATGGGGTCTATGGGGTTATGGGGTCTATGGGGTCTATGGGGTTATGGGGTCTATGGGGTCTATGGGGTCTATGGGGTCTATGGGGTCTATGGGGTTATGGGGTCTATGGGGTCTATGGGGTTATGGGGTCTATGGGGTTATGGGGTCTATGGGGTCTATGGGGTCTATGGGGTCTATGGGGTTATGGGGTTAATGGGGTCTATGGGGTCTATGGGGTTATGGGGTTAATGGGGTCTATGGGGTCTATGGGGTTATGGGGTCAATGGGGTCTATGGGGTCTATGGGGATATATGGGGATCTATGAGGTCTATGGGGTCTATGGGGTCTATGGGGTCTATGGGGTTATGGGGTCTATGGGGTCTATGGGGTCTATGGGGTCTATGGTGTCTATGTGGTCTATGGGGCAGGCTGACCCATATATAGGGTACATCTGGCCCCATAACCTCCCCCTGCCCCATATATTCTCTAGGGCGGCTGAACGTGAAGAACGAGGAGCTGGACGCCATGATTAAAGAAGCCAGCGGCCCCATTAACTTCACTGTGTTCCTCACCATGTTCGGGGAGAAGCTCAAAGGTCTGCCCCATACATCAGCCCTCTGCCCCATAGATCAGCCCTCTGCCCCATAGATCACCCCATAGACCCTATAGACCCCATAGATCACCCCATAGATCACCCCATAGGCCCCATAGATCACCCCATAGATCACCCCATAGATCACCCCATAGATCACCCCATAGGCCCCATATATCCCCATAGACCCCATAGATCACCCCATAGATCACCCCATAGGTCACCCCATAGATCACCCCATAGATCACCCCTCTGCCCCATAGATCACCCCATAGATCACCCCTCTGCCCCATAGATCACCCCATAGACCCCATAGATCACCCCTCTGCCCCATAGATCACCCCATAGATCACCCCTCTGCCCCATAGATCACCCCATAGATCACCCCATAGATCACCCCTCTGCCCCATAGATCACCCCATAGGCCCCATAGACCCCATAGATCACCCCATTGACCCCATAGATCCCCCATAGACCCCATAGATCACCCCACTGACCCCATAGATCACCCCATAGGTCACCCCATAGGTCACCCCTCTGCCCCATAGATCACCCCATAGGCCCCATTGACCCCATAGATCCCCCATAAACCCCATAGATCACCCCACTGACCCCATAGATCACCCCATAGGCCCCATAGATCACCCCTCTGCCCCATAGATCACCTCTCTGCCCCATAGATCACCCCATATATCCCCATAGACCCCATAGATCACCCCATAGATCACCCCATAGATCACCCCATAGATCACCCCTCTGCCCCATAGATCACCCCTCTGCCCCATAGATCACCCCTCTGCCCCATAGATCACCCCATAGACCCTATAGACCCCATAGACCCCATAGATCACCCCATAGATCACCCCATAGATCACCCCATAGGTCACCCCATAGATCACCCCATAGATCACCCCATAGGTCACCCCATAGATCACCCCATAGATCACCCCATAGGTCACCCCATAGATCACCCCATAGGTCACCCCATAGGTCACCCCATAGGTCACCCCATAGACCCCATATATCCCCATAGACCCCATAGATCACCCCATAGATCACCCCATAGATCACCCCATAGGTCACCCCATAGATCACCCCATAGATCACCCCATAGGTCACCCCATAGGTCACCCCATAGACCCCATAGATCACCCCATAGGTCACCCCATAGGTCACCCCATAGATCACCCCATAGACCCTATAGACCCCATAGACCCCATAGGTCACCCCATAGATCACCCCATAGATCACCCCATAGATCACCCCATAGATCACCCCATAGATCACCCCATAGACCCCATATATCCCCATAGGTCACCCCATAGATCACCCCATATACCCCGTAGATCACCCCATAGATCACCCCTCTGCCCCATAGATCACCCCTCTGCCCCATAGATCACCCCATTGACCCCATATATCCCCATAGACCCCATAGACCCCATAGGTCACCCCATAGATCACCCCTCTGCCCCATAGATCACCCCATAGACCCCATAGATCACCCCATAGATCACCCCATAGGCCCCATAGATCACCCCATAGACCCCATTGACCCCATAGGCCCCATAGATCACCCCATAGACCCTATAGACCCCATAGACCCCATAGATCACCCCATAGATCACCCCATAGATCACCCCATATATCACCCCATAGATCACCCCATAGATCACCCCATTGACCCCATAGATCACCCCATAGATCACCCCATAGACCCCATAGACCCCATTGACCCCATAGATCACCCCATAGACCCTATAGACCCTATAGACCCCATAGACACCATAGACCCCATAGACCCCATAGACCCCATTGACCCCATAGATCCCCATAGACCGCATTGACCCCATAGACCCCATAGGACCCCATAGAGCCCCATAAGACCCCATAGACCCCATAGATCCCCATAGACCCCATTGACCCCATAGATCCCCATAGACCCCATAGATCCCATTGACCCCATAGATCCCCATAGACCCCATAGATCCCATAGACCCCATAGACCCCATAGACCCCATAGACCCCATAGACCCCATTGACCCCATAGATCCCCATAGACCCCATAGACCCCATAGATCCCCATAGACCCCATTGACCCCATAGACCCCATAGAGCCCCATTGACCCCATAGACCCCATAGATCCCCATTGACCCCATAGACCCCACAGACACCATTGACCCCATAGACCCCATTGACCCCATAGACCTCATAGACCCCATAGGCCCCATTGACTCTATAGATCCCCATTGACCCCATAGACCCCATAGACCCCATAGACCCCACTGACCCCATAGATCCCCATAGACCCCATTGACCCCATTGACCCCATAGAGCCCCATAGGACCCCATAGGACCCCATAGATCCCATTGACCCCATAGATCCCCATAGACCCCATTGACCCCATTGACCCCATAGACCCCATAGACCCCATAGATCCCCATAGACCCCATAGACCCCATAGAGCCCCATAGGACCCCATAGACCCCATTGACCCCATAGACCCCATAGACCCCATAGACCCCATAGACTCCATAGATCCCATAGACCCCATAGACCCCATAGACCCCACTGACCCCATAGATCCCCATAGACCCCATAGACCCCATAGAGCCCCATAGGACCCCATAGACCCCATTGACCCCATAGACCCCATAGACCCCATAGACCCCATAGACTCCATAGATCCCATAGACCCCATAGACCCCATAGACCCCACTGACCCCATAGATCCCCATAGACCCCATAGACCCCATAGACCCCATAGACCCCACTGACCCCATAGACCCCATAGACCCCATAGACCCCATAGACCCCATAGACCCCATAACTAACCCCCCCTGCCCCATTGCAGGTGCTGACCCCGAAGACGTCATCATGGGGGCCTTCAAAGTGCTGGACCCCGATGGGAAGGGATCCATTAAGAAGAGCTTGTGAGTCTATGGGGTCTATGGGGTCTATGGGGTCTATGGGGTCTATGGGGTCAGTGGGGTCTATAGGGTCTATGGGGTCTATGGGGGCTATGGGGGCTATGGGGTCTATGGGGTCTATGGGGTCTATGGGGGCTATGGGGTCTATGGGGTCTATGGGGGCTATGGGGTCTATGGGGGCTATGGGGTTATGGGGTCTATGGGGTCTATGGGGTCTATGGGGTTATGGGGTCTATGGGGTTATGGGGTCTATGGGGTCTATGGGGTCTATGGGGTCTATGGGGTCAATGGGGTCTATGGGGGCAATGGGGTCTATGGGGTCTATGGGGTCTATGGGGTCTATGGGGTCTATGGGGTCTATGGGGTTATGGGGTCAATGGGGTCTATGGGGTGTATGGGGTGTATGGGGTTATGGGGTCTATGGGGTCTATGGGGTCAATGGGGTCTATGGGGTCTATGGGGTCTATGGAGTCTATGGGGTTATGGGGTCTATGGAGCCTATGGGACCCTATAGTGTCTCTATGGGGCCCTATGGGCTCTATGGGGTCGCCCCATACTTAACCCCCCTCCCACCCCACAGCCTGGAGGAGCTGCTGACCACCCAGTGCGACCGCTTCACCCCCGAGGAGGTGAGACCCATAGAAACCCCATAGAAACCCCATAGGAACCCTATAGGAACCCTATAGGAACCCCATAGAAACCCTATAACCCTGTAGGAACCCTATAACCCCATAGGAACCCTATAGAAACCCTATAACCCCATAGGAACCCTATAACCCCATAGAAACCCTATAGAAACCCTATAACCCCATAGGAACCCTATAACCCCATAGGAACCCTATAGAAACCCTATAACCCCATAGGAACCCTATAACCCCATAGAAACCCTATAGAAACCCTATAACCCTATAGAAACCCTATAACCCCATAGAAACCCCATAGAAACCCTATAACCCCATAGGAACCCTATAACCCCATAGAAACCCCATAGAAACCCTATAACCCTATAGAAACCCTATAACCCCATAGAAACCCCATAGAAACCCTATAACCCCATAGGAACCCTATAGAAACCCTATAACCCCATAGGAACCCTATAACCCCATAGGAACCCTATAGAAACCCTATAACCCCATAGGAACCCTATAGAAACCCTATATCCCCATAGGAACCCTATAACCCCATAGACCCATAGAAACCCCATAGAAACCCTATAGAAACCCTAAAACCCCATAGGAACCCTATAACCCCATAGAAACCCTATAGAAACCCTATAACCCCATAGGAACCCCATAGAAACCCTATAGAAACCCCATAGAAACCCTATAACCCCATAGAAACCCTATAGAAACCCTATAGAAACCCTATAACCCTATAGGAACCCTATAACCCCATAGAAACCCTATAGAAACCCTATAACCCCATAGGAACCCTATAACCCCATAGAAACCCCATAGAAACCCCATAGGAACCCTATAGAAACCCTATAACCCCATAGGAACTCTATAACCCCGTAGAAACCCTATAGAAACCCTATAACCCCATAGGAACCCTATAGAAACCCTATAAACCCATAGGAACCCTATAACCCCATAGAAACCCTATAGAAACCCCATAGAAACCCCATAGAAACCCTATAACCCTGTAGGAACCCTATAACCCCATAGGAACCCTATAGAAACCCCATAGAAACCCCATAGAAACCCTATAGGAACCCTATAACCCTGTAGGAACCCTATAACCCCATAGAAACCCTATAGAAACCCTATAGGAACCCCATAGAAACCCTATAACCCTGTAGGAACCCTATAGGAACCCCATAGAAACCCTATAGAAACCCTATAGAAACCCCATAGAAACCCTATAACCCCATAGGAACCCTATAACCCCATAGGAACCCTATAGAAACCCTATAACCCCATAGGAACCCTATAACCCCATAGGAACCCTATAGAAACCCTATAACCCCATAGAAACCCTATAACCCTATAGGAACCCTATAACCCCATAGAAACCCCATAGAAACCCTATAACCCCATAGGAACCCTATAACCCCATAGAAACCCCATAGAAACCCTATAACCCTATAGAAACCCTATAACCCCATAGAAACCCTATAGAAACCCTATAACCCCATAGGAACCCTATAGAAACCCTATAACCCTATAGAAACCCTATAGAAACCCTATAGAAACCCTATAGAAACCCTATAACCCTATAGAAACCCTATAGAAACCCTATATCCCCATAGGAACCCTATAACCCCATAGACCCATAGAAACCCCATAGAAACCCTATAGAAACCCTAAAACCCCATAGGAACCCTATAACCCCATAGAAACCCTATAGAAACCCTATAACCCCATAGGAACCCTATAGAAACCCTATAACCCCATAGGAACCCTATAACCCCATAGGAACCCTATAGAAACCCTATAACCCCATACGAACCCTATAACCCCATAGAAACCCCATAGAAACCCCATAGAAACCCCATAGGAACCCTATAACCCCATAGGAACCCTATAGAAACCCTATAACCCCATAGGAACCCTATAACCCCATAGGAACCCTATAGAAACCCCATAGAAACCCTATAACCCCATAGGAACCCTATAACCCCATAGGAACCCTATAGAAACCCTATAACCCCATAGGAACCCTATAACCCCATAGGAACCCTATAGAAACCCTATAACCCCATAGAAACCCTATAACCCCATAGAAACCCCATAGAAACCCTATAACCCCATAGGAACCCTATAACCCCATAGGAACCCTATAGAAACCCTATAGAAACCCTATAACCCCATAGGAACCCTATAACCCCATAGGAACCCTATAGAAACCCTATAACCCCATAGGAACCCTATAACCCCATAGGAACCCTATGGAAACCCTATAACCCCATAGGAACCCTACAGAAACCCTATAACCCCATACGAACCCTACAACCCCATAGAAACCCTATAGAAACCCTATAACCCCATAGGAACCCTATAGAAACCCTATAGAAACCCTATAACCCCATAGAAACCCTATAGAAACCCTATAGAAACCCTATAACCCCATAGGAACCCTATAGAAATCCTATAGAAACCCTATAGAAACCCTATAGAAACCCTATAACCCCATAGGAACCCTATAACCCCATAGAAACCCTATAGAAACCCTATATCCCCTCATATCCCCCCATATCCCCCCATAGGACCCTATATCCCCCATAGGACCCTATATAACCCTATATAACCCCATATCCCCTATATCCCCCATATCCCCCTATATCCCCCCATAGGACCCCATATAACCCCCCTAGGACCCCATAGGACCCTATATAACCCCATATAACCCCATAGGACCCTATATAACCCCATAGGACCCTATATAACCCCATATAACCCCATAGGACCCTATATAACCCCATAGGACCCTATATAACCCTATATAACCCTATATAACCCTATGACCCTATATCCACCCCATAGATCAAGAACATGTGGGCTGCTTTCCCCCCATATCCCCCCATGTCCCCCCATATCTCCCCATATCCCCCCTATATCCCCCATATCCTCCCCATATCCCCCCATATCCCCCTATATCCCCCCATATCCCTCCATATCCCCCCATAGGACCCTATATCCCCCCCATAGGACCCTATATAACCCTATATAACCCTATATAACCCCATATAACCCTATATAACCCTATATAACCCTATATAACCCCATATAACCCTATATAACCCTATATAACCCTATATAACCCCATATAACCCTATATAACCCTATGACCCTATATCCACCCCATAGATCAAGAACGTGTGGGCCGCTTTCCCCCCATATCCCCCCATAGGACCCTATATCCCCCCATAGGACCCTATATCTCCTCATAGGACCCCATATAACCCCCCTAGGACCCCATAGGACCCTATATAACCCCATATAACCCCATATAACCCTATATAACCCCATATAACCCTATATAACCCTATAACCCTATATCCACCCCATAGATCAAGAACATGTGGGCCGCTTTCCTCCCCCCAGACCCCCATATCCCCCCATATCACCCCATATCCCCCCATATCCCCCTATATCCCCTTTATATCCCCCCATAGGACCTCCATATCTCCCCATAGAACCCCTATATCCCCCCATAGGACCCTATATCCCCCCATATAACCCTATATGACCCTATATCCCCCCATAGGACCCTATATCCCCTATATCCCCTATATCCCCCATATCCCCCCATATCCCCCCCATATCCCCCCCATATCCCCCTATATCCCCCTATATCCCCTCATAGGACCCCATAGGACCCCTATATCCCCCTATAGGACCCTATATAACCCTATATAACCCTATATCCCCCCTATATAACCCCATATAACTCTATATCCCATATAACCCTGTATCCACCCCATAGATCAAGAACATGTGGGCCGCTTTCCCCCCATATCCCCCCATATCCCCCCATATCCCCCTATATCCCCCCTATATCCCCCCATATCCCTCCATAGGACCCCATATCCCCCCATATAACCCTATAGGACCCTATATCCCCCTATAGGACCCATATATCCCCCCATAGGACCCTATATCCCCCCATATAACCCTATATCCCCCCATATCCCCCCTATATCCCCCCATATCCCCCTATATCTCCCCATATATCCCCCATATCCCCCCATATCCCCCTTATATCCCCCCATATCCCTCCATAGGACCCTATATCCCCCTATATAACCCTATATAACCCTATGACCCTATATCCACCCCATAGATCAAGAACATGTGGGCCGCTTTCCCCCCCTATAACCCCCTGGACCCCCCATATACCCCCCATATCCCCCCATATCCCCCCTATATCCCCCCATATCCCCCTATATCCCCCCATATCCCCCCATATCCCCCCATATCCCCCCATATCCCCCCATATCCCCCTATATCCCCCCATATCCCCCCATATCCCCCCATATCCCCCCATATCCCCCCATATCCCCCCTATATCCCCCCATATCCCCCCATAGGACCCCATAGAACCCCTATATCCCCCTATAGGACCCATATATTTCCCCATAGGACCCTATATAACCCTATAGGACCCCATATAACCCTATAACCCTGTATCCACCCCATAGATCAAGAACTTGTGGGCCGCTTTCCCCCCATATCCCCCCATATCCCCCTATATCCCCCCATAGGACCCTATATCCCCCCATAGGACCCCATATAACCCCCCTAGGACCCCATAGGACCCTATATCCCCTATATAACCCCATATAACCCTATATAACCCTATAACCCTATATCCACCCCATAGATCAAGAACATGTGGGCCGCTTTCCCCCCATATCCCCCCATATCCCCCTATATCCCCCCTATATCCCCCCATATCCCCCCATAGGACCCTATATAACCCCATATCCCCCCATATCCCCCTATATCCCCCTATATCCCCCCTATATCCCTCCATATCCCCCCATAGGACCCTATATCCCCCCCATAGGACCCTATATCCCCCATATAACCCTATATAACCCTATATAACCCTATATAACCCTATGACCCTATATCCACCCCATAGATCAAGAACATGTGGGCCGCCTTCCCCCCCTATAACCCCTCAGACCCCCCATATCCCCCTATATCCCCCCATATCCCCCCATAGGACCCCATATCCCCCCATATCCCCCCATATCCCCCCATATCCCCCCATATCCCCCCATAGGACCGCCATATCCCCCCATATCCCCCTATATCCCCTTTATATCCCCCCATAGGACCCTATATCCCCCCCATAGGACCCTTATATCTCCCCATAGGACCCTATATCCCCCCATATAACCCTATATGACCCTATATCCCCCCATAGGACCCTATATCCCCCATATCCCCCCTATATCCCCCCATATCCCCCCATATCCCCCTATATCCCCCCTATATCCCTCCATATCCCCCCATAGGACCCTATATCCCCCCCCATAGGACCCTATATAACCCTATATAACCCTATATAACCCTATATAACCCATATAACCCTATATCCACCCCATAGATCAAGAACATGTGGGCCGTCTTCCCCCCCTATAACCCCCTGGACCCCCCATATCCCCCCATAGGACCCTATAGGACCCTATATAACCCCATATAACCCTATATAACCCTATAGGACCCCATAAGACCCTATAACCCTGTATCCACCCCATAGATCAAGAACATGTGGGCCGCTTTCCCCCCATATCCCCCCATACCCCCCCATATCCCCCTATATCCCCCCATATCCCCCCATATAACCCCATATTCCCCCATAGGACCCTATATAACCCCATATCCCCTATATAACCCTATATCCCCCCATATCCCCCCATATCCCCCCATATCCCCCCTATATCCTTCCATATCCCCCTATATCCCCCTATATCTCCCCATAGGACCCCATAGGACCCTATATCCCCCCATATCCCCCCATAGGACCCCTTATCTCCCCATAGAACCCTATATAACCCTATATAACCCTATGACCCTATATCCACCCCATAGATCAAGAACATGTGGGCCGCTTTCCCCCCCTATAACCCCCTGGACCCCCCATATCTCCCCATAGGACCCCATATAACCCCCCTAGGACCCCATAGGACCCTATATAACCCCATATAACCCCATAGGACCCTATATAACCCCATAGGACCCTATATAACCCCATAGGACCCTATATAACCCTATAACCCTATATCCACCCCATAGATCAAGAACATGTGGGCCGCTTTCCCCCCCGACGTGGCCGGCAACGTGGACTATAAGAACATCTGCTACGTCATCACCCACGGCGAGGACAAGGAGGGGGAGTGACCCTATAACACTGCGACCCTATAACACCAACGACCCTATAACAGGGGGACCCCATTACATGGGACCCCATAGAGGCCCCATAGAGACTCAATAAAGCAATGGGTTTTGCAAGGTTGTGTTTAATGGGAAGGGTTCTTGAACCCCATAAAGACCCCATAACCCCATAGAGACCCCATAGAGACCCATAGAGACCCATAGAGACCCCATAGGGACCCCATAACCCCATAGACACCCATAGAGACCCATAGAGACCCATAGAGCCCCATAGGGACCCCATAGAGACCCATAGAGACCCCATAGGGACCCATAGAGACCCTATAACCCCATAGGGACCCCATAACCCTATATGGACCCCATAGAGACACCATAAAGACCCCATAACCCCATAGACACCCCATAGAGCCCCATAGAGACCCCATAGGGACCCAGAGACCCCATAACCCCATAGGGACCCCATAGAGACCCATAGAGACCCCATAACCCCATAGAGACCCCATAGAGCCCCATAGAGACCCCATAACCCCATAGAGACCCCATAGAGACCCCATAACCCCATAAGGACCCCATAGAGACCCCATAGAGACCCCATAACCCCATAAGGACCCCATAACCCCATAGAGACCCCATAGAACCCCATAGAGACCCTATAACCCCATAGAGACCCCATAGAGCCCCATAAAGACCCATAGAGACCCATAGAGACCCCATAACCCCATAAGGACCCCATAGAGACCCCATAGAGACCCCATAATCCCATAAGGACCCCATAACCCCATAGAGACCCCATAGAGACCCATAGAGACCCCATAACCCCATAGAGACCCCATAGAACCCCATAAGCCCATAGAGACCCCATAGAGACCCATAGAGATCCCATAACCCCATAGAGCCCCATAGAGACACCATAGGGACCCATAGAGACCCATAGAGACCCCATAACCCCATAGAGACCCCATAGAGCCCCATAGAGACCCCATAGGGACCCAGAGACCCCATAACCCCATAGGGACCCCATAGAGACCCATAGAGACCCCATAACCCCATAGAGACCCCATAGAGCCCCATAGAGACCCCATAACCCCATTGAGACCCCATAACCCCATAAGGACCCCATAGGGACCCCATTAAGCCCCATAGAGACCCCATAGGGACCCATAGAGACCCTATAACCCCATAGGGACCCCATAACCCTATATGGACCCCATAGAGACACCATAAAGACCCCATAACCCCATAGAGACCCCATAGAGCCCCATAGAGACCCCATAGGGACCCAGAGACCCCATAACCCCATAGGGACCCCATAGAGACCCATAGAGACCCCATAACCCCATAGAGACCCCATAGAGCCCCATAGAGACCCCATAACCCCATAGAGACCCCATAGAGCCCCATAGAGACCCCATAACCTACACCCCTATAGGGTGGCAGGTATAACACTGCGACCCTATAACACCCAACGACCCTATAACAGGGGGACCCCATTACATGGGACCCCATAGAGACCCCATACAAAACCCCATTACATGGGGGACCCCATAGAGACTCAATAAAGCAATGGGTTTTGCAGGGTTGTGTTTAATGGGAAGGGTTCTTGAACCCCATAGAGACCCCATAACCCCATAGAGACCCATAGAGACCCCATAGAGACCCATAGAGACCCCATAAGCCCATAGAGCCCCATAGAGACCCCATAACCCCATAGAGCCCCATAGAACCCCATAGAGACCCTATAACCCCATAGAGACCCCATAGAGCCCATAAAGACCCATAGAGACCCATAGAGACCCCATAACCCCATAAGGACCCCATAGAGACCCCATAGAGACCCCATAGAGACCCCATAACCCCATAAGGACCCCATAGAGACCCCATAGAGACCCCATAACCCCATAAGGACCCCATAGAGACCCCATAGAGACCCCATAACCCCATAGAGACCCCATAGAGACCCTATAACCCCATAGAGACCCATAGAGACCCCATAACCCCATAGGGACCCCATAACCCCATATGGACCCCATAGAGACCCATAGAGACCCCATAACCCCATAGAGACCCCATAGAGACCCCATAACCCCATAAGGACCCCATAGAGACCCCATAGAGACCCCATAACCCCATAGGGACCCCATAGAGACCCCATAGAGACCCATAGAGACCCCATAACCCCATAAGGACCCCATAGTGACCCATAGAGACCCATAGAGACCCCATAACCCCATTGAAACCCCATAGAGACCCATAGAGACCACATAGAACCCCATAGAGCCCCATAGGGACCCCATAGAGACCCATAGAGACCCCATAGAGACCCCATAGAACCCCATAGAGCCCCATAACCCCATAGAGACCCATAGAGACCCCATAGAGACCCATAGAGACCCATAGAGACCCCATAACCCCATAGAGACCCCATAACCCCATAGGGACCCCATAGAGCCCCATAGAGACCCATAGAGACCCCATAGGGACCCATAGAGACCCATGGAGACCCCATAGAACCCCATAGAGACCCCATAGAGACCCATAGGGACCCATAGAGACCCCATAACCCCATAGAGAACCTATAACCCCATAAGGACCCCATAGAGCCTCATAGAGCCCCATAGAGACCCCATAACCTCATAGAGCCCCATAGAGACCCCATAAGCCCATACAGACCCCATAGAGCCCCATAGAGACCCCATAACCCCATAACCCCATAGAGTCCCCATAACCCCATTAATCCCTCACCACCCTCAATGTGAAATCAATGGGGCGGGCGCTGTGGGTCAGCGACCCCATAGAAACCACGTCCACGTGGGGCCCCATAGAGCCCCATAGAGCCCTATAGAGACCCATAGAGCCCCATAGAGCCCCATAGGGACCCCATAGAGCCCCATAGAGACCCCATAACTCCATAGTGACCCCATAGAACCCCATAGACCCCCATAGAGACCCATAGAGACCCCATAGAGCCCCCATAACCTCACAGAGACCCCATAACCCCATAGGGACCCCATAGGGACCCAGAGACCCCATAAGGACCCCATAGAGACCCCATAACCCCATAGAGCCCCATGGAGCCCCATAGCGACCCCATAGAACCCCATAGAGCCCCATAGAGACCCCATAGAGACCCCATAACCCCATAGAGACCCCATAACCCCATAGGGACCCCATAGAGCCCCATAGAGCCCCATAGAGACCCATAGAGACCCCATAGGGACCCATAGAGACCCATGGAGACCCCATAGAACCCCATAGAGACCCCATAGAGACCCATAGGGACCCATAGAGACCCATAGAGACCCCATAACCCCATAGAGAACCTATAACCCCATAAGGACCCCATAGAGCCTCATAGAGCCCCATAGAGACCCCATAACCTCATAGAGCCCCATAGAGACCCCATAAGCCCATACAGACCCCATAGAGCCCCATAGAAACCCCATAACCCCATAGAGACCCCATTAATCCCTCACCACCCTCAATGTGAAATCAATGGGGCGGGCGCTGTGGGTCAGGGACCCCATAGAAACCACGTCCACGTGGGGCCCCATAGAGCCCCATAGAGCCCTATAGAGACCCATAGAGCCCCATAGAGCCCCATAGGGACCCCATAGAGCCCCATAGAGAACCCATAGGGACCCCATAGAGCCCCATAGGGACCCCATAACCCCATAGGGACCGCATAGAGTCCCATAGAGTCCCCATAGAGCCCCATAACCCCATAGAGACCCATAGAGACCCCATAACCCCATAGGGACCCCATAGAACCCCATAGAGACCCCATAGAGACTCATAGAGACCCCATAGAGACCCATAGAGACCCATAGAGCCCCTTAGAGACCCCATAGAGACCCATGGAGACCCATAGAGCCCCATAGAGCCCCATAGAGCCCCATAGAGACCCCATAGCCCCATAGGGACCCCATAGAACCCCATAGAGACTCATAGAGACCCATAGAGACCCATAGAGACCCCATAATGCCATAGAATCCCATAGGGACCCCATAGAGCCCCATAGAGACCCCATAGGGACCCATAGAGATCCCATAACCCCATAGGGACCACATAGAGACCCATAGGGACCCCATAACCCCATAGAGCCCCATAGAGACCCCATAACCCCATAGGGACGCCATAGAGCCCCATAGACCCCATAGAGCCCCATAGAAACCCCATAACCCCATAGAGACCCCACTAATCCCTCACCACCCTCAATGTGAAATCAATGGGGCGGGCGCTGTGGGTCAGGGACCCCATAGAAACCACGTCCACATTCGGTCCCATAAATTGGGGCAGGGTCTCGTGCGTGATCCCCCCGCTGGCTTCAACCAGCACCCATGGGTGCTGAGCCTTCACCTCCGCCGCCGCCTTATGAAGCTCCTATGGGAGTTATGGGGCCGCCCCATAAGTTGTAGGGCCGCCCTATATAGCCCCGTTATAGGGTCAATAGGGGCGGCCCTATAAAAGATACGGTGGTGCTGCCACCTAGTGGTCACTTGTGGTATTGCATCATCGCCCCATAGAGCTCCATAGAGACCCCATAAAGACCCATAGAGACCCATAGGGACCCCATAGAGACCCCATAAGCCCATAGAGACCTCATAGGGACCCATAGAAACCCCATAGAGCTCCATAGAGACCCCATAGAGACCCCATAGAGACCCATAGGGACCTCATAACCCCATATCACCCCATAGATCCCATAGACACCCCATATCCCCCCATACAGACCCCATATAACCCCATATCACCCCATAGAGACCCCATAGAACCCCATAGAGACCCCATAACCCCATAGAGACACATAGAGACCCCATAACCCCATAGGGACCCCATAGAGCCCCATAGAGACCCCATAGAACCCCATAGAGACCCCATAATCCCATAGAGACCCCATAGAACCCCATAGAGCCTCATAGAGACCCCATAACCCCATAGGGACCCCACAGAACCCCATAGAGACCCCATAAGTCCATAGGGACCCCATAGAACCCCATAGAACCCCATAGAGCTCCATTATACAGCGCTCCCTAGTGGCCACTTATGGGATCGCCCCATAGAACTCCATAGAGCCCCATAAAGACCCATAGAGACCCATAGGGACCCCATAGAGACCCATAGAGACCCATAGAGACCCCATAACCACATAGGGACCCCACAGAGCCCCATAGAGACCCCACAGAACCCCATAGAGACACCATAACCCCATAGAGAACCCATAGAACCCCATAGAGACCCCATAACCCCATAGGGACCCCACAGAACCCCATAGAGACCCCATAAGTCCATAGGGACCCCATAGAACCCCATAGAACCCCATAGAGCTCCATTATACAGCGCTCCCTAGTGGCCACTTATGGGATCGCCCCATAGAACTCCATAGAGCCCCATAAAGACCCATAGAGACCCATAGGGACCCCATAGAGACCCATAGAGACCCATAGAGACCCCATAGAGACCCATAGAGACCCATAGAGACCCCATAACCCCATAGGGACCCCACAGAGCCCCATAGAGACCCCATAGAATCCCATAGAGACCCCATAACCCCATAGGGACCCCATAGAACCCCATAGGACCTCATAGAGCTCCATTATACAGCGCCCCCTAGTGGCCACTTATGGGATCGCCCCATAGAGCTCCATTGAGACCCCATAGAAACTCATAGAACCCCATAAAGACCCCATAACCCCATAGAACCCCACAGAGCCCCATAGAGACCCTATAACCCCATAGGGACCCCATAGAGCCCCATAGAGAACCCATAGAACCCCATAGAGACCCCATAAGCCCATAGGGACCCCATAGAGCCCCATAGAGACCCCACAGAACCCCATAGAGACACCATAACCCCATAGAGAACCCATAGAACCCCATAGAGACCCCATAAGCCCATAGGGACCCCATAGAACCCCATAGAACCCCATAGAGACCCCATAAGCCCATAGGGACCCCATAGAGCCCATATCACCCCATAGAGCCCCATAGAGACCCCATAGAACCCCATAGAGACCCCATAACCCCATAGAGACCCATAGAGACCCAATAGAACCCCATAGAGACCCCATAACCCCATAGGGACCCCATAGAGACGCCATAGAACCCCATAGAGACCCCATAGAGCACCATAGAGACCCATAGGGACCCATAGAGACCCATTGAACCCCATAGAAATCCCATAGAGACCCATAGAGACCCCATAACCCCATAGAGACCTCATAGGGACCCATAGAAACCCCATAGAGCTCCATAGAGACCCTATAGAGACCCCATAGAGACCCATAGGGACCTCATAACCCCATATCACCCCATAG
Organism: Coturnix japonica; assembly: GCF_054131305.1. Classification (NCBI taxonomy): domain Eukaryota; kingdom Metazoa; phylum Chordata; class Aves; order Galliformes; family Phasianidae; genus Coturnix; species Coturnix japonica. Next base: position 443,636 of record NC_140679.1, on the reverse strand, counting down.
ATCCCATAGACACCCCATATCCCCCCATAGAGACCCCATATAACCCCATATAACCCCATAGAGACCCATAGAGACCACATAGAACCCCATAGAGCCCCCATAACCCCATAGAGACCCCATAAGCCCATAGGGACCCCATAGAGCCCCATAGAGACCCCATAGAACCCCACAGAGACCCCATAACCCCATAGAGACCCATAGAGACCCAATAGAACCCCATAGAGACCCCATAACCCCATAGGGACCCCATAGAGACGCCATAGAACCCCATAGAGACCCCATAGAGAACCATAGAGACCCATAGGGACCCATAGAGACCCATTGAACCCCATAGAAATCCCATAGAGACCCCATAACCCCATAGAGACCTCATAGGGACCCATAGAAACCCCATAGAGCTCCATAGAGACCCCATAGAGACCCCATAGAGACCCCTAGGGACCTCATAACCCCATATCACCCCATAGATCCCATAGACACCCCATATCTCCCCATACAGACCCCATATAACACCATATCATCCCATAGAGACCCATAGAGACCCCATAGAACCCCATAGAGACCCCATAACCCCATAGGGACCCCATAGAACCCCATAGAGCTCCATTATACAGCGCCCCCTAGTGGCCACTGATGGTATTACAGGTCTCAACCTATATAACCCCATAGAGACCCCATATCCCCCCATAGACCCCATAGAGACCCCATAGAGACCCCTATCTCCCCATAGAGACCCCATAGAGACCCCATATCACCTCATAGACCTCTTAGGGACCCCATATCCCCCCATATCACCCCATAGACCCCATAGAGACCCCATATCACCCCATAGACCCTATAAGGACCCCATATCACCCCATAGACCCCATAGAGACCCCATATGCCCCCCTATCTCCCCATAGAGACCCCATAGAGACCCCATATCACCTCATAGACCTCTTAGGGACCCGATATCCCCCCATATCACCCCATAGACCCCATAGAGACCCCATATCACCCCATATCCCCTCATATCTCCCCATAGACCCCATAGGGACCCCATATCATCCCATAGACCCCATATCACCCCATAGGAATCCCTTATGGGGTCGGCCCCATAGCGTTACCTGCGGCTCCATGTTATCCAATAGGACGATGTCTGCCCCATATTTTGCTGCTTGTAGGGCCTGGGCTGCGCTTCCACATTCCACCTCCAGGCGGCGACTGAAACCGGCGGCTCTACGAGCTGATAACACCAGCTATGGGGAGATAGGGGGGGATATGGGGTCCCTATGGGGTCTATGGGGTGATATGGGGTCCCTATGGGGTCTATGGGGTGATATGGGGCTATATGGAGTCTCTATGGGGTCTATGGGGTGATATGGGACTCTATGGGGCTCTATGGGGTGATATGGGGTCTCTATGGGGTGATATGGGGGGATATGGGGTCTCTATGGGGAGATAGGGGGGGATATGGGGTCTCTATGGGGTCTCTATGGAGTGATATGGGGGGATATGGGGTCTCTATGGGGAGATAGGGGGAGATAGGGGGGGATATGGGGTCTCTATGGGGAGATAGGGGGGGATATGGGGTCCATATAGGGTCTATGGGGTGATATGGGGGGATATGGGGTCTCTATGGGGAGATATGGGGGGATATGGGGTCTCTATGGGGAGATATGGGGGGATATGGGGTCCATATAGGGTCTATGGGGTGATATGGGGGGATATGGGGTCTCTATGGGGAGATAGGGGGGGATATGGGGTCTCTATGGGGTGATATGGGGGGATATGGGGTCTCTATGGGGAGATAGGGGGAGATAGGGGAGGATATGGGGTCCATATAGGGTCTATGGGGTGATATGGGGGGATATGGGGTCTATGGGGTGATATGGGGGGATATGGGGTGTCTATGGGGTCTATGGGGTGATATGGGGTCCCTATGGGGTGATATGGGGAGATAGGGGGGGATATGGGGTCCATATAGGGTCTATGGGGTGATATGGGGGGATATGGGATCTCTATGGGGAGATAGGGGGGGATATGGGGTCCATATAGGGTCTATGGGGTGATATGGGGGGATATGGGGTCCCTATGGGACTCTATGGGGAGATATGGGGGGATATGGGGTCTCTATGGGGAGATAGGGGGGGATATGGGGTCCATATAGGGTCTATGGGGTGATATGGGGGGATATGGGGTCCTTATGGGGCTCTATGGGGAGATATGGGGGGGATATGGGGTCTCTATGGGGAGATAGGGGGGGATATGGGGTCCCTATGGGGTCTATGGGGTGATATGGGGTCCCTATGGGGTCTATGGGGAGATAGGGGGCGATATGGGGTCCCTATGGGGTCTATGGGATCTATGGGGGGATATAGGGTCTCTATGGGGAGATAGGGGGGGATATGGGGTCCATATGGGGTCTATGGGGTCTCTATGGGGTGATATGGGGTCCCTATGGGATCTATGGGGGGATATAGGGTCTCTATGGGGAGATAGGGGGGGATATGGGGTCCATATGGGGTCTATGGGGTCTCTATGGGGTGATATGGGGTCCCTATGGGATCTATGGGGGGATATGGGGTCTCTATGGGAAGATAGGGGGGGATATGGGGTCCATATGGGGTCTATGGGGTCTCTATGGGGTGATATGGGGTCCCTATGGGATCTATGGGGGGATATGGGGTCTCTATGGGGAGACAGGGGGGGATATGGGGAGATAGGGGGGGATACGGGGTCTCTATGGGATCTATGGGGTGATATGTGGTCTCTATGGGGTCTATGGGGTGATATGGGGTCCCTATGGGGAGATGGGGGGGGATATGGGGTTCCTATGGGGTCTATGGGGGGATATGGGGAGATGGGGGGGATATGGGGTCTCTATGGGGTGATATGGGGCTATATGGGGTTATATGGGGGGATATGGGGTGATATGGGGTCCCTATGGGGAGATAGGGGGGGGATATGGGGTCTCTATGGGGTCTATGGGGGGATATGGGGAGATGGGGGGGGATATGGGGTCTCTATGGGGTTATATGGGGAGATATGGGGGGATATGGGGTCCATATAGGGTCTATGGGGCTCTATGGGGTCTCTATGGGGCTCTATGGGGAGATAGGGGGGATATGTGGTCCCTATGGGGTCTATGGGGTGATATGGGGGGATATGGGGTGATACAGGGTCTCTATGGGGCTCTATGGGGTCTCTATGGGGGGATATGGGGGGATATGGGGTCCCTATGGGGTCTATGGGGAGATATGGGGGGATATGGGGTGATACAGGGTCTCTATGGGGCTCTATGGGGTCTCTATGGGGGGATATGGGGGGATATGGGGTCCCTATGGGGTCTATGGGGAGATATGGGGGGATATGGGGTGATACAGGGTCTCTATGGGGTTCTATGGGGTCCCTATAGGGTCTATGGGGTCTCTATAGGGTCCCTATGGGGTCCCTATGGGGTCTATGGGGTGATATGGGGCTCTATGGGGTTATATGGGGTCTCTATGGGGTGTTATGGGGCTCTATGGGGTCTCTATGGGGTGATATGGGGCTCTATGGGGTTATATGGGGTATATGGGGTGATATGGGGTCTCTATGGGGTGATATGGGGTCCCTATGGGGTTATATGGGGAGATATGTGGGGATATGGGGTCCATATAGGGTCTATGGGGCTCTATGGGGTCTCTATGGGGTCTCTATGGGGGGATATGGGGTGATATGGGGTCCATATGGGGACTATGGGGTGATATGGGTCTATATGGGGTCCCTATGGGGTCTATGGGGAGATAGGGGGGGATATGGGGTCCATATAGAGTCTATGGGGTGATATGGGGTCTCTATGGGGTTCCTATGGGGTCTATGGGGTCTCTATAGGGTCCCTATGGGGTCCCTATGAGGTCTATGGGGTGATATGGGGCTCTATCGGGTTATATGGGGTCTCTATGGGGTCTCTATGGGGTCTCTATGGGGTCTATGGGTCTCTATGGGGCTCTATGTGTCTCTATGGGTCTCTATGGGTCTCTATGGGGTCTATGGGTCTCTATGGGGTCTATGGGTCTCTATGGGTCTCTATGGGGCTCTATGGGGTCCCTATGGGGTCTATGGGTGCCTCTCCCAAACCCGGAAGTACCTCTCCCACACCCGGAAGTACCATTCCCACACCCGGAAGTACCTCTCCCACACCCGGAAGTGCTTCCCCACACCCCGGAAGTCCTCCCGCCGCCATCTTACCTCCTTCATCCCTCCCTTTACCGCATCCCTGTGCGTATCCTTGACCATGAGCATCCCCCCGATGTCGTATCGATGCGTGTCGGCTCCTCCCACTTTCAGGCCGTATTTCTCCACCAATCTAAAACCCGGCGTCGTTTTCCTGGTCCCAGCGATCACCCCCGGCCATTTTAAAGCCTTCCCGACCTCCACCGCCATCATGGCGGCCGTCGCCGTCCCGCTGCACCGACTCAATACATCCAATAGGGTCCGTTCCCCTTGTAAAATATGGGCTGCTGGCCCTTTAAGAAGCGCCACTTCCGCGTTCGGCGTCACGTGACTCCCCTCCGGCAGCCGCCATTGGGCGGAGCAACCCAGCTCGTCCAAGATGGCGTCGACGAATGGGAGGCCGGCTAACAGGCCACGTGACTTGCAGACGATCCGGGCGCTGATTGGCTGCAGGCCGACCAACATGGCGGCCGGGTCCAATCCCGGGCAGTCTTCGTGCAGCCAATGGCGAGCCAGGCTGCGGAGCTGGGGGACCGGAAGTAGAGCGCGGAGCGTTTCCGGTGTGGCGGCCATGTTGGGTGTGGCGGCGGCCATGTTGGGGGTGGGAGTCGCCATGTTGGGGGCGGCCATGTTGGTTGTGGCGGCGGCGGCCATATTGGGGGCGGCCATGTTTGTTGGGGTGGCCATGATGGGGTTGGCGGCCATGTTGGTCGTGGCATCCGCCATGTTGGAGGTGGTGGCCATGTTGGTTGTGGCGGCGGCCATATTGGGGGCGGCCATGTTGGTTGGGGTGGCCATGAAGGTGGAGGGAGCGGCCATGTTGGTTATGGCGGCCATCTTGTTTGTGGCAGACGCCATGTTGGGGGTGTGAGCGGCCATATTGGATGTGGCGGCCATGTTGGTTGTGGCGGCGGCCATCTTGGCGGCGGCCATTTTGGATGCGGTAGCCGCCATGTTGTTTGTGGCAGCCATGTTGGTTGGGGCAGCCGCCGTCTTGGAACTGGCCGCCATGTTGGTTGTGGCGGCGGCCATATTGGGTGTGGCCATGTTGGTTGTGGCGGCGGCCATGTTGCTGGCGGCCATCTTGGTGGGGTCTGTCACGTCGCTGGCGGCCATCTTGGTGGGGTCGGCCATGTTGGAGGTGCTGCTCATGATGACGTCATTGGTCACATGGGTGCCACTGGGGGTCTCCTGACCCCAATCCTGCCCCATAGATCTGGGGGTCCCCATCAAACCCCATAGATCTGTGGGTCCCAGCCCCATAGATCTTGGGGTCCTGAACCCAATCAAGCCCCATAGATCTGGGGGTCCTGCCCCATAGATTTGGGTCTCCTGACCCCAATCCTGCCCCATAGATCTGGGGGTCCTGCCCCATAGATCTGGGGGTCCTGACCCCAATCCAGCCCCATAGATCTGGGGGTCCCAGCCCCATAGATCTTGGGGTCCCGACCCCAATCCAGCCCCATAGATCTGGGGGTCCTGCCCCATAGATCTTGGGGTCCCGACCCCAATCCTGCCCCATAGATCTGGGGGTCCTCACCTCAATCCTGCCCCATAGATCTGGGGGTCCCCATCCAGCCCCATAGATCTGGGGGTCCCGACCCCAATCCTGCCCCATAGATCTGGTGGTCCTGCCCCATAGATTTGGGGGTCCTGACCCCAATCCTGCCCCATAGATCTTGGGGTCCCGACCCCAATCCTGCCCCATAGATCTGGGTCTCCTGACCCCAATCCTGCCCCATAGATCTGGGTCTCCTGACCCCAATCCTGCCCCATAGATCTGGGGGTCCTGCCCCATAGATTTGGGGGTCCCGACCCCAATCCAGCCCCATAGATCTGGGTCTCCTCACCTCAATCCAGCCCCATAGATCTGGGGGTCCCAGCCCCATAGATCTTGGGGTCCTGACCCCAATCCTGCCCCATAGATCTGGGTCTCCTGACCCCAATCCTGCCCCATAGATCTGGGGGTCCCAGCCCCAATCCAGCCCCATAGATCTGGGTCTCCTGACCCCAATCCAGCCCCATAGATCTGGGGGTCCCAGCCCCAATCCAGCCCCATAGATCTGGGTCTCCTGACCCCAATCCAGCCCCATAGATCTGGGGGTCCCAGCCCCAATCCAGCCCCATAGATCTGGGTCTCCTGACCCCAATCCTGCCCCATAGATCTGGGTCTCCTGACCCCAATCCTGCCCCATAGATCTGGGTCTCCTGACCCCAATCCAGCCCCATAGATCTGGGGGTCCCAGCCCCAATCCAGCCCCATAGATCTGGGTCTCCTGACCCCAATCCAGCCCCATAGATCTGGGGGTCCTGCCCCATAGATTTGGGGGTCCTGACCCCAATCCTGCCCCATAGATCTGGTGGTCCTGCCCCATAGATTTGGGGGTCCTGACCCCAATCCAGCCCCATAGATCTGGGTCTCCTCACCTCAATCCAGCCCCATAGATCTGGGGGTCCCAGCCCCATAGATCTTGGGGTCCTGACCCCAGTCCTGCCCCATAGATCTGGGGGTCCCCATCAAACCCCATAGATCTGGGGGTCCCAGCCCCATAGATCTGGGGGTCCTGACCCCAATCCTGCCCCATAGATCTGGGGGTCCTGCCCCATAGATTTGGGGGTCCTGACCCCAATCCTGCCCCATAGATCTGGGGGTCCCAGCCCCAATCCTGCCCCATAGATCTGGGGGTCCCAGCCCTATAGATCTGGGGGTCCTGACCTCAATCCTGCCCCATAGATCTGGGGGTCCCCATCCAGCCCCATAGATCTGGGGGTCCCCATCAAACCCCATAGATCTGGGGGTCCCAGCCCCATAGATCTTGGGGTCCCGACCCCAATCCTGCCCCATAGATCTGGTGGTCCTGCCCCATAGATTTGGGGGTCCTGACCCCAATCCAGCCCCATAGATCTGGGTCTCCTCACCTCAATCCAGCCCCATAGATCTGGGGGTCCCAGCCCTATAGATCTGGGGGTCCTGACCTCAATCCTGCCCCATAGATCTGGGGGTCCCAGCCCCAATCCAGCCCCATAGATCTGGGGGTCCTGCCCCATAGATTTGGGGGTCCTGACCCCAATCCAGCCCCATAGATCTGGGTCTCCTCACCTCAATCCAGCCCCATAGATCTGGGGGTCCCAGCCCCATAGATCTTGGGGTCCCGACCCCAATCCTGCCCCATAGATCTGGGTCTCCTCACCTCAATCCAGCCCCATAGATCTGGGGGTCCCAGCCCTATAGATCTGGGGGTCCTGACCTCAATCCTGCCCCATAGATCTGGGGGTCCCCATCCAGCCCCATAGATCTGGGGGTCCCCATCAAACCCCATAGATCTGGGGGTCCCAGCCCCATAGATCTGGGGGTCCTGACCCCAATCCTGCCCCATAGATCTGGTGGTCCTGCCCCATAGATCTGGGGGTCCCAGCCCCAATCCAGCCCCATAGATCTGGGTCTCCTCACCTCAATCCAGCCCCATAGATCTGGGGGTCCCAGCCCCATAGATCTTGGGGTCCCGACCCCAATCCTGCCCCATAGATCTGGGTCTCCTGACCCCAATCCTGCCCCATAGATCTGGGGGTCCCAGCCCCAATCCAGCCCCATAGATCTGGGGGTCCCAGCCCCAATCCAGCCCCATAGATCTGGGGGTCCTGCCCCATAGATTTGGGGGTCCTGAGCCCAATCCTGCCCCATAGATCTGGGTCTCCTCACCTCAATCCTGCCCCATAGATCTGGGGGTCCCAGCCCTATAGATCTGGGGGTCCTGACCTCAATCCTGCCCCATAGATCTGGTGGTCCTGCCCCATAGATTTGGGGGTCCTGACCCCAATCCTGCCCCATAGATCTGGTGGTCCTGCCCCATAGATCTGGGGGTCCTGACCCCAATCCTGCCCCATAGATCTGGTGGTCCTGCCCCATAGATTTGGGGGTCCTGACCCCAATCCAGCCCCATAGATCTGGGTCTCCTCACCTCAATCCAGCCCCATAGATCTGGGGGTCCCAGCCCCATAGATTTGGGGGTCCTGACCTTAATCCTGCCCCATAGATCTGGTGGTCCTGCCCCATAGATCTGGGGGTCCCAGCCCCAATCCAGCCCCATAGATCTGGGTCTCCTCACCTCAATCCAGCCCCATAGATCTGGGGGTCCCAGCCCCATAGATCTGGGGGTCCTGACCTCAATCCTGCCCCATAGATCTGGGGGTCCCCATCAAACCCCATAGATCTGGGGGTCCCAGCCCCATAGATCTGGGGGTCCTGACCCCAATCCTGCCCCATAGATCTGGGTCTCCTCACCCCAATCCTGCCCCATAGATCTGGTGGTCCTGCCCCATAGATCTTGGGGTCCCGACCCCAATCCTGCCCCATAGATCTGGGTCTCCTGACCCCAATCCTGCCCCATAGATCTGGGGGTCCCAGCCCCAATCCTGCCCCATAGATCTGGGTCTCCTCACCTCAATCCAGCCCCATAGATCTGGGGGTCCTGCCCCATAGATTTGGGGGTCCTGACCCCAGTCCTGCCCCATAGATCCGTGGCCCCACATCAGCCCCACATCAGCCCCACATCAGCCCCACATCAGCCCCATAGATCTGCCCTTTGTTCCCCCCCCCCTTTCCTCCCCCCACATCAATGGGGTCCAAAGTCCAACCCAAAACCTCCACGTCCTCATCCCAGCCCCACACTTATGGGGCTGACCCACAGCTATGGGGCAGAACCCCAATCTATGGGGCAGAACTCACCTCTATGGGGTAGAAACCCATTCTATGGGGCAGAACCCCAATCTATGGGGCAGAACTCACCTCTATGGGGTAGAAACCCATTCTATGGGGCAGAACCCCAATCTATGGGGCAGAACTCACCTCTATGGGGCTGAACCCCCCTCTATGGGGCAGAACCTCAATCTATGGGGCAGAAACCCAATCTATGGGGCAGAGCTCAGTGCTATGGGGCAGAACCCCAATCTATGGGGCAGAACTCACCTCTATGGGGCAGAACCCCCCTCTATGGGGCAGAACCTCAATCTATGGGGCAGAAACCCATTCTATGGGGCAGAAACCCAATCTATGGGGCAGAACCTCAATCTATGGGGCAGAACCTCAATCTATGGGGCAGAACCCCAATCTATGGGGCAGAACTCACCTCTATGGGGCAGAACTCCAATCTATGGGGCAGAACCTCAATCTATGGGGCAGAACTCCAATCTATGGGACAGAGCTCAGTGCTATGGGGCAGAACCCCCCCTCTATGGGGCAGAACCTCAATCTATGGGGCAGAACCTCAATCTATGGGGCAGAAACCCATTCTATGGGGCAGAACCCCAATCTATGGGGCAGAACCTCAATCTATGGGGCAGAACCTCAATCTATGGGGCAGAAACCCATTCTATGGGGCAGAAACCCAATCTATGCGACAGAGCTCAGTGCTATGGGGCAGAACCCCCCCTCTATGGGGCAGAACCTCAATCTATGGGGCAGAACCTCAATCTATGGGGCAGAAACCCATTCTATGGGGCAGAACCCCAATCTATGGGGCAGAACCTCAATCTATGGGGCAGAATCCCAATCTATGGGGCAGAACTCACCTCTATGGGGCAGAACCTCAATCTATGGGGCAGAACCTCAATCTATGGGGCAGAAACCCAATCTATGGGGCAGAGCTCAGTGCTATGGGGTAGAACCCCCCCTCTATGGGGCAGAACCTCAATCTATGGGGCAGAACCTCAATCTATGGGGCAGAACCTCAATCTATGGGGCAGAATCCCAATCTATGGGGCAGAACTCACCTCTATGGGGCAGAACCCCAATCTATGGGGCAGAGCTCAGTGCTATGGGGCAGAACCCCAATCTATGGGGCAGAACCCCCCTCTATGGGGCAGAACCTCAATCTATGGGGCAGAAACCCAATCTATGGGGCAGAGCTCAGTGCTATGGGGCAGAACCCCAATCTATGGGGCAGAACTCACCTCTATGGGGCAGAACCCCCCTCTATGGGGCAGAACCTCAATCTATGGGGCAGAAACCCATTCTATGGGGCAGAAACCCAATCTATGGGGCAGAACCTCAATCTATGGGGCAGAACCTCAATCTATGGGGCAGAACCCCAATCTATGGGGCAGAACTCACCTCTATGGGGCAGAACTCCAATCTATGGGGCAGAACCTCAATCTATGGGGCAGAACTCCAATCTATGGGACAGAGCTCAGTGCTATGGGGCAGAACCCCCCCTCTATGGGGCAGAACCTCAATCTATGGGGCAGAACCTCAATCTATGGGGCAGAAACCCATTCTATGGGGCAGAACCCCAATCTATGGGGCAGAACCTCAATCTATGGGGCAGAACCTCAATCTATGGGGCAGAAACCCATTCTATGGGGCAGAAACCCAATCTATGCGACAGAGCTCAGTGCTATGGGGCAGAACCCCCCCTCTATGGGGCAGAACCTCAATCTATGGGGCAGAACCTCAATCTATGGGGCAGAAACCCATTCTATGGGGCAGAACCCCAATCTATGGGGCAGAACCTCAATCTATGGGGCAGAATCCCAATCTATGGGGCAGAACTCACCTCTATGGGGCAGAACCTCAATCTATGGGGCAGAACCTCAATCTATGGGGCAGAAACCCAATCTATGGGGCAGAGCTCAGTGCTATGGGGTAGAACCCCCCCTCTATGGGGCAGAACCTCAATCTATGGGGCAGAACCTCAATCTATGGGGCAGAACCTCAATCTATGGGGCAGAATCCCAATCTATGGGGCAGAACTCACCTCTATGGGGCAGAACCCCAATCTATGGGGCAGAGCTCAGTGCTATGGGGCAGAACCCCAATCTATGGGGCAGAACTCACCTCTATGGGGCAGAACCTCAATCTATGGGGCAGAACCTCAATCTATGGGGCAGAACTCACCTCTATGGGGCTGAACCCCCCTCTATGGGGCAGAACCTCAATCTATGGGGCAGAAACCCAATCTATGGGGCAGAGCTCAGTGCTATGGGGCAGAACCCCAATCTATGGGGCAGAACTCACCTCTATGGGGCAGAACCCCCCTCTATGGGGCAGAACCTCAATCTATGGGGCAGAAACCCATTCTATGGGGCAGAAACCCAATCTATGGGGCAGAACCTCAATCTATGGGGCAGAACCTCAATCTATGGGGCAGAATCCCAATCTATGGGGCAGAACTCACCTCTATGGGGCAGAACCCCAATCTATGGGGCAGAGCTCAGTGCTATGGGGCAGAACCCCCCCTCTATGGGGCAGAACCTCAATCTATGGGGCAGAAACCCATTCTATGGGGCAGAAACCCATTCTATGGGGCAGAACTCACCTCTATGGGGCAGAACCCCAATCTATGGGGCAGAACCCCAAATCTATGGGGCCGAACTCACCTCTATGGGGCCGAGCTGTGGGTCCCTGTGACCTTCGGATTGATCTATGGGGCAATGCGGCCCTATAAGAGGCCCTATAAGGGGGGGGGGGGGCTCGGCCCTATAGCTCCGCCCATAGGGGGGGTGGGGAGGAACCCGGATGTGTGGGGTGGAGCAAGACCCCATAAGTGTGGGGCAGCCCCATAAGTGCCACCCCATAAGTGTCACCCCATAATGTGGGTCACCCCATAAGTGTCACCCCATAAGTGTCACCCCATAAGTGTCACCCCATAAGTGTCACCCCATAATGTGGGTCACCCCATAAGTGTCACCCCATAAGTGTCACCCCATAAGTGTCACCCCATAAGTGTCACCCCATAAATGTGGGTCACCCCATAAGTGTCACCCCATAATTGTCACCCCATAAGTGTCACCCCATAAGTGTCACCCCATAAGTGTCACCCCATAATGTGGGTCACCCCATAAGTGTCACCCCATAATGTGGGTCACCCCATAAGTGTCACCCCATAAGTGTCACCCCATAAGTGTCACCCCATAAGTGTCACCCCATAATGTGGGTCACCCCATAAGTGTCACCCCATAAGTGTCACCCCATAAGTGTCACCCCATAAGTGTCACCCCATAAGTGTCACCCCATAAGTGTGGGGCAGCCCCATAAGTGTCACCCCATAATGTGGGTCACCCCATAAGTGTCACCCCATAAGTGTCACCCCATAATGTGGGTCACCCCATAATGTGGGTCACCCCATAAGTGTCACCCCATAAATGTGGGTCACCCCATAAGTGTCACCCCATAAGTGTCACCCCATAATGTGGGTCACCCCATAATGTGGGTCACCCCATAAGTGTCACCCCATAAATGTGGGTCACCCCATAAGTGTCACCCCATAATGTGGGTCACCCCATAAGTGTCACCCCATAAGTGTCACCCCATAAATGTGGGTCACCCCATAATCTGGGTCACCCCATAAGTGTCACCCCATAAATGTGGGTCACCCCATAAGTGTCACCCCATAAATGTGGGGCAGCCCCATAAGTGTCACCCCATAAGTGTCACCCCATAAATGTGGGTCACCCCATAAGTGTCACCCCATAAGTGTCACCCCATAAGTGTCACCCCATAAATGTGGGTCACCCCATAAGTGTCACCCCATAAATGTGGGTCACCCCATAAGTGTCACCCCATAAGTGTGGGGCAGCCCCATAAGTGTCACCCCATAAGTGTCACCCCATAAGTGTCACCCCATAAATGTGGGTCACCCCATAATCTGGGTCACCCCATAAGTGTGGGTCACCCCATAAGTGTCACCCCATAAGTGTCACCCCATAAGTGTCACCCCATAATGTGGGTCACCCCATAAGTGTCACCCCATAAGTGTCACCCCATAAGTGTCACCCCATAAATGTGGGTCACCCCATAATCTGGGTCACCCCATAAGTGTCACCCCATAAGTGTCACCCCATAAATGTGGGTCACCCCATAAGTGTCACCCCATAAGTGTCACCCCATAAGTGTCACCCTATAAGTGTGGGTCACCCCATAAGTGTCACCCCATAAGTGTCACCCTATAAATGTGGGTCACCCCATAAGTGTCACCCCATAAGTGTCACCCCATAATGTGGGGCAGCCCCATAAGTGTCACCCTATAAATGTGGGTCACCCCATAATGTGGGTCACCCCATAAGTGTCACCCCATAAGTGTCACCCCATAAGTGTCACCCCATAAGTGTCACCCCATAAATGTGGGTCACCCCATAAGTGTCACCCCATAATGTGGGTCACCCCATAAGTGTCACCCCATAAGTGTCACCCCATAATGTGGGTCACCCCATAAGTGTCACCCCATAAGTGTCACCCCATAAGTGTCACCCCATAAGTGTCACCCCATAAATGTGGGTCACCCCATAAGTGTCACCCCATAAGTGTCACCCCATAAGTGTCACCCCATAAATGTGGGTCACCCCATAAGTGTCACCCCATAATGTGGGGCAGCCCCATAAGTGTCACCCTATAAGTGTGGGTCACCCCATAATCTGGGTCACCCCATAAGTGTCACCCCATAAGTGTCACCCCATAAGTGTCACCCCATAATGTGGGTCACCCCATAAGTGTCACCCCATAAGTGTCACCCCATAAGTGTCACCCTATAAATGTGGGTCACCCCATAAGTGTCACCCCATAAGTGTCACCCCATAATGTGGGTCACCCCATAAGTGTCACCCCATAAGTGTCACCCCATAAGTGTCACCCCATAAATGTGGGTCACCCCATAAGTGTCACCCCATAAGTGTCACCCCATAAGTGTCACCCTATAAATGTGGGTCACCCCATAATGTGGGGCAGCCCCATAAGTGTCACCCCATAATGTGGGTCACCCCATAAGTGTCACCCCATAAGTGTCACCCCATAAATGTGGGTCACCCCATAATGTGGGTCACCCCATAAGTGTCACCCCATAAGTGTCACCCCATAAGTGTCACCCCATAAGTGTCACCCCATAAGTGTCACCCCATAATGTGGGTCACCCCATAAGTCTCACCCCATAAGTGTCACCCCATAAGTGTCACCCCATAAATGTGGGTCACCCCATAAGTGTCACCCCATAAGTGTCACCCCATAAATGTGGGTCACCCCATAAGTGTCACCCCATAAGTGTCACCCCATAAGTGTCACCCCATAAGTGTCACCCTATAATGTGGGTCACCCCATAAGTGTCACCCTATAAGTGTCACCCCATAAGTGTCACCCCATAAGTGTCACCCCATAATGTGGGTCACCCCATAAGTGTCACCCCATAATGTGGGTCACCCCATAAGTGTCACCCCATAAGTGTCACCCCATAATGTGGGTCACCCCATAAGTGTCACCCCATAATCTGGGTCACCCCATAAGTGTCACCCCATAATCTGGGTCACCCCATAAGTGTCACCCCATAATCTGGGTCACCCCATAAGTGTCACCCCATAATGTGGGTCACCCCATAAGTGTCACCCCATAAGTGTCACCCCATAAGTGTCACCCCATAATGTGGGTCACCCCATAAGTGTCACCCCATAAGTGTCACCCCATAATGTGGGTCACCCCATAAGTGTCACCCCATAAGTGTCACCCCATAAGTGTCACCCCATAAGTGTCACCCCATAATGTGGGTCACCCCATAAGTGTCACCCCATAAGTGTCACCCCATAAGTGTCACCCCATAAGTGTCACCCCATAATGTGGGTCACCCCATAAGTGTCACCCCATAATGTGGGTCACCCCATAAGTGTCACCCCGTAAGTGTCACCCCATAAGTGTCACCCCATAAGTGTCACCCCATAAGTGTCACCCCATAATGTGGGTCACCCCATAAGTGTCACCCCATAAGTGTCACCCCATAAGTGTCACCCCATAATGTGGGTCACCCCATAAGTGTCACCCCATAAGTGTCACCCCATAAATGTGGGTCACCCCATAAGTGTCACCCCATAAGTGTCACCCCATAAGTGTCACCCCATAAGTGTGGGTCACCCCATAAGTGTCACCCCATAAGTGTCACCCCATAAATGTGGGTCACCCCATAAGTGTCACCCCATAAATGTGGGTCACCCCATAAGTGTCACCCCATAAGTGTCACCCCATAAATGTGGGTCACCCCATAAATGTGGGTCACCCCATAAGTGTCACCCCATAAGTGTCACCCCATAAGTGTCACCCCATAAATGTGGGTCACCCCATAAGTGACACCCCATAAGTGTCACCCCATAATGTGGGGCAGCCCCATAAGTGTCACCCCATAAGTGTCACCCCATAAGTGTCACCCCATAAGTGTCACCCCATAATGTGGGTCACCCCATAAGTGTCACCCCATAAGTGTCACCCCATAAGTGTCACCCCATAATGTGGGTCACCCCATAAGTGTCACCCCATAAGTGTCACCCCATAAATGTGGGTCACCCCATAAGTGTCACCCCATAAGTGTCACCCCATAATGTGGGTCACCCCATAAGTGTCACCCCATAAGTGTCACCCCATAAGTGTGGGTCACCCCATAAGTGTCACCCCATAAGTGTCACCCCATAAATGTGGGTCACCCCATAAGTGTCACCCCATAAGTGTCACCCCATAAGTGTCACCCCATAATGTGGGTCACCCCATAAGTGTCACCCCATAAGTGTGGGGCAGCCCTATAAGGGTCACCCCATAAGTGTCACCCCATAAGTGTCACCCCATAAGTGTCACCCCATAAGTGTCACCCCATAATGTGGGTCACCCCATAAGTGTCACCCCATAAGTGTCACCCCATAAGTGTCACCCCATAAGTGTCACCCCATAAATGTGGGTCACCCCATAAGTGTCACCCCATAAGTGTCACCCCATAAGTGACACCCCATAATGTGGGTCACCCCATAAGTGTCACCCCATAAGTGTCACCCCATAAGTGTCACCCCATAAATGTCACCCCATAAGTGTCACCCCATAATGTGGGGCAGCCCCATAAGTGTCACCCCATAAGTGTCACCCCATAATGTGGGTCACCCCATAAGTGTCACCCCATAAGTGTCACCCCATAAGTGTCACCCCATAATGTGGGTCACCCCATAAGTGTCACCCCATAATGTGGGTCACCCCATAAGTGTCACCCCATAAGTGTCACCCCATAAATGTGGGTCACCCCATAAGTGTCACCCTATAAATGTGGGTCACCCCATAAGTGTCACCCCATAAGTGTCACCCCATAAGTGTCACCCCATAATGTGGGTCACCCCATAAGTGTCACCCCATAAGTGTCACCCCATAAGTGTCACCCCATAAATGTGGGTCACCCCATAAGTGTCACCCCATAAGTGTCACCCCATAAATGTGGGTCACCCCATAAGTGTCACCCCATAAGTGTCACCCCATAATGTGGGTCACCCCATAAATGTGGGTCACCCCATAAGTGTCACCCCATAAGTGTCACCCCATAAGTGTCACCCCATAAATGTGGGTCACCCCATAAGTGTCACCCCATAAGTGTCACCCCATAAGTGTCACCCCATAAGTGTCACCCCATAATGTGGGTCACCCCATAATGTGGGTCACCCCATAAGTGTCACCCCATAAGTGTCACCCCATAATGTGGGTCACCCCATAAGTGTCACCCCATAAGTGTCACCCCATAAGTGTCACCCCATAAATGTGGGTCACCCCATAAGTGTCACCCCATAAGTGTCACCCCATAAGTGTCACCCCATAAGTGTCACCCCATAAGTGTCACCCCATAATGTGGGTCACCCCATAAGTGTCACCCCATAAGTGTCACCCCATAAATGTGGGTCACCCCATAAGTGTCACCCCATAAGTGTCACCCCATAAATGTGGGTCACCCCATAAGTGTCACCCCATAATGTGGGTCACCCCATAAGTGTCACCCCATAATCTGGGTCACCCCATAAATGTGGGTCACCCCATAAGTGTCACCCCATAAGTGTCACCCCATAAATGTGGGTCACCCCATAAGTGTCACCCCATAAGTGTCACCCCATAAGTGTCACCCCATAAGTGTCACCCCATAAGTGTCACCCCATAAATGTGGGGCAGCCCCATAAGTGTCACCCCATAAGTGTCACCCCATAAGTGTCACCCCATAATGTGGGTCACCCCATAAGTGTCACCCCATAAGTGTCACCCCATAAGTGTCACCCCATAAATGTGGGGCAGCCCCATAAGTGTCACCCCATAAATGTGGGTCACCCCATAAGTGTCACCCCATAATGTGGGTCACCCCATAAGTGTCACCCCATAATGTGGGTCACCCCATAAGTGTCACCCCATAAGTGTCACCCCATAAATGTGGGTCACCCCATAAGTGTCACCCCATAATGTGGGTCACCCCATAAGTGTCACCCCATAAGTGTGGGGCAGCCCCATAAGTGTCACCCCATAAATGTGGGTCACCCCATAAGTGTCACCCCATAAGTGTCACCCCATAAGTGTCACCCCATAATGTGGGTCACCCCATAAGTGTCACCCCATAAGTGTCACCCCATAAATGTGGGTCACCCCATAAGTGTCACCCCATAAGTGTCACCCCATAAATGTGGGTCACCCCATAAGTGTCACCCCATAAGTGTCACCCCATAAGTGTCACCCTATAAATGTGGGTCACCCCATAAGTGTCACCCCATAAGTGTCACCCCATAAGTGTCACCCCATAATGTGGGTCACCCCATAAGTGTCACCCCATAAGTGTCACCCCATAAGTGTCACCCCATAATGTGGGTCACCCCATAAGTGTCACCCCATAAGTGTCACCCCATAAGT
The DNA here is from genome assembly GCF_054131305.1 of Coturnix japonica. Classification (NCBI taxonomy): domain Eukaryota; kingdom Metazoa; phylum Chordata; class Aves; order Galliformes; family Phasianidae; genus Coturnix; species Coturnix japonica. The sequence goes on along the minus strand of NC_140679.1, from coordinate 425,779 downwards.
GTCACCCCATAAATGTGGGTCACCCCATAAGTGTCACCCCATAAGTGTCACCCCATAAGTGTCACCCCATAAGTGTCACCCCATAATGTGGGTCACCCCATAAGTGTCACCCCATAAGTGTCACCCCATAATGTGGGTCACCCCATAAGTGTCACCCCATAAGTGTCACCCCATAAGTGTCACCCCATAAGTGTCACCCCATAAATGTGGGTCACCCCATAAGTGTCACCCCATAAGTGTCACCCCATAAGTGTCACCCCATAATGTGGGTCACCCCATAAGTGTCACCCCATAAGTGCCACCCTATAAATGTGGGTCACCCCATAAGTGTCACCCCATAAGTGTCACCCCATAAGTGTCACCCCATAATGTGGGGCAGCCCCATAAGTGTCACCCCATAAGTGTCACCCTATAAGTGTGGGCCACCCCATAAATGTGGGTCACCCCATAAGTGTCACCCTATAAATGTGGGTCACCCCATAAGTGTCACCCCATAAGTGTCACCCCATAAGTGTCACCCCATAATGTGGGTCACCCCATAAGTGTCACCCCATAAGTGTCACCCCATAAATGTGGGTCACCCCATAAGTGTCACCCCATAAGTGTCACCCCATAAGTGTCACCCCATAAGTGTCACCCCATAAGTGTCACCCCATAATGTGGGTCACCCCATAAGTGTCACCCCATAAGTGTCACCCCATAAGTGTCACCCCATAATGTGGGTCACCCCATAAGTGTCACCCCATAAGTGTCACCCCATAATGTGGGTCACCCCATAAGTGTCACCCCATAATGTGGGTCACCCCATAAGTGTCACCCCATAAGTGTCACCCCATAATGTGGGTCACCCCATAAGTGTCACCCCATAAGTGTCACCCCATAATGTGGGTCACCCCATAAGTGTCACCCCATAAGTGTCACCCTATAAGTGTCACCCCATAATGTGGGTCACCCCATAAGTGTCACCCCATAAGTGTCACCCCATAAGTGTCACCCCATAATGTGGGGCAGCCCCATAAGTGTCACCCCATAAATGTGGGTCACCCCATAAGTGTCACCCCATAAGTGTCACCCCATAATGTGGGTCACCCCATAAGTGTCACCCCATAATGTGGGTCACCCCATAAGTGTCACCCCATAAGTGTCACCCCATAAGTGTCACCCCATAAGTGTCACCCTATAAATGTGGGTCACCCCATAAGTGTCACCCCATAAATGTGGGTCACCCCATAAGTGTCACCCCATAAGTGTCACCCCATAAGTGTCACCCCATAAATGTGGGTCACCCCATAATGTGGGGCAGCCCCATAAGTGTCACCCCATAAGTGTCACCCCATAAGTGTCACCCCATAAGTGTCACCCCATAAGTGTGGGTCAGCCCCATAAGTGTCACCCCATAAGTGTCACCCCATAAGTGTGGGTCACCCCATAAGTGTCACCCCATAAGTGTCACCCCATAATGTGGGTCACCCCATAAGTGTCACCCCATAAGTGTCACCCCATAAGTGTCACCCCATAAATGTGGGTCACCCCATAAGTGTCACCCCATAAGTGTCACCCCATAAGTGTCACCCTATAAGTGTGGGTCACCCCATAAGTGTCACCCCATAAGTGTCACCCTATAAATGTGGGTCACCCCATAAGTGTCACCCCATAAGTGTCACCCCATAATGTGGGGCAGCCCCATAAGTGTCACCCTATAAATGTGGGTCACCCCATAATGTGGGTCACCCCATAAGTGTCACCCCATAAGTGTCACCCCATAAGTGTCACCCCATAAGTGTCACCCCATAAATGTGGGTCACCCCATAAGTGTCACCCCATAATGTGGGTCACCCCATAAGTGTCACCCCATAAGTGTCACCCCATAATGTGGGTCACCCCATAAGTGTCACCCCATAAGTGTCACCCCATAAGTGTCACCCCATAAGTGTCACCCCATAAATGTGGGTCACCCCATAAGTGTCACCCCATAAGTGTCACCCCATAAGTGTCACCCCATAAATGTGGGTCACCCCATAAGTGTCACCCCATAATGTGGGGCAGCCCCATAAGTGTCACCCTATAAGTGTGGGTCACCCCATAATCTGGGTCACCCCATAAGTGTCACCCCATAAGTGTCACCCCATAAGTGTCACCCCATAATGTGGGTCACCCCATAAGTGTCACCCCATAAGTGTCACCCCATAAGTGTCACCCTATAAATGTGGGTCACCCCATAAGTGTCACCCCATAAGTGTCACCCCATAATGTGGGTCACCCCATAAGTGTCACCCCATAAGTGTCACCCCATAAGTGTCACCCCATAAATGTGGGTCACCCCATAAGTGTCACCCCATAAGTGTCACCCCATAAGTGTCACCCTATAAATGTGGGTCACCCCATAATGTGGGGCAGCCCCATAAGTGTCACCCCATAATGTGGGTCACCCCATAAGTGTCACCCCATAAGTGTCACCCCATAAATGTGGGTCACCCCATAATGTGGGTCACCCCATAAGTGTCACCCCATAAGTGTCACCCCATAAGTGTCACCCCATAAGTGTCACCCCATAAGTGTCACCCCATAATGTGGGTCACCCCATAAGTCTCACCCCATAAGTGTCACCCCATAAGTGTCACCCCATAAATGTGGGTCACCCCATAAGTGTCACCCCATAAGTGTCACCCCATAAATGTGGGTCACCCCATAAGTGTCACCCCATAAGTGTCACCCCATAAGTGTCACCCCATAAGTGTCACCCTATAATGTGGGTCACCCCATAAGTGTCACCCTATAAGTGTCACCCCATAAGTGTCACCCCATAAGTGTCACCCCATAATGTGGGTCACCCCATAAGTGTCACCCCATAATGTGGGTCACCCCATAAGTGTCACCCCATAAGTGTCACCCCATAATCTGGGTCACCCCATAAGTGTCACCCCATAATCTGGGTCACCCCATAAGTGTCACCCCATAATGTGGGTCACCCCATAAGTGTCACCCCATAAGTGTCACCCCATAAGTGTCACCCCATAATGTGGGTCACCCCATAAGTGTCACCCCATAAGTGTCACCCCATAATGTGGGTCACCCCATAAGTGTCACCCCATAAGTGTCACCCCATAAGTGTCACCCCATAAGTGTCACCCCATAATGTGGGTCACCCCATAAGTGTCACCCCATAAGTGTCACCCCATAAGTGTCACCCCATAAGTGTCACCCCATAATGTGGGTCACCCCATAAGTGTCACCCCATAATGTGGGTCACCCCATAAGTGTCACCCCGTAAGTGTCACCCCATAAGTGTCACCCCATAAGTGTCACCCCATAAGTGTCACCCCATAATGTGGGTCACCCCATAAGTGTCACCCCATAAGTGTCACCCCATAAGTGTCACCCCATAATGTGGGTCACCCCATAAGTGTCACCCCATAAGTGTCACCCCATAAATGTGGGTCACCCCATAAGTGTCACCCCATAAGTGTCACCCCATAAGTGTCACCCCATAAGTGTGGGTCACCCCATAAGTGTCACCCCATAAGTGTCACCCCATAAATGTGGGTCACCCCATAAGTGTCACCCCATAAATGTGGGTCACCCCATAAGTGTCACCCCATAAGTGTCACCCCATAAATGTGGGTCACCCCATAAATGTGGGTCACCCCATAAGTGTCACCCCATAAGTGTCACCCCATAAGTGTCACCCCATAAATGTGGGTCACCCCATAAGTGACACCCCATAAGTGTCACCCCATAATGTGGGGCAGCCCCATAAGTGTCACCCCATAAGTGTCACCCCATAAGTGTCACCCCATAAGTGTCACCCCATAATGTGGGTCACCCCATAAGTGTCACCCCATAAGTGTCACCCCATAAGTGTCACCCCATAATGTGGGTCACCCCATAAGTGTCACCCCATAAGTGTCACCCCATAAATGTGGGTCACCCCATAAGTGTCACCCCATAAGTGTCACCCCATAATGTGGGTCACCCCATAAGTGTCACCCCATAAGTGTCACCCCATAAGTGTGGGTCACCCCATAAGTGTCACCCCATAAGTGTCACCCCATAAATGTGGGTCACCCCATAAGTGTCACCCCATAAGTGTCACCCCATAAGTGTCACCCCATAATGTGGGTCACCCCATAAGTGTCACCCCATAAGTGTGGGGCAGCCCTATAAGGGTCACCCCATAAGTGTCACCCCATAAGTGTCACCCCATAAGTGTCACCCCATAAGTGTCACCCCATAATGTGGGTCACCCCATAAGTGTCACCCCATAAGTGTCACCCCATAAGTGTCACCCCATAAGTGTCACCCCATAAATGTGGGTCACCCCATAAGTGTCACCCCATAAGTGTCACCCCATAAGTGACACCCCATAATGTGGGTCACCCCATAAGTGTCACCCCATAAGTGTCACCCCATAAGTGTCACCCCATAAATGTCACCCCATAAGTGTCACCCCATAATGTGGGGCAGCCCCATAAGTGTCACCCCATAAGTGTCACCCCATAATGTGGGTCACCCCATAAGTGTCACCCCATAAGTGTCACCCCATAAGTGTCACCCCATAATGTGGGTCACCCCATAAGTGTCACCCCATAATGTGGGTCACCCCATAAGTGTCACCCCATAAGTGTCACCCCATAAATGTGGGTCACCCCATAAGTGTCACCCTATAAATGTGGGTCACCCCATAAGTGTCACCCCATAAGTGTCACCCCATAAGTGTCACCCCATAATGTGGGTCACCCCATAAGTGTCACCCCATAAGTGTCACCCCATAAGTGTCACCCCATAAATGTGGGTCACCCCATAAGTGTCACCCCATAAGTGTCACCCCATAAATGTGGGTCACCCCATAAGTGTCACCCCATAAGTGTCACCCCATAATGTGGGTCACCCCATAAATGTGGGTCACCCCATAAGTGTCACCCCATAAGTGTCACCCCATAAGTGTCACCCCATAAATGTGGGTCACCCCATAAGTGTCACCCCATAAGTGTCACCCCATAAGTGTCACCCCATAAGTGTCACCCCATAATGTGGGTCACCCCATAATGTGGGTCACCCCATAAGTGTCACCCCATAAGTGTCACCCCATAATGTGGGTCACCCCATAAGTGTCACCCCATAAGTGTCACCCCATAAGTGTCACCCCATAAATGTGGGTCACCCCATAAGTGTCACCCCATAAGTGTCACCCCATAAGTGTCACCCCATAAGTGTCACCCCATAAGTGTCACCCCATAATGTGGGTCACCCCATAAGTGTCACCCCATAAGTGTCACCCCATAAATGTGGGTCACCCCATAAGTGTCACCCCATAAGTGTCACCCCATAAATGTGGGTCACCCCATAAGTGTCACCCCATAATGTGGGTCACCCCATAAGTGTCACCCCATAATCTGGGTCACCCCATAAATGTGGGTCACCCCATAAGTGTCACCCCATAAGTGTCACCCCATAAATGTGGGTCACCCCATAAGTGTCACCCCATAAGTGTCACCCCATAAGTGTCACCCCATAAGTGTCACCCCATAAGTGTCACCCCATAAATGTGGGGCAGCCCCATAAGTGTCACCCCATAAGTGTCACCCCATAAGTGTCACCCCATAATGTGGGTCACCCCATAAGTGTCACCCCATAAGTGTCACCCCATAAGTGTCACCCCATAAATGTGGGGCAGCCCCATAAGTGTCACCCCATAAATGTGGGTCACCCCATAAGTGTCACCCCATAATGTGGGTCACCCCATAAGTGTCACCCCATAATGTGGGTCACCCCATAAGTGTCACCCCATAAGTGTCACCCCATAAATGTGGGTCACCCCATAAGTGTCACCCCATAATGTGGGTCACCCCATAAGTGTCACCCCATAAGTGTGGGGCAGCCCCATAAGTGTCACCCCATAAATGTGGGTCACCCCATAAGTGTCACCCCATAAGTGTCACCCCATAAGTGTCACCCCATAATGTGGGTCACCCCATAAGTGTCACCCCATAAGTGTCACCCCATAAATGTGGGTCACCCCATAAGTGTCACCCCATAAGTGTCACCCCATAAATGTGGGTCACCCCATAAGTGTCACCCCATAAGTGTCACCCCATAAGTGTCACCCTATAAATGTGGGTCACCCCATAAGTGTCACCCCATAAGTGTCACCCCATAAGTGTCACCCCATAATGTGGGTCACCCCATAAGTGTCACCCCATAAGTGTCACCCCATAAGTGTCACCCCATAATGTGGGTCACCCCATAAGTGTCACCCCATAAGTGTCACCCCATAAGTGTCACCCCATAAATGTGGGTCACCCCATAAGTGTCACCCCATAAGTGTCACCCCATAAGTGTCACCCCATAATGTGGGTCACCCCATAAGTGTCACCCCATAAGTGCCACCCTATAAATGTGGGTCACCCCATAAGTGTCACCCCATAAGTGTCACCCCATAAGTGTCACCCCATAATGTGGGGCAGCCCCATAAGTGTCACCCCATAAGTGTCACCCTATAAGTGTGGGCCACCCCATAAATGTGGGTCACCCCATAAGTGTCACCCTATAAATGTGGGTCACCCCATAAGTGTCACCCCATAAGTGTCACCCCATAAGTGTCACCCCATAATGTGGGTCACCCCATAAGTGTCACCCCATAAGTGTCACCCCATAAATGTGGGTCACCCCATAAGTGTCACCCCATAAGTGTCACCCCATAAGTGTCACCCCATAAGTGTCACCCCATAAGTGTCACCCCATAATGTGGGTCACCCCATAAGTGTCACCCCATAAGTGTCACCCCATAAGTGTCACCCCATAATGTGGGTCACCCCATAAGTGTCACCCCATAAGTGTCACCCCATAATGTGGGTCACCCCATAAGTGTCACCCCATAATGTGGGTCACCCCATAAGTGTCACCCCATAAGTGTCACCCCATAATGTGGGTCACCCCATAAGTGTCACCCCATAAGTGTCACCCTATAAGTGTCACCCCATAATGTGGGTCACCCCATAAGTGTCACCCCATAAGTGTCACCCCATAAGTGTCACCCCATAAGTGTCACCCCATAATGTGGGGCAGCCCCATAAGTGTCACCCCATAAATGTGGGTCACCCCATAAGTGTCACCCCATAAGTGTCACCCCATAATGTGGGTCACCCCATAAGTGTCACCCCATAATGTGGGTCACCCCATAAGTGTCACCCCATAAGTGTCACCCCATAAGTGTCACCCCATAAGTGTCACCCTATAAATGTGGGTCACCCCATAAGTGTCACCCCATAAATGTGGGTCACCCCATAAGTGTCACCCCATAAGTGTCACCCCATAAGTGTCACCCCATAAATGTGGGTCACCCCATAATGTGGGGCAGCCCCATAAGTGTCACCCCATAAGTGTCACCCCATAAGTGTCACCCCATAAGTGTCACCCCATAAGTGTGGGTCAGCCCCATAAGTGTCACCCCATAAGTGTCACCCCATAAGTGTGGGTCACCCCATAAGTGTCACCCCATAAGTGTCACCCCATAATGTGGGTCACCCCATAAGTGTCACCCCATAAGTGTCACCCCATAAGTGTCACCCCATAATGTGGGGCAGCCCCATAAGTGTCACCCCATAAGTGTCACCCCATAAGTGTCACCCCATAAGTGTCACCCCATAAATGTGGGTCACCCCATAAGTGTCACCCCATAAGTGTCACCCTATAAATGTGGGTCACCCCATAAGTGTCACCCCATAAGTGTCACCCCATAAGTGTCACCCCATAAATGTGGGTCACCCCATAAGTGTCACCCCATAAGTGTCACCCCATAATGTGGGTCACCCCATAAGTGTCACCCCATAATGTGGGTCACCCCATAATGTGGGTCACCCCATAAGTGTCACCCCATAATGTGGGGCACCCCATAAGTGTCACCCCATAAGTGTCACCCCATAAGTGTCACCCCATAATGTGGGTCACCCCATAAGTGTCACCCCATAATGTGGGTCACCCCATAAGTGTCACCCCATAAATGTGGGTCACCCCATAATGTGGGTCACCCCATAAGTGTCACCCCATAAGTGTCACCCTATAATGTCACCACCCCATAGCGACCCTATAATGACCCTATAACCCCATAACCCCATAACCACCCCATAGAGCCCCATAGCGCCCCATTAACCCCATAGGAACCCCATAACCCTATAGTGACCCTATAAAGACCCTATAACCCCATTAACCCCATAGCGACCCCATAGAGCCCCATTGACCCCATAGGACCCCCATAACCCCATAACCACCCCATAGCGACCCCATAGTGCCCCATTAACCCCATAGGAACCCCATAACCCCATAACCACCCCATAGCGACCCTATAACGACCCTATAACCCCATAGGAACCCCATTAACCCCATAACCACCCCATAGCGACCCTATAATGACCCTATAACCCCATAACCACCCCATAGCGACCCTATAATGACCCTATAATGACCCTATAATGAACCTATAACCCCATAAACCCCATAACCACCCCATAGCGCCCCTATAACGACCCTATAACCCCATAACCCCATAACCACCCCATAGCGCTTCTATAACGACCCTATAACCCCATAAACCCCATAACCACCCCATAGCGACCCTATAATGACCCTATAACCCCATAACCACCCCATAGCGACCCTATAATGACCCTATAATGACCCTATAACCCCATAAACCCCATAACCACCCCATAGTGCCCCATTAACCCCATAGGAACCCCATTAACCCCATAACCACCCCATAGCGCCCCTATAACGACCCTATAACCCCATAACCCCATAACCACCCCATAGCGCCCCTATAACGACCCTATAACCCCATTAACCCCATAGCGACCCCATAGAGCCCCATTGACCCCATAGGACCCCCATAACCCCATAACCACCCCATAGCGCCCCTATAACGACCCTATAACGACCCTATAACCCCATAACCCCATAACCACCCCATAGCGCCCCTATAACGACCCTATAACCCCATTAACCCCATAACCACCCCATAGAGCCCCATAGTGCCCCATTAACCCCATAGGACCCCCATAACCCCATAACCACCCCATAGCGCCCCTATAACGACCCCATAACCCCATAGGAACCCCATTAACCCCATAACCACCCCATAGTGACCCCATAGAGCCCCATTAACCCCATAGGAACCCCATAACCCCATAACCACCCCATAGCGACCCCATAGAGCCCCATTAACCCCATAGGAACCCCATAGGAACCCCATAACCACCCCATAGTGACCCCATAGAGCCCCATTGACCCCATAGGACCCCCATAACCCCATAACCACCCCATAGCGCCCCTATAACGACCCTATAACCCCATTAACCCCATAACCACCCCATAGTGACCCTATAATGACCCTATAACCCCATTAACCCCATAACCACCCCATAGCGCCCCTATAACGACCCCATAACCCCATTAACCCCATAACCACCCCATAGTGACCCTATAGAGCCCCATTGACCCCATAGAGCCCCATAGCGACCCTATAACGACCCTATAACCCCATTAACCCCATAACCACCCCATAGCGACCCTATAATGACCCTATAACCCCATAACCACCCCATAGCGCCCCTATAACGACCCCATAACCCCATAACCCCATAACCACCCCATAGCGCCCCTATAACGACCCTATAACCCCATAAACCCCATAACCACCCCATAGCGACCCTATAACGACCCCATAACCCCATAACCCCATAACAACCCCATAGTGACCCTATAGAGCCCCATTGACCCCATAGGAACCCCATAACCCCATAACCACCCCATAGCGACCCTATAATGACCCTATAACCCCATAGGAACCCCATTAACCCCATAACCACCCCATAGCGCCCCTATAACGACCCTATAACCCCATTAACCCCATAACCACCCCATAGTGACCCCATAGAGCCCCATTGACCCCATAGAGCCCCATAGCGCCCCATTAACCCCATAGGAACCCCATAACCCCATAACCACCCCATAGCGACCCTATAATGACCCTATAATGACCCTATAACCCCATAAACCCCATAACCACCCCATAGTGCCCCTATAACGACCCTATAACCCCATTAACCCCATAACCACCCCATAGCGCCCCTATAACGACCCCATAACCCCATAACCACCCCATAGCGCCCCTATAACGACCCTATAACCCCATTAACCCCATAACCACCCCATAGCGACCCCATAGAGCCCCATTGACCCCATAGAGCCCCATAGCGCCCCATTAACCCCATAGGAACCCCATTAACCCCATAACCACCCCATAGCGACCCTATAATGACCCTATAACCCCATAAACCCCATAACCACCCCATAGCGCCCCTATAAAGACCCTATAACCCCATTAACCCCATAACCACCCCATAGCGACCCTATAACGACCCCATAACCCCATAAACCCCATAACCACCCCATAGCGCCCCTATAACGACCCTATAACCCCATAACCCCATAAGTGTGGGGCAGCCCCATAGAAGAACAAGGGTTGGCTTTAGGGTTTCCCTTTATTGGCAATAAATAAGCAGATCCTATGGGGTTATTGTATAGGGTCACCCCATAAGCGAGGGTTATAGGGCCGCCCTATAAGTGCGGGTTGTTATAGGGCCGCCCCATAGCGATAATGGGGTTTTAATGGGGTCTTTAATAGGGTCAATTCCGCTTCTTCCGGAGCTCCTCGGCGTCGGCTGTGGGGTAGAATGGGGGTCAATGGGGAACTTATAGGGTCGCTATGGGGTGGTTATGGGGTTATGGGGTTATAGGGTCATTATAGGGTCGCTATGGGGTGGTTATGGGGTTATGGGGTTATAGGGTCGTTATAGGGTCGCTATGGGGTGGTTATGGGGTTATGGGGTTCCTATGGGGTCAATGGGGCTCTATGGGGTCAATGGGGCTCTATGGGGTCGCTATGGGGTGGTTATGGGGTTAATGGGGTTATAGGGTCATTATAGGGTCGCTATGGGGTGGTTATGGGGTTATGGGGTTCCTATGGGGTCAATGGGGCTCTATGGGGTCAATGGGGCTCTATGGGGTCGCTATGGGGTGGTTATGGGGTTAATGGGGTTATAGGGTCATTATAGGGTCGCTATGGGGTGGTTATGGGGTTATGGGGTTCCTATGGGGTTAATGGGGCTCTATGGGGTCGCTATGGGGTGGTTATGGGGTTATGGGGTTCCTATGGGGTCAATGGGGCTCTATGGGGCTCTATGGGGTGGTTATGGGGTTATGGGGTTCCTATGGGATTAATGGGGCGCTATGGGGTGGTTATGGGGTTATAGGGTTATAATAGGGTCGCTATGGGGCTCTATGGGGTCAATGGGGCTCTATGGGGTCGCTATGGGGTCGTTATGGGGTTAATGGGGTTATAGGGTCATTATAGGGTCGCTATGGGGTCGCTATGGGGTGGTTATGGGGTGGTTATGGGGCCCCTATAGGGTCACTATGGGGTTATGGGGTTCCTATGGGGTTAATGGGTTGCTATGGGGCTCTATGGGGTCAATGGGGCTCTATGGGGTCGCTATGGGGTGGTTATGGGGTTAATGGGGTTATAGGGCCATTATAGGGTCGCTATGGGGCTCTATGGGGTGGTTATGGGGTTATGGGGTTCCTATGGGGTTAATGGGGCGCTATGGGGTGGTTATGGGGTTATAGGGTTATAATAGGGTCGCTATGGGGCTCTATGGGGTCAATGGGGCTCTATGGGGTCGCTATGGGGTGGTTATGGGGTTAATGGGGTTATAGGGTCATTATAGGGTCGCTATGGGGTGGTTATGGGGTTATGGGGTTATGGGGTCATTATAGGGTCGCTATGGGGTGGTTATGGGGTTCTATGGGGTTATAGGGTCGTTATGGGGTCGCTATGGGGTGGTTATGGGGTTATGGGGTTATAGGGTCATTATAGGGTCGCTATGGGGTGGTTATGGGGTTCCTATGGGGTTAATGGGTTGCTATGGGGCTCTATGGGGTCAATGGGGCTCTATGGGGTCGCTATGGGGTGGTTATGGGGTTAATGGGGTTATAGGGTCATTATAGGGTCGCTATGGGGTGGTTATGGGGTGGTTATGGGGTTATAGGGTCATTATAGGGGCGCTATGGGGTGGTTATGGGGTTTATGGGGTTATAGGGTCATTATAGGGGCGCTATGGGGTGGTTATGGGGTTATAGGGTCATTATAGGGTCGCTATGGGGTGGTTATGGGGTTATGGGGTTCCTATGGGGTCAATGGGGAACTTATAGGGTCGCTATGGGGTTATGGGGTTCCTATGGGGTTAATGGGGCGCTATGGGGTGGTTATGGGGTTATGGGGTTCCTATGGGGTCAATGGGGCTCTATGGGTCGCTATGGGGTGGTTATGGGGTTATGGGGTTATAGGGTCATTATAGGGTCGCTATGGGGTGGTTATGGGGTTATGGGGTTATAGGGTCATTATAGGGTCGCTATGGGGCTCTATGGGGTCAATGGGGCACTATAGGGTCACTATGGGGTGGTTATGGGGTTAATGGGGTTATAGGGTCATTATAGGGTCGCTATGGGGTGGTTATGGGGTTATAGGGTCATTATAGGGTCGCTATGGGGTGGTTATGGGGTTATGGGGTTATAGGGTCATTATAGGGTCGCTATGGGGCTCTATGGGGTGGTTATGGGGTTAATGGGGTTATAGGGTCGTTATAGGGTCATTATAGGGTCGCTATGGGGTGGTTATGGGGTTAATGGGGTTATAGGGTCGCTATGGGGCTCTATGGGGTTATAGGGTCATTATAGGGTCGCTATGGGGTGGTTATGGGGTTATGGGGTTATAGGGTCATTATAGGGTCGCTATGGGGCTCTATGGGGTCAATGGGGAACTTATAGGGTCGCTATGGGGTGGTTATGGGGTTAATGGGGTTATAGGGTTATTATAGGGTCGCTATGGGGTGGTTATGGGGTTATGGGGTTAATGGGGCACTATGGGGCACTATGGGGCTCTATGGGGTCAGTGGGGCTCTATGGGGTCAATGGGGCCCTTATAGGGTCGCTATGGGGTGGTTATGGGGTTAATGGGGTTATAGGGTCGTTATAGGGTTGCTATGGGGTTATGGGGTCTTTATGGGGTCCCAATGGGGTTATAGGGCCATTATAGGGTCGCTATGGGGTGGTTATGGGGTTCCTATGGGGTTAATGGGGCGCTATGGGGCTCTATGGGGTCAAAGGTCCTTATAGGGTCCCAATGGGGTTATAGGGTCCTTATAGGGTCCCAATGGGGTTATAGGGTCCTTATAGGGTTACAATGGGGTTATAGGGTCACAATGGGGTTATAGGGTCCTTATAGGGTCCCAGTGGGGTTATAGGTTCATTATAGGGTCCCAGTGGGGTTATAGAGTCATTATAGGGTCCCAATGGGGTTATAGGGTCATTATAGGGTCCCAGTGGGGTTATAGGGTCACAATGGGGTTATAGGGTCCTTATAGGGTCCCAATGGCATTATAGGGTCCTTATAAGGTCACAATGGTGTTATAGGGTCCTTATAGGGTCCCAATGGGGTTATAGGGTCCCAATGGGGTTATAGGGTCATTATAGGGTCCCAGTGGGGTTATAGGGTCACAATGGGGTTATAGGGTCATTATAGGGTCGCTATGGGGTTATAGGGTCATTATAGGGTCGCTATGGGGTTATAGGGTCATAATGGGGTTATAGGGTAATTATAGGGTCCCAATGGGGTTATAGGGTCATTATAGGGTCCCAGTGGGGTTATAGGGTCACAATGGGGTTATAGGGTCCTTATAGGGTTACAATGGGGTTATAGGGTCATTATAGGGTCGCTATGGGGTTATAGGGTCCCAATGGGGTTATAGGGTCATTATAGGGTCCCAATGGGGTTATAGGTTCATTATAGGGTCACAATGGGGTTATAGGGTAATTATAGGGTCCCAATGGGGTTATAGGTTCATTATAGGGTCACAATGGGGTTGTAGGGTAATTATAGGGTCCCAATGGGGTTATAGGGTCATTATAGGGTCATAATGGGGTTATAGGGTAATTATAGGGTCCCAATGGGGTTATAGGGTCATTATAGGGTCCCAGTGGGGTTATAGGGTCACAATGGGGTTATAGGGTCCTTATAGGGTCCCAGTGGGGTTATAGAGTCATTATAGGGTCGCTATGGGGTTATAGGGTCACAATGGGGTTATAGGGTCATTATAGGGTCACAATGGGGTTATAGGGTCCTTATAGGATTACAATGGGGTTATAGGGTCATTATAGGGTCGCTATGGGGTTATAGGTTCATTATAGGGTCGCTATGGGGTGGTTATGGGGTGAGTGGTACCTGGGAGGTCGATGTGGGGCCGACGGAGGGTGGCGGAGTTACGCTGTGAGGGGATATAGGGTCGTTATGGGGTCAATATAGGGTCGTTATAGGGTCATGGTGGGATATAGGGTCAATGGGATCAGTGGGGTCAGTGGAGTCAATGGGATCAATGGGGGGGGATATGGGATTAATATGGGGTCATGATGGGATATGGGGTCAATGGGGTCAATATGGGTTTAATGGGGTCAATGGGGTCAATGGGGTCAATGGGATCAATGGGGTCAATGGGATCAATGGGGTCAATGGGGTCAATGGGGTCAATATGGGTTTAATGGGGTCAATGGGGTCAATATGGGTTTAATGGGGTCAATGGGGTCAATGGGGTCAATGGGATCAATGGGGTCAATGGGGTCAATGGGATCAATGGGGTCAATGGGATCAATGGGGGGGATAAGGGATTAATATGGGGTCATGATGGGATATGGGGTCATTGGGGTCAATATGGGTTTAATGGGGTCAATGGGGTCAATGGGATCAATAGGGTCAATGGGATCAATGGGGTCAATGGGGTCAACGGTATCAATGGGGTCAATATGGGATATGGGGTCGTTATGGGGTCAGTGGGGGGGATATGGGATCAATGGGGTCAATGGGGTCAATGGGATCTATGGGATTAATGGGGTCAATGGGATCAGTGGGGTCAATGGGGGGGATATGGGATTAATATGGGGTCATAGTGGGATATGGGGTCAATGGGATCAATGGGATCAATAGGGTCAATGGGATCAGTGGGGGGGATATGGGATTAATATGGGGTCATGATGGGATATGGGGTCAATGGGGTCAATATGGGATATGGGGTCGTTATGGGGTCAATGGGGTGGATATGGGATCAATGGGGTCAATGGGGGGGATACGGGATTAATATGGTGCCATGATGGGATATGGGGTCATGATGGGTTTAATGGGGTCAATAGGGTCAATGGGGTCAATGGGATCAATGGGGTCAATGGGATCAATGGGGTCAGTGGAGTCAGTGGGATCAATGGGGGGGATAAGGGATTAATATGGGGTCATAATGGGATATGGGGTCATTGGGGTCAATATGGGTTTAATGGGGTCAATGGGGTCAATGGGATCAATGGGGTCAATGGGGTCAATGGGGTCAATATGGGTTTAATGGGGTCAATGGGGTCAATGGGATCAATGGGGTCAATGGGGTCAATGGGATCAATGGGGTCAATGGGGTCAATGGGGTCAATATGGGTTTAATGGGGTCAATGGGGTCAATGGGATCAATGGGGGGGGATAAGGGATTAATATGGGGTCATGATGGGATATGGGGTCAATGGGGTCGATATGGGTTTAATGGGATCAATGGGGTCAATGGGATCAATGGGGTCAATATGGGATATGGGGTCGTTATGGGGTCAGTGGGGGGATATGGGATCAATGGGGTCAATGGGATCAATGGGGGTCAATGGGGTCAATGGGGTCAATGGGATCTATGGGATTAATGGGGTCAATGGGATCAGTGGGGTCAATGGGGGGGATATGGGATTAATATGGGGTCATGATGGGATATGGGGTCAATGGGATCAATGGGGTCAATGGGAGTCAATGGGAATCAATGGAGTCAATGGGAGTCAATGGGAGTCAATGGGAGTCAATGGAGTCAATGGGAGTCAATGGGAGTCAATGGAGTCAATGGGAGTCAATGGGAGTCAATGGGAGTCAATGGAGTCAATGGGAGTCAATGGGAGTCAATGGGAGTCAATGGGAGTCAATGGGAGTCAATGGAGTCAATGGGAGTCAATGGGAATCAATGGAGTCAATGGGAGTCAATGGAGTCAATGGAGTCAATGGGAGTCAATGGAGTCAATGGGAGTCAATGGGAGTCAGTGGAGTCAATGTGGCTCAATGGGAGTCAATGGAGTCAATGGGAGTCAATGGGAGTCAATGGGAGTCAATGGAGTCAATGGGAGTCAATGGGAGTCAATGGGAGTCAATGGAGTCAATGGAGTCAATGGGAGTCAATGGAGTCAATGGAGTCAATGGGAGTCAATGGGAATCAATGGAGTCAATGGGAGTCAATGGGAGTCAATGGGAATCAATGGGAGTCAATGGGAGTCAATGGGAGTCAATGGGAGTCAATGGGAGTCAATGGGAGTCAATGGGAGTCAATGGGAGTCAATGGGAGTCAATGGAGTCAATGGGAGCCAATGGGAGTCAATGGAGTCAATGGGAGCCATTGGGAGTCAATGGGAGTCAATGGGAGTCAATGGGAATCAATGGAGTCAATGGGAGTCAATGGGAGTCAATGGGAGTCAATGGGAGTCAATGGGAGTCAATGGGAGTCAATGGAGTCAATGGGAGTCAATGGAGTCAATGGGAGTCAATGGGAGTCAGTGGAGTCAATGGGGCTCAATGGGAGTCAATGAAAGTCAATGGGAGTCAATGGGAGTCAATGGGAGTCAATGGGAGTCAATGGGAGTCAATGGAGTCAATGGGAGTCAATGGGAGTCAATGGAGTCAATGGGAGTCAATGGGAGTCAATGGGAGTCAATGGAGTCAATGGGAGTCAATGGGAGTCAATGGGAGTTAATGGAGTCAATGGGAGTCAATGGAGTCAATGGGAGTCAATGGGAGTCAATGGGAGTCAATGGAGTCAATGGGAGTCAATGGGAGTCAATGGGAGTCAATGGAGTCAATGGAGTCAATGGGAGTCAATGGAGTCAATGGAGTCAATGGGAGTCAATGGAGTCAATGGGAGTCAATGGGAATCAATGGAGTCAATGGGAGTCAATGGGAGTCAATGGGAATCAATGGGAGTCAATGGGAGTCAATGGGAGTCAATGGGAGTCAATGGGAGTCAATGGGAGTCAATGGGAGTCAATGGGAGTCAATGGAGTCAATGGGAGCCAATGGGAGTCAATGGAGTCAATGGGAGCCATTGGGAGTCAATGGGAGTCAATGGGAGTCAATGGGAATCAATGGAGTCAATGGGAGTCAATGGGAGTCAATGGGAGTCAATGGGAGTCAATGGGAGTCAGTGGAGTCAATGGGAGCCAATGGGAGTCAATGGAGTCAATGGGAGCCAATGGGAGTCAATGGAGTCAATGGGAGCCATTGGGAGTCAATGGGAGTCAATGGGAGTCAATGGAGTCAATGGGAGCCAATGGGAGTCAATGGAGTCAATGGGAGCCAATGGGAGTCAATGGGAGTCAATGGGAGTCAATGGGAGTCAATGGAGTCAATGGGAGTCAATGGAGTCAATGGAGTCAATGGGAGTCAATGGAGTCAATGGGAGTCAATGGGAATCAATGGAGTCAATGGGAGTCAATGGGAGTCAATGGGAATCAATGGGAGTCAATGGGAGTCAATGGGAGTCAATGGGAGTCAATGGGAGTCAATGGAGTCAATGGGAGCCAATGGGAGTCAATGGGAGTCAATGGGAGTCAATGGGAGTCAATGGAACTCACCCTCCAGGTAATTCCTGGCCACGAACTTGAGGGCTTCATCCAATAGGATGACGGGAAACGAGATGCGCAGAACCATCAGCCAATGGGTGAGGTCCAAATGGGTCAGCTTGAAAATCATCTGTGGGGCCAGACAGGAACACCATAGAGACACATAGGGACCCATAGAGACCCATAGACACCCCATAGAGACCCATAGGGACACATAGGGACCCATAGAGACCCATAGACACCCCATAGAGACCCATAGGGACACATAGGGACCCATAGAGACCCATAGACACCCCATAGAGACCCATAGGGACACATAGGGACCCATAGAGACCCATAGACACCCCATAGAGACCCATAGGGACACATAGGGACCCATAGAGCCCATAGAGACCCATAGACACCCCATAGAGACCCATAGGGACACATAGGGACCCATAGAGACCCATAGACACCCCATAGAGACCCATAGGGACACATAGGGACCCATAGAGCCCATAGAGACCCATAGGGACCCATAGAGACCCATAGGGACACATAGGGACCCATAGAGCCCATAGAGACTCATAGAGACCCCATAGAGACCCATAGGGACACATAGGGACCCATAGAGACCCTATAGACCCCATAGACCCCAATGATCCCATAGACTCCAAAGAGACCCCATAGAGACCCCATAGACCCCATATGACCCCATATGAACCTATAGGACCCCATAAGACCCCATAGGACCCCATATGACCCTATATGATCCTATAGGACCCTATATGACCCCATATGACCCTATATGACCCCATATAACCCCATATGACCCCATATAACCCCTTACCGGCAGTGGGTCGATGTACAGGATGACAAAGTGCAGCGACATGGAGCCCCCCCCCCCCCATATGATCCCCTGTATGTGACCCCATAGGACCCCATAGGACCCCATGGGACCCCATAGGACCCCATATCTCCCCATCTGACCCCATAACCAGCCCATATCTCCCCATATCCCCCCTCTGACCTCACATAACCCCCCCAATGTGACCTCTCATGACCTCTCATGACTCCACCTGACCCTATATGACGCTATATGACCCCATATCCCCCCATTTGACCCCATAATCTCCCCCCTATCCCCCCATATCCCCTCTCTGACCCCACATAACCCCCCCAAAGTGACCTCTAATGACCTCTCATGACCCCATAGGACCCCATATGACCCTATATGACCCCATATC
Organism: Coturnix japonica; assembly: GCF_054131305.1. NCBI lineage: Eukaryota > Metazoa > Chordata > Aves > Galliformes > Phasianidae > Coturnix > Coturnix japonica. Next base: position 406,766 of record NC_140679.1, on the reverse strand, counting down.
CCCCCTCTGACCCCACATAACCCCCCCAATGTGGCCTCTCATGACCCCATATGACCCTATATGACCTCATATGACCCCATAGGACCCTATATGACCCCATAACCCCCAATATCCCCATATACTCCCCCTATAATCCCCCCATATCCCCCCATAACCCCCCAATATCCCCCCATTTGACCCCATATTCCCCCTCTGACCCCACATAACCCCCCCAAAGTGACCTCTAATGACTCTGCCTGACCCTATATGACCCCATAGGACCCCATATGACCCATAGGACCCTATATGACCCCATATGACCCCATATAACCCCTTACCGGCAGTGGGTCGATGTACAGGATGACAAAGTGCAGCGACATGGAGAGGCAGATGGAGCCCAGCAGCCAAATGTTGACCCACGGCGGCATCCGCAGCAGGGATTGGTTCTCAGACAGGCTGTAGGGGGTCAATGGGGTCAATGGGAGTCAATGGGAGTCAATGGGACTCAATGGGGTCAATGGGTGTAATGGGAGTCAATGGGGCTCAATGGGAGTCAATGGGAGTCAATAAAGTCAATGGGAGCCAATGGGAGTCAATGGAGTCAATGGGAGTCAATGGAGTCAATGGAGTCAATGGGAGTCAATGGGAGTCAGTGGGAGTCTATGGGACTCAAAGGGAGTCAATGGGAGTCAATGGGACTCAATGGGACTCAATGGATCTCAATGGGAGTCAATTGATCTCAATGGGACTCAATGGAGTCAATGGAGTCAATGGAGTCAATGGGAGTCAATGGGAGTCAATGGGAGTCAATGGGGTCAATGGGACTCAATGGGACTCAATGGGACTCAGTGGATCTCAATGGGAGTCAATTGATCTCAATGGGACTCAATGGAGTCAATGGGAGTCAATGGGAGTCAATGGGAGTCAATGGAGTCAATGGGAGTCAATGGGAGTCAATGGAGTCAATGGAGTCAATGGGAGTCAATGGGAGTCAATGATAGTCAATGGGAGTCAATGGAGTCAATGGGAGTCAATGGAAGTCAATGGGAGTCAATGGGAATCAATGGGAATCAATGGGAATCAATGGGAGTCAATGGGAATCAATGGGAGTCAATGGGAGTCAATGGGAGTCAATGGAGTCAATGGGAGTCAATGGGAGTCAATGGGAGTCAATGGAGTCAATGGAGTCAATGGAGTCAATGGGAGTCAATGGGAATCAATGGGGTCAATGGGAGTCAATGGAGTCAATGGGAGTCAATGGAGTCAATGGGAGTCAATGGGAGTCAATGGGAGTCAATGGGAATCAATGGGAATCAATGGGAGTCAGTGGGGTCAATGGGAGTCAATGGGAGTCAATGGATCTCAATGGGAGACAATGGGAGTCAATGGAGTCAATGGGAGTCAATGGGAGTCAATGGGTGTCAATGGAGTCAATGGGAGTCAATGGGAGTCAATGGAGTCAATGGGAGTCAATGGAGTCAATGGGAGTCAATGGAGTCAATGGGACTTAATGGGAGTCAATGGGGTCAATGGAGTCAATGGAGTCAATGGGAGTCAATGGGAGTCAATGGGGGTCAATGGGACTCAATGGGTCTCCATGGGAGTCAATGGGAGTCAATGGGAGTCAATAAAGTCAATGGGAGCCAATGGGAGTCAATGGAGTCAATGGGAGTCAATGGAGTCAATGGGAGTCAATGGGAGTCAATGGGAATCAATGGGAATCAATGGGAGTCAATGGGGTCAATGGGAGTCAATGGGAGTCAATGGATCTCAATGGGAGTCAATGGGAGTCAATGGAGTCAATGGGAGTCAATGGGAGTCAATGGGAGTCAATGGGAGTCAATGGGAGCCAGTGGGAGTCAATGGGAGTCAATGGGAGTCAATGGAGTCAATGGGAGTCAATGGGAGTCAATGGGAATCAATGGGAGTCAATGGGAGTCAATGGAACTCAATGGAACTCAATGGATCCCTAAGGGATCTCTATGGGGTTTTTATGGGGTCTCTATGGGGCAGCTATGGGATCTCTAAGGGGTTCCTATGTGGTATCTAAGGGGTCCCTATGGGTCTCAATGGATCTCAATGGGACTCAATGGAACTCAATGGGACTGAATGGAACTCAATGGGACTCAATGGGACTCAATGGGACTCAATGGAACTCAATGGGACTCAATGGGACTCAATGGAACTCAATGGGACTCAATGGGACTCAATGGGACTCAATGGGACTCAATGGATCCCTATGGGATCTCTATGGGGTTTTTATGGGGTCTCCATGGGGCAGCTATGGCGTCCCTATGGAGTCTCTATGGGGTCTCTAAGGGGTCCCTATGGGTCTCAGTGTATCTCAATGGAACTCAATGGGACTCAATGGGACTCAATGGGACTCAATGGGACTCAATGGATCCCTATGGGCTCTCTATGGGGTTTTTATGGGGTCTCTATGGGGCAGCTATGGCGTCCCTATGGGGTCTCTAAGGGGTCCCTATGGGTTTCAATGGATCACTATGGAAATCATTGGGACTCAGTGGAACTCAATGGGACTCAATGGGACTCAATGGATCCTTATGGGATCTCTATGGGGTTCCTATGGGGCAGCTATGGGGTCTCTAAGGGGTCTCCATGAGTCTCAATGGATCACTATGGAACACAATGGGGCTCAATGGAACTCAATGGGACTCAATGGGACTCAATGGATCTCAGTGGGAGTCAATGGAACTCAATGGGACTCAGTGGATCTCAATGGGTCTCAATGGGACTCAATGGAACTCAATGGGACTCAATGGAACTCAATGGGACTCAATGGGACTCAATGGGACTCAATGGAACTCAATGGGACTCAATGGATCCCTATGGGCTCTCTATGGGGTTTCTATGGGGTCTCTATGGGGTTTCTATGGGGTCTCTATGGGGTTTCTATGAGGTCCCTATGAGTCTCAATGGGATCTCTATGGGGCAGCTATGGGGTCCCTATGGGGTCTCTAAGGGGTCCCTATGGGTCTCAGTGGATCTCAATGGGACTCAATGGATCCCTATGGGATCTCTATGGGATCTCTATGGGGTTTTTATGGGGTCTCCATGGGGCAGCTATGGCGTCCCTATGGAGTCTCTATGGGGTCTCTAAGGGGTCCCTATGGGTCTCAGTGTATCTCAATGGAACTCAATGGGACTCAATGGGACTCAATGGGACTCAATGGGACTCAATGGAACTCAATGGGACTCAATGGGACTCAATGGAACTCAATGGGACTCAATGGGACTCAATGGGACTCAATGGGACTCAATGGAACTCAATGGAACTCAATGGGACTCAATGGGACTCAATGGAACTCAATGGGACTCAATGGGACTCAATGGATCTCAATGGAACTCAATGGGACTCAATGGAACTCAATGGGACTCAATGGAACTCAATGGATCCCTATGGGATCTCTATGGGGTTTTTATGGGGTCTCTATGGGGCAGCTATGGGGTCCCTATGGAGTCTCTATGGGGTCTCTAAGGGGTCCCTATGAGTCTCAATGGATCACTACGGAACTCATTGGGACTCAATGGAACTCAATGGGACTCAATGGGACTCAATGGAACTCAATGGATCCCTATGGGGTCTCTATGGGGTTTCTATGGGCTCTCTATGGGGTTTCTATGGGTCTGTATGGGGCCGTACCTGTTGAGGGCGTTGCACATCTCGATGGTGACGAGGACGGACAGGGCCATGGTCATGGGGACGGGGGACTCGAAGATGTCGCAGTCGATGCCCTCGAACTCCACGTTGTGGTGGGTGCACTGCATGAAATGGGTCTGGGGGGGGGGGTATAGGGTCATATGGGGTCATATAGGGTCTTATGGGGGGGATATGGGGGGGTATGAGGGGATATGGGGTCATATAGGGGGGATATGGGGTCATATGGGGGGGATATGGGGTCATATAGGGTCTTATTGGGGGGATATGGGGGGGTATGGGGGGATATGGGGTCATATGGGGGGGATATGGGGTCATATAGGGTCTTATTGGGGGGATATGGGGGGGTATGGGGGGATATGGGGTCATATGGGGGGGATATGGGGTCATATAGGGTCTTATTGGGGGGATATGGGGTGATATGGGGTCATATAGGGAGGATATGGGGTCATATGGGGGGGATATAGGGTCTTATGGGGGGGATATGGGGGGGTATGAGGGGATATGGGGTCATATGGGGGGGATATGGGGTCATATAGGGTCTTATTGGGGGGATATGGGGGGGGTATGGGGGGATATGGGGTCATATGGGGGGGATATGGGGTCATATAGGGTCTTATTGGGGGGATATGGGGTGATATGGGGTCATATAGGGAGGATATGGGGTCATATGGGGGGGATATAGGGTCTTATGGGGGGGATATGGGGGGGTATGGGGGGGATATGGGGTCATATAGGGGGCATATGGGGTCGTATGGGGGGGATATGGGGGGATATGGGGTCATATGGGGTGGGTATGGGGTCATATGGGGTCATATAGGGGGGATATAGGGTCATATGGGGGGGATATGGGGGGATATGGGGTCATATGGGGTCATATAGGGGGGATATGGAATCATATAGGGGGGATATGGGGTCATATGGGGGGGATACAGGGTCATATGGGGGGGATATGGGGTCATATGGGTGGATATGGGGGGATATGGGGGGATATGGGGGGATATGGGGGGATATGGGGGGATATGGGGTTATATAGGGGGGATATGGGGTCATATGGGGGGGATATGGGGGGATATGGGGGGATATGGGGTCATATAGGGGGATATGGGGTGATATGGGGTTATATGGGGTCATATAGGGGGGATATGGGGTGATATGGGGTCATATAGGGGGGATATGGGGTCATATGGGGGGGATACAGGGTCTTATGGGGGGGATATGGGGGGGTGTGGGGGGGATATGGGGTAATATAGGGGGGATATGGGGTCATATGGGGGTCATATGGGGTCATATAGGGGGGATATGGGGGGATATGGGGTCATATAGGGTCTTATGGGGGGGATATGGGGTGATATGGGGTTATATATGGGGGATATGGGGTCATATGGGGGGATATGGAGTGACATGGGGGAATATGGGTGACCTCAGGTGACCCCAGATGACCCCGTGACCCCCGATGACCCCATGTGACCTCAGATGACCCCATGACCCCTGGTGACCTTTTGACCCCAGGTGACCTTATGACCCCGTGAACCCAGGTGACCCCTTGACCCCCATAGGGCCCCATAGATGACTCCGGGTGACCCCGTGACCCCATGACCCTCGATGACCTTTTGACCCCTGGTGACCCCATGACCCCAGGTGACCCCTGATGACCCCGGTGACCCCAGTTGACCCCAGATGACCCTGTGACCCCCAGTGACCCCATGACCCCATGACCCCATGACCCCAGGTGACCCCATGTGACCCCAGATGACCTTTTGACCCCCTGGTGACCTCTTGACCTCAGGTGACCCCATGACCCCGTGACCCCACATGACCCCAGGCGACCTTATGACCCCAGATGACCCCATGACCCAGATGACCCCATGACCCCAGATGACCCCAGGTGACCCCATGACCCCAAATGACCCCTTGACCCCTGTCGGGCCCCATACAACCCCATAGACCCCATAGATGACCCCATGACCTCGTGACCCCACATGACCCCAGGTGACCCCACATGACCCCATGACCCCACATGACCCCATGACCACAGATGACCCCAGATGACCCATGACCCCACATGACCCCAGGTGACCCCACATGACCCCATGACCCCATAGATGACCCCATGACCCCAGGTGACCCCACATGACCCCGTGACCCCACGTGACCCCGTGACCCCATATGACCCCATGACCGCAGGTGACCCCACATGACCCCGTGACCCCACATGACCCCGTGACCCCAGGTGACCCCACATGACCCCATGACCCCATATGACCCCATGACCCCATATGACCCCGTGACCCCAGGTGACCCCACATGACCCCATGACCCCATAGATGACCCCATGACCCCAGGTGACCCCACATGACCCCATGACCCCATATGACCCCGTGACCCCAGGTGACCCCACATGACCTTTGACCCCCGTTGCTCACCAGCTGATGGTAGGTGAGGTTGGGCCCGTCCTCGGCGTAAAGGAACCACCAGGCGGCTGCTCCCACCGTCGCCGCCCCCACGTAACCTATGGGGGGTAATAGGGGCAATGGGGACACATAGGGAACCATAGGGACACATAGGGACACATAGACCCCATAGGGAACCATAGGGACCATAGGGACACATAGGGAACCATAGGGACACATAGGGACACATAGGGACACATAGGGACACATAGGGACACATGGACCCCATAGGGACACATAGGGACACATAGACCCCATAGGGACCCATAGGGACACATAGGGACCCATAGAGACCCATAGGGACACATAGACCCCATAGGGAACCATAGGGACCCATAGGGACACATAGACCCCATAGGGAACCATAGGGACCCATAGGGACACATAGACCCCATAGGGACACATAGGGACACATAGGGAACCATAGGGACCCATAGAGACACAGGGACCCCATAGGGACACATAGGGACACATAGGGACACATAGGGACACATAGGGACACATGGACCCCATAGGGACACATAGGGACACATAGAGACACATAGGGACACATAGGGACACATAGGGACACATAGACCCCATAGGGAACCATAGGGACACATAGGGACACATAGGGACACATAGAGACACATAGGGACACATAGGGACACATAGGGACGCATAGACCCCATAGGGACACATAGGGACACAGGGACCCCATAGGGACACATAGGGACACACTGGGGCAATGGGAGCCCATAGGGACACATAGGGAACCATAGGGACATATAGGGACATATAGGGACACATAGGGACCCATAGAGACACAGGGACCCCATAGGGACACATAGGGACACATAGACCCCATAGGGACACATAGGGACACAGGGACCCCATAGGGACACATAGGGACACATAGACCCCATAGGGACACATAGGGACACATAGGGAACCATAGGGAACCATAGGGAACCATAGGGACACATAGGGACACATAGGGACATATAGGGAACCATAGGGACCCATAGGGACACATAGGGACACATAGGGACACATAGACCCCATAGAGCCCTACGGGGGGTTATAGGGGCAATGGGAACCCCATAGGGAACCATAGGGACCCATAGGGACACATAGGGAACCATAGGGACCCATAGGGACACATAGGGACACATAGGGACACATAGGGAACCATAGGGACACATAGACCCCATAGGGACACACAGGAACCCATAGGTCAATGGAAACCCCATAGGGACACATAGGGACACATAGACCCCATAGGGACACATAGACCCCATAGAGACACATAGGGACACATAGGGACACATAGGAACCCATAGGGACACATAGGGACACATAGGGACACATAGGGACACATAGGAACCCATAGGGACACATAGACCCCATAGAGCCCTATAGGGGGTTATAGGGGCAATGGGAACCCATAGGGACACAGGGACCCCATAGAGCCCTATAGGGGATATGGGGGCAATGGAAACCCCATAGGGACACATAGGGACACATAGGGACACATAGACCCCATAGAGCCCTACGGGGGGTTATAGGGGCAATGGGGACCCACAGGGAACCATAGGGACCCATAGGGACACATAGACCCCATAGGGACACATAGGGACCCATAGGGAACCATAGGGACACATAGACCCCATAGGGAACCATAGGGACCCATAGGGACACATAGGGACCCATAGGGACACATAGGGGCCATAGGGACACATAGACCCCATAGGGACACATAGGGACACATAGGGACACATAGACCCCATAGGGACACATAGGGACACATAGGGACACAGGGACCCATAGGGACCCATAGGGACACATAGGGACACATAGGGACACATAGGGACCCATAGGGACACATAGGGAACCATAGGGACACATAGGGACACACAGACCCCATAGGGACACATAGGGAACCATAGGGACCCATAGGGACCCATAGGGACCCATAGGGACACATAGGGAACATAGGGACACATAGGGACACATAGACCCCATAGGGACACATAGGGACACATAGGGACACATAGGGACACATAGACCCCATAGGGACACATAGGGACAAAGGAAACCCCATAAGGAACCATAGGGAACCATAGGGACCCATAGGGACACATAGGGACACATAGGGAACCATAGGGACACATAGGAAGGTAATAGGGACAATGGGAACCCATAGGGACACATAGACCCCATAGGGACACATAGGGACACATAGACCCCATAGGGACACATAGGGACACATAGGGACCCATAGGGACACATAGGGACCCATAGGGACCCATAGGGACACATAGGGATACATAGACCCCATAGAGCCCTACGGGGGGTTATAGGGGCAATGGGGACACATAGGGACACATAGGGACACATAGGGACACATAGACCCCATAGGGAACCATAGGGACACATAGGGACACACAGACCCCATAGGGACACATAGGGACACATAGGGACATATAGGGACATATAGGGACACATAGGGACACATAGACCCCATAGGGACACATAGGGACACATAGGGACACATAGGGACACATAGACCCCATAGAGCCCTACAGGGGGTTATAGGGACAATGGGAACCCATAGGGAACCATAGGGACACATAGGGACACACAGACCCCATAGGGACACATAGGGACACATAGGGACATATAGGGACACATAGGGACCCATAGGGACACATAGGAACCCATAGGGGCAATGGGAACCCATAGGGACACATGGACCCCATAGGGACACATAGGGACACATAGGGACACACAGGGACCCCATAGGGACACATAGGGACCCATAGGGACACATAGGGACACACAGGGACACATAGGGACACATAGACCCCATAGGGACCCATAGGGACCCATAGGGACACATAGGGACACATAGGGACACATAGGGACACATAGACCCCATAGAGCCCTATAGGGGATATGGGGGCAATGGAAACCCCATAGGGCCCCATAGGGACACATAGGGACACATAGGGCAGACGGAGACCCCATAGGGCTCCATAGGGCAAACATAGACCCTATAGTCAAGTCAATGGTCCTATAGGCGACCCCCTGACCCTATAGGCGACCCACTGACCCCATAGCCAACCCAATGACCCCATAGCCAACTCAATGACCCCATAGCCAACTCACTGACCCCATAGGCCATCCATTGACCCCATAGCCAACTCAATGACCCCATAGGGCATCCATTGACCCCATAGGGCATCCAATGACCCCATAGCCAACTCATTGACCCCATAGGGCATCCAACGACCCCATAGGGCATCCAATGACCCCATAGGGCATCCAATGACCCTATAGCCAACTCAATGACCCCATAGGGCATCCAATGACCCCATAGGGCATCCAATGACCCTATAGCCAACTCAATGACCCCATAGGGCATCCAATGACCCCATAGGGCATCCAATGACCCTATAGGGCATCCATTGGCCCTATAGCCAACTCATTGACCCCATAGCCAACTCATTGACCCCATAGCCGACTCAATGACCCCATAGGGCATCCATTGACCCCATAGGCCATCCATTGACCCCATAGGGCATCCATTGACCCCATAGGGCATCCAATGACCCCATAGGGCATCCATTCACCCCATAGGGCATCCATTGACCCCATAGGGCATCCAACGACCCCATAGGGCATCCATTGACCCCATAGGGCATCCAATGACCCCATAGGGCATCCATTGACCCCATAGCCAACTCATTGACCCCATAGGGCATCCATTGACCCCATAGGGCATCCAATGATCCCATAGCCAACTCAATGACCCCATAGCCAACTCAATGACCCCATAGGGCATCCAATGACCCCATAGGGCATCCAGTGACCCTATAGCCAACTCATTGACCCCATAGGGCATCCAATGACCCCATAGGCCATCCATTGACCCCATAGGGCATCCAATGACCCCATAGGGCATCCAATGACCCCATAGCCAACTCAATGACCCCATAGCCAACCCAATGACCCCATAGGCCATCCATTGACCCTATAGCCAACCCAACTACCCCATAGCCAACTCAATGACCCCATAGCCAACTCAACGACCCTATAGCCAACTCAATGACCCCATAGCCAACTCATTGACCCTATAGCCAACTCAATGACCCCATAGCCAACTCATTGACCCTATAGCCAACTCAATGACCCCATAGCTCATCCATTGACCCTATAACCCCTATATCCTTCCTCACCTCCTATGGCCAGGTAGCGGAAGAAGAGCCACCCGCTGATGAGGGGCTCTTTGGGGCTGCGGGGGGGTTTGTCCATAATGACCCCATAGGGCATCCAATGACCCCATAGGGCATCCATTGACCCCATAGGGCATCCATTGACCCCATAGGGCATCCAACGACCCTACAGAGCATCCAATGACCCCATAGGGCATCCAATGACCCCATAGCCAACTCATTGACCCCATAGGCCATCCATTGACCCCATAGGTGACCCACTGACCCTATAGCCATCTCATTAACCCCATAGCCAACTCAGCGACCCCATAGGCCATCCAATGACCCCATAGGGGACCCACTGACCCCATAGGGGACCCACTGACCCTATAGCCCCCAATGACCCCATAGGCAACCCAACTACCCCATAGCCAACTCAACGACCCCATAGACCATCCATTGACCCTATAGCCAACCCAACTACCCTATAGCCAACTCAATGACCCCATAGCCAACTCATTGACCCCATAGTCAAGTCAATGGTCCTATAGGCCATCCGTTGATCCCATAGACCAGCCATTGACCCCATAGCCAACTCATCGACTCTATAGCTGACTCAGTGACCCCATAGGCCATCCATTGACCCTATAAACCTCCTATAGCCCCCAGTGACCCCATAGCTCATCCATTGACCCTATAGATGCCCCATTGACCCCATAGGCCATCCATTGACCCTATAGCCAACTCAATGACCCCATAGCCAACTCACTCAATGACCCCATAGGCGACCCACTGACCCTATAGCCAACTCAATGACCCCATAGGGCATCCAATGACCCTATAGCCAACTCAATGACCCCATAGGCCATCCAATGACCCTATAGCCAACTCAATGACCCCATAGGGCATCCAATGACCCCATAGCCAACTCAATGACCCCATAGCCAACTCAATGACCCCATAGCCAACTCAATGACCCCATAGGGCATCCAATGACCCCATAGGGCATCCAATGACCCCATAGGGCATCCATTGACCCCATAGCCAACTCAATGATCCTACAGCCAACTCATTGACCCCATAGGGAACCCATTGACCCCATAGCCAACTCTATGACCCCATAGGCCACCCATTGACCCTATAGCCAACTCAATGACCCCATAGCTCATCCATTGACCCTATAACCCCTATATCCTTCCTCACCTCCTATGGCCAGGTAGCGGAAGAAGAGCCACCCGCTGATGAGGGGCTCTTTGGGGCTGCGGGGGGGTTTGTCCATAATATCCAGGTCGGGGGGGTTGAATCCTAAAGCCGTGGCTGGGAGCCCATCGGTCACAAGGTTGACCCAAAGCAACTGCACCGGGATCAAAGCCTCAGGGAGCCCAAGGGCGGCCGTCAGGAAGATGCTATGGGGTGAGTGGGGTGGGATAGAGGGGATATGGGGGGGGATAGAGGGGATATGGGGGGGGATATAGGGGATATGGGGGGGATATGGGGGAAATAGGGGGGATATGGGGGAGATATGGGGGGGATATAGGGGAAATAGGGGGGGTATGGGGGAAATAGGGGGGGTATGGGGGTGGGATGGGGGGTAAGGGGGAAATAGGGGGGATATGGGGGAAATAGAGGGGATATGGGGGATATGGGGTGGGATATAGGGGAAATAGGGGGGGATATAGGGGAAATGGGGGGGTATGGGGGGGTATTAGGGGATATAGGGGGGATATGGGGGATATGGGGTGGATGGGGTGGGATAGAGGGGATATGGGGGGGATATGGGGGGGGTAGGGGGGGGGTAGGGGGGTATGGGGTGGGATATAGGGGAAATAGGGGGGATATGGGGGAGATGGGGGGATATGGGGTGAGTGGGGTGGGATATAGGGGAAATAGGGGGGGATATAGGGGAAATAGGGGGGATATGGGGGGGTATTAGGGGATATAGGGGGGATATGGGGGGATATGGGGTGGATGGGGTGGGATAGAGGGGATATGGGGGGGATATGGGGGGGATAGGGGGGTATGGGGTGGGATATGGGGGGAGATGGGGGGATATGGGATATATGGGGGGATATGGGGTGGATGGGGTGGGATAGAGGGGATATGGGGGGGGTATGGGGTATATGGGGGGATATGGGGTGGATGGGGTGGGATAGAGGGGATATGGGGGGGGATATAGGGGAAATAGGGGGGGATATAGGGGAAATAGGGGGGGTATGGGGGTGGGATGGGGGGTAAGGGGGAAATAGGGGGGATATGGGGGAAATAGGGGGGGAAATAGGGGGGTATTAGGGGATATAGGGGGGATATGGGGGAGATGGGGGGATATGGGGTGGATGGGGTGGGATAGAGGGGATATGGGGGGGGATATAGGGGAAATAGGGGGGAAATGGGGGTGGGATGGAGGGTAAGGGGGAAATAGGGGGGATATGGGGGAAATAGGGGGGATATGAGGTGGATATGGGGGTGGGAAGGGGGATATAGGGGGAGATGGGGGGGATATGGGGGGATATGGGGTGTATGGGGTGGGATATGGGGGGAGATGGGGATATGGGGTGGATGGGGTGGGATAGAGGGGATATGGGGGGGGTATGGGGTATATGGGGGGATATGGGGGATATGGGGTGGGATATAGGGGAAATAGGGGGGATATGGGGGAAATAGGGGGGATATGGGGGGGTATTAGGGGATATAGGGGGGATATGGGGGGGATGGGGTTGATATAGGGGGGATATAGGGGAAATAGGGGGGATATGGGGGGATATGGGGGGATATGGGGTGGATGGGGGGGATATAGGGGAAATAGGGGGGGTATGGGGTGGGATAGAGGGGAATATGGGGGGGATATGGGGGGGTAGGGGGGTATGGGGTGGGATATGGGGGGAGATGGGGGGATATGGGATATATGGGGGGATATGGGGTGGATGGGGTGGGATAGAGGGGATATGGGGGGGGTATGGGGTATATGGGGGGATATGGGGTGGATGGGGTGGGATAGAGGGGATATGGGGTGGGATAGAGGGGAAATAGGGGGGGATATAGGGGAAATAGGGGGGGTATGGGGGTGGGATGGGGGGTAAGGGGGAAATAGGGGGGATATGGGGGAAATAGAGGGGATATGGGGGATATGGGGTGGGATATAGGGGAAATAGGGGGGGATATAGGGGAAATGGGGGGGTATGGGGGGGTATTAGGGGATATAGGGGGGATATGGGGGGATATGGGGTGGATGGGGTGGGATAGAGGGGAAATAGGGGGGATATGGGGTGTATGGGGTGGGATATGGGGGAAATAGGGGGGATATGGGGTGTATGGGGTGGGATATGGGGGAAATAGGGGGGATATGGGGTGTATGGGGTGGGATATGGGGGGAGATGGGGGGATATGGGGTGTATGGGGTGGGATATAGGGGGGATATGGGGGAAATAGGGGGGATATAGGGGGGAAATGGGGGTGGAAAGAGATGGGGGGAGAAAGAGGAGTTAATATGGGGGGAGATAGAAGGGACTGGGATGGACTGGGAGGGACTGGGAGGGAATGGGATGGAATGGGATGGACTGGGATGGGACTGGGATGGACTGGGATGGAATGGGATGGAATGGGATGGAATGGGAGGGACTGGGATGGACTGGGATGGGACTGGGATGGGAATGGGATGGAATGGGATGGAATGGGAGGGACTGGGATGGACTGGGATGGGACTGGGATGGGAATGGGATGGAATGGGATGGAATGGGATGGGACTGGGATGGGACTGGGATGGGACTGGGAGGAACTGGGATGGACTGGGATGGACTGGGAGGGAATGGGATGGACTGGGATGGACTGGGATGGACTGGGAGGGAATGGGATGGACTGGGATGGACTGGGATGGAACTGGGATGGAACTGGGATGGACTGGGATGGACTGGTAGGGAATGGGATGGACTGGGAGGAACTGGGATGGACTGGGATGGACTGGGAGGGAATGGGATGGACTGGGATGGACTGGGATGGACTGGGATGGACTGGGAGGGAATGGGAGGGAACGGGATGGGACTGGGATGGGACTGGGATGGGACTGGGATGGGACTGGGATGGAATGGGAGGGACTGGGATGGGACTGGGATGGAACTGGGATGGAATGGGAGGGACTGGGATGGACTGGGAGGGACTGGGATGGACTGGGAGGGACTGGGATGGAATGGGATGGAATGGGATGGGACTGGGATGGGACTGGGATGGACTGGGATGGACTGGGATGGAATGGGAGGGACTGGGATGGATTGGGATGGATTGGGATGGACTGGGAGGGAATGGGATGGAATGGGATGGACTGGGAGGGACTGGGATGGATTGGGATGGAGTGGGATGGGCTGGGAGGGAATGGGAGGGACTGGGATGGAATGGAAGGAACTGGAACGGATTGAGAAGGACTGGAAGGAACTGGGAGGGAATGGGATGTACTGGGATGGACTGGGATGAACTGGGATGGACTGGGATGGACTGGAAGAGATTGGGACATAATGGGAGGGACTGGGATGGACTCGGACGTACTGGGAGGGAATGGAAGGAACTGGGAGGGATTGTGAAGGACTGGGAGCTACTGGGAGCTACTGGTCTATACTGGGAGCTACTGGGAGGGTCTTTGGGGGGTTGTCTCTCACCAGACCACCTCCCCGACGTTGGAGGAGATGAGGTATCGGATGGACTGGGAGGGACTGGGATGGATTGGGATGGACTGGAAGGAACTGGGAGGGACTGGGATGGACTGGGATGGACTGGGAGGGACTGGGAGGGACTGGGATGGACTGGGAGGGACTGGGAGGGATTGAGAGGGACTGGGATGGACTGGGAGGAACTGGGAGGGACTGGGATGGACTGGGATGGACTGGGACGTACTGGGAGGGACTGGGAGGAACTGGAAGGAAGTAGATGGGATTTGGGTGGAAATAGGTGGGATTTGGGAGCAAATGGCTGTACTGGGAGGAACTGGGATGGACTGGGATGGACTGGGAGGAAGTAGATGGGATTTGGGTGGAAATAGGTGGGATTTGGGTGGAAATAGATGGGATTTGGGAGCGATTGGTTGTACTGGGAGGAACTGGGATGGACTGGGATGGACTGGGAGGAAGTAGATGGGATTTGGGTGGAAATAGGTGGGATTTGGGTGGAAATAGGTGGGATTTGGGTGGAATTAGACGGGATTTGGGTGGAAATAGGTGGGATTTGGGAGCGAATGGCTGTACTGGGAGGGACTGGGATCTACTGGTCTGTACTGGGAGGGTCTTTGGGGTTGTCTCTCACCAGACCACCTCCCCGACGTTGGAGGAGATGAGGTATCGGATGAACTGCTTCATGTTGTTGTAGATGGCTCGTCCTTCCTCCACGGCCGCCACGATGGTGGAGAAGTTGTCGTCCGCCAGCACCATCTCGGAGGCTGTTTTGGCCACGGCTGTGCCCGACCCCATGGCGATCCCGATCTCGGCCTTCTTTAAGGCCGGGGCGTCGTTCACACCATCGCCTGTCTATGGGGTGGGAACGGTTGGGGGTCAGTGGGGGTCTATGGGGTGAGTGGGAGTCAATGGGAGCCAATGAAAGTCAGTGGGGTCAATGGGGGTCAATGGGAGCCAATGGGGGTCCTTGGGATCCAATGGGGTCAATGGGAACCCTATGGGGTCAGTGGGATCCAATGGGGTCAATGGGATCCAGTTGGGGTCAATGGGAGCCAAAGGGGTCAATGGGAACCCTATGGGGTCAATGGGAGCCAATGGGGTCAATGGGAACCCTATGGGGTCAATGGGATCCAATGGGGTCAATGGGAACCCTATGGGGTCAATGGGATCCGATGGGGTCAATGGGAACCCTATGGGGTCAATGGGATCCAATGTGGGTCAATGGGATCCAATGTGGGTCAATGGGGGTCAATGGGGACCAATGGGATCCAATGGGGTCAATGGGAACCCTATGGGGTCAATGGGATCCAATGGGGTCAATGGGAACCCTATGGGGTCAATGGAAGCCAATGGGGTCAATGGGAACCCTATGGGGTCAATGGGATCCAATGGGGTCAATGGGGCTGAGGCCGTTTTGGCCACGGCTGTGCCCGACCCCATGGCGATCCCGATCTCTGCCTTCTTTAAGGCCGGGGCGTCGTTCACACCATCGCCTGTCTATGGGGTGGGAAGGGTTGGGGGTCACTGGGGGTCTATAGAGCCAATAGGGGTCAATGGGAGTCAATGGGAGTCAATGGGAGTCAATGGGAGACAATGGGGGTTCTTGGGATCCAATGGGGTCAATGGGATCCAATGGGAACCCTATGGGGTCACTGGGATCCAATGGGGTCAATGGGGTCAATGGGGGTCAATGGGAGCCAATGGGGTCAATGGGAACCCTATGGGGTCAGTGGGAGCCAACGGGGTCAATGGGAACCCTATGGGGTCAGTGGGAGCCAATGGGGTCAATGGAAACCCTATGGGGTCAGTGGGAGCCAATGGGGTCTATGGGAACCCTATGGGGTCAATGGGATCCAATGGGGTCAATGGGAACCCTATGGGGTCAATGGGATCCAATGGGGTCAATGGGATCCAATGGGGGTCAATGGGGACTATGGGGGTCAATGGGATCCAATGGGGTCAATGGGAACCAGTGGGGTCAGTGGGGATGAGGTGGGACCCAATGGGATCAATAGGAACCCAACGGATTCAATGGGAGACAATGGGGTCTATGGGGTTCAATGGGGTCCCAATGGGGGTCAATGAGGTCTATGGGACCCAATGGGGGTCAATGGGATCCAATGGGGTCAATGGAAGCCCTATGGGGTCAATGGGATCCAATGGGGTCAATGGGGCTGAGGCCGTTTTGGCCACGGCTGTGCCCGACCCCATGGCGATCCCGATCTCGGCCTTCTTTAAGGCCGGGGCGTCGTTCACACCATCGCCTGTCTATGGGGTGGGAAGGGTTGGGGGTCAGTGGGGGTCTATGGGGTGAGTGGGAGTCAATGGGACTCAATGGGAGCCAATGGGAGACAATGGGGGTCCTTGGGATCCAATGGGGTCAATGGGAACCCTATGGGGTCACTGGGATCCAATGGGGTCAATGGGAACCCTATGGGGGTCAATGGGGTCTATGGGGGTCAATGGGATCCAATGGGGTCAATGGAAACCTATGGGGTCAATGGAAGCCAATGGGGGTCAATGGGAACCCTATGGGGTCAATGGGATCCAATGGGGTCAATGGGGTCTATGGGCGTCAATGGGAGCCAATGGGGTCTATGGGGGTCAATGGGAGCCTGTGGGGATCAATGGGGTCAATGGGGACCCAACAGGGTCATTAGGATCCAATGGGTTCAATGGGATCCAATGGGGTCAATGGGGGCGAGATGAGAGCCAATGGGGTCAATGGGAACCCTATGGGGTCAATGGGAGCCAATAGGGTCTATGGGGGTCAATGGGATCCAATGGGGTCAATGGGATCCAATGGGGGTCAATGGGAACCCTATGGGGTCAATGGGATCCAATGGGGTCAATGGGGTCTATGGGGGTCAATGGGAGCCAATGGGGTCAATGGGATCCAATGGGGTCAATGGGATCCAATGGGGTCAATGGGAACCCTATGTGGTCAATGGGATCCAATGGGGTCAATGAGGGTCAATGGGATCCAATGGGGGTCAATGGGGTCTATGGGGGTCAATGGGAACCCTATGGGGTCAATGGGATCCAATGGGGTCAATGGGGCTGAGGCCGTTTTGGCCACGGCTGTGCCCGACCCCATGGCGATCCCGATCTCAGCCTTCTTTAAGGCCGGGGCGTCGTTCACACCATCGCCTGTCTATGGGGTGGGAAGGGTTGGGGGTCAGTGGGGGTCTATGGGGTGAGTGGGAGTCAATGGGAGCCAATGGAAGTCAGTGGGGTCAAGAGGAGTCAATGGGAGCCAGTGGGACTCGATGGGAGCCTATGGGGGGCCTATGGGGTCTGTGGGGGTCAATGGGAGCCTATGGGGTCAATGGGGTCTATGGGGGTCTATGGGGGTCAATGGGGGTCAATGGGAGCCAGTGGGAGTCAATGGGAACCCTATGGGGTCAATGGGAGCCAATGGGGTCAATGGGAACCCTATGGGGTCAATGGGATCCAATGGGGTCAATGGGGCTGAGGCCGTTTTGGCCACGGCTGTGCCCGACCCCATGGCGATCCCGATCTCAGCCTTCTTTAAGGCCGGGGCGTCGTTCACACCATCGCCTGTCTATGGGGTGGGAACGGTTGGGGGTCAGTGGGATCAATTGGGGCCCAGAGGGGTCAATAGGAACCCAACGGGGTCAATGGGAGCCAATGGGACTCAATGGGAGCCATTGGGGGTCAATGGGGTCTATGGGGGTCAATGGGACTCAGTGGGGTCAATGGGAACCCTATGGGGTCAATGGGATCCAATGGGGGTCAATGGGGAACCCTATGGGGTCAATGGGATCCAATGGGTTCAATGGGAACCCTATGGGGTCAATGGGATCCAATGGGGTCAATGGGGTCTATGGGGGTCAATGGGAGCCAATGGGGTCAGTGAGAACCCTATGGGGTCAATGGGATCCAATGGGGGTCAATGGGAACCCTATGGGGTCAATGGGATCCAATGGGGTCAATGGGAACCCAACGGATTCAATGGGATCCAATGGGGTCAATGGGATCCAATGGGGTCAATGGGGTCTATGGGGGTCAATGGGAGCCAATGGGGTCAATGGGAACCCTATGGGGTCAATGGGATCCAATGGGGTCAATGGGATCCAATGGGGTCAATGGGAACCCAACGGATTCAATGGGATCCAATGGGGTCAATGGGACCCAATGGGGTCAATGGGAACCCTATGGGGTCAATGGGATCCAATGGGGTCAGTGGGAACCCTATGAGGTCAATGGGATCCAATGGGGTCAGTGGGAGTCCATGGGAGCCAGTGGGGTCTATGGGGGTCAATGGGACCCAATGGGGGTCCTTGGGAGCCAATGGGGTCAATGGGAACCCTATAGGGTCAATGGGATCCAATGGGGTCAATGGGAACCCTATGGGGTCAATGGGATCCAATGGGGTCAATGGGAACCCTATGGGGTCAATGGGAGCCAATGGGACTCAATGGGAGCCATTGGGGGTCAATGGGAACCCTATGGGGTCAATGGGATCCAATGGGGTCAATGGGAACCCTATGGGGTCAATGGGATCCAATGGGGTCAATGGGAACCCTATGGGGTCAATGGGATCCAATGGGTTCAATGGGAACCCTATGGGGTCAATGGGATCCAATGGGGTCAATGGGGGTCAGTGGGAGCCAATGGGAGCCAATGGGGTCAATGGGGTCAATGGGAACCCTATGGAGTCAATAGGAGCCAATGGGGTCTATGGGGTTCAATGGGAGTCAATGGGACTCAATGGGATCCAATGGGGTCAATGGGAACCCTATGGGGTCAATGGGATCCAATAGGTTCAATGGGAACCCTATAAGGTCAATGGGATCCAATGGGGTCAATGGGAACCCTATGGGGTCAATGGGATCCAATGGGGTCAATGGGAAACCTATGGGGTCAATGGGAACCCTATGGGGTCAATGGGATCCAATGGGGTCAATGGGAACCCTATGGGGTCAATGGGATCCAATGGGGTCAATGGAAACCCTATGGGGTCAATGGGAACCCTATGGGGTCAATGGGATCCAATGGGGTCAATGGAAACCCTATGGGGTCAATGGGATCCAATGGGGTCAATGGAAACCCTATGGGGTCAATGGGATCCAATGGGGTCAATGGGAACCCTATGGGGTCAATGGGATCCAATGGGGTCAATGGGAACCCTATGGGGTCAATGGGAGCCAATGGGGTCTATGGGAACCCTATGGGGTCAATGGGAGCCAATGGGGTCTATGGGAACCCTATGGGGTCAATGGGATCCAATGGGGTCAATGGGGAACCCTATGGGGTCAATGGGATCCAATGGGGTCAATGGGGTCTATGGGGGTCAATGGGAGCCAATGGGGTCAATGGGAACCCTATGGGGTCAATGGGATCCAATGGGGTCTATGGGAACCCTATGGGGTCAATGGGATCCAATGGGGTCAATGGGGTCTATGGGGGTCAATGGGATCCAATGGGGTCAATGGGAACCCTATGGGGTCAATGGGATCCAATGGGTTCAATGGGAACCCTATGGGGTCAATGGGATCCAATGGGGTCAATGGGAACCCTATGGGGTCAATGGGATCCAATGGGTTCAATGGGAACTCAACGGATTCAATGGGATCCAATGGGGTCAATGGGATCCAATGGGGTCAATGGGAACCCTATGGGGTCAATGGGATCCAATGGGGTCAATGGGAACCCTATGGGGTCAATGGGATCCAATGGGGTCAATGGGGTCTATGGGGGTCAATGGGATCCAATGGAGTCAATGGGAACCCTATGGGGTCAATGGGATTCAATGGGGTCAATGGGAACCCTATGGGGTCAATGGGATCCAATGGGGTCAATGGGAACCCTATGGGGTCAATGGGAGCCAATGAGGTCTATGGGTGTCCTTGGGATCCAATGGGGTCAATGGGAACCCTATGGGGTCAATGGGATCCAATGGGGTCAATGGGAACCCTATGGGGTCAATGGGATCCAATGGGGTCAATGGGAACCCTATGGGGTCAATGGGAACCCTATGGGGTCAATGGGATCCAATGGGGTCAATGGGAACCCTATGGGGTCAATTGGATCCAATGGGGTTTATGGGGGTCAATGGGGACCAATGGGATCCAATGGGGTCAATGTGAACCCTATGGGGGTCAATGGGATCCAATGGGGTCAATGGGAACCCTATGGGGTCAATGGGAGCCAAAGGGGTCAATGGGAACCCTATGGGGTCAATGGGATCCAATGGGGTCAATGGGTACCCTATGGGGTCAATGGGATCCAATGGGGTCAATGGGGCTGAGGCTGAGGTCCCCCTACGACCCCATAGGACCACTCTTCTCCATCCTAGGACCCCATAGGACTCCCTAAGACCCCATAAGTCCCCATAGGACCCCATAGAACCTCCTAGCTCCCTATAGGACCCAATAGGACCCGATAGGACCCCGTAGGACCTCCTAAGACCCCATAGGTCCCCATAGGACCCCATAGGTCCCCATAGGACCCGATAAGACCCCGTAGGACCTCCTAAGACCCCATAGGTTCCCATAGGACCCCGTAGGACCTCTTAGGACCCGATAGGACCCCGTAGGACCTCCTAAGACCCCATAGGACCCCATAGGACCTCCTAGGTCCCCATAGGACCCAATAGGACCCGATAGGACCACGTAGGACCTCCTAAGACCCCATAGGACCACTCTTCTCCATCCTAGGACACCATAGGACTCCCTAAGACCCCACAGGACCCCATAGGACCTCCTAGCTCCCCATAGGACCCAATAGGACCCGATAGGACCCCATAGGACCTCTCTTCTCCCCCTTAAGACCCCATAGGACCCCTGTAAGACCCCATAGGACCCCACAGGACCCCATAGGACCCCATAACCCACTTACCATGGCTGTGATCTCATCGAATGACTGCGGGAACTCGACGACCTTGTTCTTATGGGTGGGTTCGACGCGGGCGAAGCAACACGCCCTCTTACAGGCTTCCTCTGTTCCGCAGGGGGTCCCATAGACCCCACAGTCCTCCCTAAGACCCCCTAGGCCCCCATAGGACCCAATAGGACCCCATAGTCCTCCCTAGGACCCCGTAGGACCTCATAGGTCCCCATAGGATCCAATAGGACCCGATAGGACCCCATAGGACCTCCTAAGACCCCATAGGACCTCCTAGGTCCCCATAGGACCCACTCTTCTCTATCCTAGGACCCCATAGGACTCCTTAAGACCCCATAGGACCCCATAGGACCCCATTGGTCCTCATAGGTCCCCATAGGACCCCGTAGGACCTCCTAAGACTCCATAGGTCCCCCTAGGACCCCATAGGACCACTCTTCTCCATCCTAAGACCCCATAGGACTCCTTAAGACCCCATTGGTCCCAACAGGTCCCCATAGGACCCCATAGGACCTTTTAGGACCCGATAGGACTCCTAGGTCCCCATAGGACCCCATAGGACCTCCTAAGACCCCATAGGACCTCTTAGGACCCGATAGGACCCCGTAGGACCTCCTAAGACCCCATAGGTCCCCATAGGACCCCATAGGACCCCATAGTCCTCCCTAGGACCCCGTAGGACCTCATAGGACCCTGTAGGACCTCCTAGCTCCCCATAGGACCCAATAGGACCCGATAGGACCCCGTAAGACCCCATAAGACCCCATAGGACCTCTAGGTCCCAATAGGACCCCATAGGACCCTCTCTTCTCCATCCTAGGACCCCATAGGACTCCCTAAGACCCCATGGGTCCCCATAGGACCCCGTAGGACACCATAGGACCTCCTAGCTCTCCATAGGACCCAATAGGACCCCATAGGACCCCGTAGGACCTCCTAGCTCCACATAGGACCCAATAGGACCCGATAAGACCCCGTAGGACCTCCTAAGACCCCATAGGTCCCCATAGGACCCCATAGGACCCCATAGGACCCCATAACCCACTCACCATGGCTGTGATCTCATCGAAGGACTGCAGGAACTCCACGATCTTGCTCTTATGGGTGGGTTCGACGCGGGCGAAGCAACACGCCCTCTTACAGGCTTCCCTCTGTTCCGCAGGGGGTCCCATAGACCCCACAGTCCTCCCTAAGACCCCCTAGGCCCCAATAAGACCTCATAGTCCTCCCTAGGACCCCATAGGTCTCCATAGGACCCTGTAGGACCTCGTAGCTCCTCATAGGACCCAATAGGACCCGATAGGACCCCGTAGGACCTCCTAAGACCCCATAGGACCTCCCAGGTCCCCATAGGACCCACTCTTCTCCATCCTAGGACCCCATAGGACTCCCTAAGACCCCATAGGACCCCATAGGACCCCATAGGTCCTCATAGGTCCCCATAGGACCCTGTAGGACCTCCTAAGACTCCATAGGTCCCCATAGGACCCCATAGGACCACTCTTCTCCATCCTAAGACCCCATAGGACTCCTTAAGACCCCATTGGTCCCAACAGGTCCCCATAGGACCCCATAGGACCTCTTAGGACCCCATAGGACCCGATAAGACCCCGTAGGACCTCCTAAGACCCCATAGGTTCCCATAGGACCTCTTAGGACCTGATAGGACCCCGTAGAACCTCCTAAGACCCCATAGGTCCCCATAGGACCCCATAGTCCTCCCTAGGAACCCATAGGACCCAATAGGACCTCCTAGGTCCCCATAGGACCCCGTAGGACCTCCTAGCTCCCCATAGGACCCAATAGGACCCGATAGGACCCCGTAAGACCCCATAAGACCCCATAGGACCTCTAGGTCCCAATAGGACCCCATAGGACCCTCTCTTCTCCATCCTAGGACCCCATAGGACTCCTTAAGACCCCATAGGTCCCAATAGGACCCCGTAGGACACCATAGGACCTCCTAGGTCCCCATAGGACCCCATAGGACCTCCTAGTTCCCCATAGGACCTCTTAGGACCCGATAGGACCCCGTAGGACCTCCTAAGACCCCATAGGACCCCATAGGACCTCCTAGGTCCCCATAGGACCCCGTAGGACCTCCTAAGACTCCATAGGTCCCCATAGGACCAAATAGGACCCAATAGATCCCCATAGGACCCAATAAAACCCTATAACCCCCACTTTAATCCACTCACCATGGCTGTGATCTCATCGAAGGACTGCAGGAACTCGACGATCTTGCTCTTATGGGTGGGTTCGACGCGGGCGAAGCAACACGCCCTCTTACAGGCTTCCCTCTGTTCCGCAGGGGGTCCCATAGACCCCACAGTCCTCCCTAAGACCCCCTAGGCCCCCATAGGACCCAATAGGACCCCATAGTCCTCCCTAGGACCCCGTAGGACCTCATAGGACCCTGTAGGACCTCCTAGCTCCCCATAGGACCCAATAGGACCCGATAGGACCCCGTAAGACCCCATAAGACCCCATAGGACCTCTAGGTCCCAATAGGACCCCATAGGACCCTCTCTTCTCCATCCTAGGACCCCATAGGACTCCCTAAGACCCCATAGGTCCCCATAGGACCCGATAAGACCCCGTAGGACCTCCTAAGACCCCATAGGTTCCCATAGGACCCCATAGGACCTCTTAGGACTCGATAGGACCCCGTAGGACCTCCTAAGACCCCATAGGTCCCCATAGGACCTCCTAGGTCCCCATAGGACTCTGTAGGACCTCCTAGCTCCCCATAGGACCCGCTAAGACCCCATAGGACCCCATAGGACTCTAATAGGAACCCAATAGAACCTACCATGGCTGTGATCTCATCGAAGGACTGCAGGAACTCGACGATCTTGCTCTTATGGGTGGGTTCCACACGGGCGAAGCAACACGCCCTCTTACAGGCTTCCCTCTGTTCCGCAGGGGGCAGGTCGTCGAACTCCCTCCCCGTGTAGGCTTTGCCCGTCACCTCCTCGTCCTCGGAGAAGATCCCGATGCGGCGGCAGATGGCGATGGCCGTCCCTTTGTTGTCCCCCGTGATCATGATCACCCGGATCCCGGCGTCGCGACACAAGCGGATGGAGCCCATCACTTCTTTACGGGGGGGGTCCAGCATCCCCACGCAACCCACAAAGGTCAGGTCCGTCTGTAAAGGGTTTAAATGGGGTTAAATGGGGCAAAAAGGGGGGTAAATGGGGGTAGATGAGGGGTAGATGGGGGGTGGATGGGGGTAAATGGGGTTTAGATGGGGTTAAATGGGGGTAAAAGGGGTTAAATGGGGGATAAATAGGGGGTAGATGGGGTTTAATGGGGGGTAAATGGGGTTTAATGGGGGTAAATGGGGGTATATTGCGTTAGATGGGGGGTAGATGGGGTTAATAGGAGGGTAAATGGGGTTAAATGGGTGGTAAATGGGGTTAAAAGGGGGGTAAATGGGGGGTAGATGGTGTTAAATGTGGGGTATATGGGGTTAAATGTGGGGTAGATGGGGTTAAATGTGGGGTAGAAGGGGTTAAATGAGAGTAGATGGGGTTAAATGGGGGATAGATGGGGTAGATGGGGATCAATGGGGGTTAGATGGGGTTTAATGGGGGGTAAATGGGGTTAAATGGGGGGTAAATGGTGTTAAACGGGGGGTAAATGGGGTTTAATGGGGGGTAAATGGGGTTAAAAGGGGGGTAGATGGGGGTAGATGGGGTTAAAGGGGGGGTATATGGGGTTATATGGGGGGTAGATGGGGGTATATGGGGGGTATATGGGGTTAAATGAGGGTAGATGGGGTTAAATGGGGGATAGATGGGGTAGATGGGGATCAATGGGGGTATATGGGTTTTAATGGGGGTATATGGGGTTAAATGGGGGTAGATGGGGTTAAAGGGGAGGTAGGACCCCGGGGTTGCGACACAAGCGGATGGAGCCCATCACTTCTTTATGGGGGGGGTCCAGCATCCCCACGCAACCCACAAAGGTCAGGTCCATCTGCATAGGGTTTAATAGGGGGTAGATGGGGTTTAGTGGCAGATATATGGGGTTTAATGGCAGATATATGGGGTTTAATGGCAGATATATGGGGTTTAATGGCAGATATATGGGGTTTAATGGGGGTAGATGGGGTTAAAGGGGGGAGAAAAGGGGTTAAACGGGGCTTAGATGGGGTTAAATGTGGGGTATATGGGGTTTAATGGGGTTATATGGGGGTAAATGGGGTTTAATAACGGTATATGGGGGTTTATAGGGTTAAATGGGGGGTATATGGGGTTATATGGGGGGTAGATGGGGTTTAATGGGGGGTAGATGGGGTTTAATGGGGGGTAGATGGGGTTAAATGGGGGGTAAATGGGGTTAAATGGGGGTAAAAGGGGTTAAATGGGAGATAAAGAGGGGGTATATGGGGTTAAATGGGGGGTATATGGGGTTAAATGGGGGTAGATGGGGTTAAAGGGGAGGTAGGACCCCGGGGTTGCGACACAAGCGGATGGAGCCCATCACTTCTTTATGGGGGGGTCCAGCATCCCCACGCAACCCACGAACGTCAGGTCCGTCTGGGTAGGGTTTAATAGGGGGTAGATGGGGTTTAGTGGCAGATATATGGGGTTTAATGGCAGATATATGGGGTTTAATGGCAGATATATGGGGTTTAATGGGGGTAGATGGGGTTAAAGGGGGGAGAAAAGGGGTTAAATGGGGGTTAGATGGGATTAAATGTGGGGTATATGGGGTTTAATGGGGTTATATGGGGGTAAATGGGGTTTAATAACGGTATATGGGGGTTTATAGGGTTAAATGGGGGGTATATGGGGTTATATGGGGGGTAGATGGGGTTTAATGGGGGGTAGATGGGGTTAAATGGGGGGTATATGGGGTTAAATGGGGGGTATATGGGGTTAAATGGGGGTTAAATGGGGGTATATGGGGTTAAATGGGGGGTATATGGGGTTAAATGGGGGGTTGATGGGGCTAAATGGGGGGTAGGTGGGGGATAAATGGGGTTTAATGGGGGATGATGGGGTTAGATGGGGGTAGATGGAGGGTAGATGGGGTTAAAGGGGGGGTAGATGGGGTTAGAAGGGGATAAATAGGGGGTAGATGGGGTTTAATGGGGTATATGGGGTTAATTGGGGGGTAAACGGGGTTAAAGGGGGGATAAATGGGGTTTAATGGGGGTAAATGGTGTTAAATGGGGTAAAATGGGGTTTGGAGCCCTCACCTCGTACTCAGCGAACTTGGTGGAGTCCTCCAGCACCATCTCCTCCTTCTTTGGGGGGGTGTCCCTGGTGGCCAAGGCCAAACAACGCAGCGTGTCCCTGCCCGTCCCCCACTCCTTAATCACCGACAGGATCTTCTCCTTCACTGAGGGGGTCAATGGGACCCTCGTCGTCCCCACGCGCACGTAATTGCAGCGGTCGATGACGCCCTCGGGGGCACCCTGGGGTCCAATGGGGTCAATGGAGTCAATGGGAGTCAATGGGAGCCAATGGGGTCAATGGGGGTGAGGTGGGATGTCATTGGGGTCAATGGGAGCCAGTGGGATCCAATGGGACTCAATGGGACTCAATGGGGTCAATGGGGCTAAGGTGGGAGACAATGGGGTCAATGAGAGCCAATGGGAGCCTATGGGAGCCAGTGGGACTCAATGGAAGTCAATGGGACTCAATGGGAGTCAATGGGGTCAATGGAGTGAGGTGGGATGTCAATGGGGTCAATGGGAGCCAATGGGGTCAATGGGACCCTCGTCGTCCCCACGCGCACGTAATTGCAGCGGTCGATGACGCCCTCGGGGGCACCCTGGGGTCCAATGGGGTGAGTGGGAGTCAGTGGGGTGAGTGGGACTCAATGGGAGTCAATGAGACTCAATGGGAGCCAATGGGGTCAATGGGGTGAGGTGGGATGTCATTGGGGTCAATGGGAGTCAATGGGGTCAATGGGAGTCAATGGGAGTCAATGGAAGCCAATGGGGTCAATGGGGTGAGGTGGGATGTCAATGGGGTCACTGGAAGCCAGTGGGACTCAATGGGAGTCAATGGAGTCAATGGGAGTCAATGGGAGTCAATGGGATCCAATGGGAGTCAATGGGGTCAATGGGACTCAATGGGAGTCAATGGGAGCCATTGGGACTCAGTGGGATCAATGGGAGTCAATGGGGTCAATGGGGTGAGGTGGGATGCCACTGGGGTCAATGGGAGTCAATGGGAGTCAATGGGAGTCAATGGGGTCAATGGGAATCAATGGGAGTCAATGGGAGTCAATGGAGTCAATGGGAGTCAATGGGAGTCAATGGGACTCAATGGGGTCAATGGGGTGAGGTGGGATGTCAGTGGGGTCAATGGGAGCCAATGGGGTCAATGGTACTCAATGGGAGTCAATGGGAGTCAATGGGACTCAATGGGAGTCAATGGAGTCAATGGAGTCAATGGAACTCAATGGGAGTCAATGGGACTCAATGGGAGTCAATGGGGTCAATGGGATCCAATGGGGTCAATGGGACCCTCGTCGTCCCCACGCGCACGTAATTGCAGCGGTCGATGACGCCCTCGGGGGCACCCTGGGGTCCAATGGGGTCAGTGAGACTCAATGGGGTCAGTGGGAGTCAATGGGAGTCAATGAGACTCAATGGGGTCAATGGGACTCAATGGGAGCCAATGGGGTCAATGGGGTGAGGTGGGATGTCAATGGCAGTCAATGGGACTCAATGGGGCCAATGGGAGTCAGTGGGAGTCAATGGGAGTCAATGGGAGTCAATGGGGTCAATGGGGTCAATGGGAGTCAATAGAGTCAATGGGAGTCAATGGGGTCAATGGGAGTCAATGGGAGTCAATGGGAGTCAATGGGGTCAATGGGAGTCAATGGGAGTCAATGGGACTCAATGGGAGTCAATGGGAGTCAATGGGGTCAATGGGAGTCAGTGGGAGTCAATGGGGGTCAATGGGGGTCAATGGGTGTCAATGGGAGTCAATGGAGTCAATGGGAGTCAATGGGAGTCAATGGAGTCAATGGGAGTCAATGGGAGCCAATGGGAGTCAATGGAGTCAATGGGAGTCAATGGGAGTCAATGGAGTCAATGGGAGTCAATGGGAGCCAATGGGAGTCAATGGAGTCAATGGAGTCAATGGAGTCAATGGGAGTCAATGGGAGTCAATGGAGTCAATGGGAGTCAATGGGAGTCAATGGGAGTCAATGGAGTCAGTGGGAGTCAATGGAGTCAATGGGAGTCAATGGGGTCAATGGGAGTCAATGGGAGTCAATGGGATCCAATGGGGTCAATAGGATCCAATGGGGTCAATGGGATCCAATGGGGTCAATAGGATCCAATGGGGTCAATGGGATCCAATGGGGTCAATGGGACCCTCGTCGTCCCCACGCGCACGTAATTGCAGCGGTCGATGACGCCCTCGGGGGCACCCTGGGGTCCAATGGGGTCAGTGGGGTCAGTGGGTTGAGGTGGGAGACAGTGGGGTCAATGGGAGTCGATGGGAGACAATGGGAGTGAATGGGAGTCAATGGGAGTCAATGGGACTCAATGGGGTCAATGGGGTGAGGTGGGAGACAATGGGGTCAATGGGAGCCAATGGGAGACAATGGGGTCAATGAGAGCCAATGGGAGCCTATGGGAGCCAGTGGGACTCAATGGGAGTCAATGGGAGTCAATGGAGTCAATGGGACTCAATGGGAGTCAATGGGACTCAATGGGAGTCAATGGGAGTCAATGGGGTCAATGGAGTTAATGGGAGCCAATGGGAGTCAATGGAGTCAATGGGAGTCAATGGAGTCAATGGGAGTCAATGGGAGTCAATGGGAGTCAATGGGACTCAATGGGAGTCAATGGGAGTCAATGGGGTCAATGGAGTTAATGGGAGCCAATGGGAGTCAATGGAGTCAATGGGAGTCAATGGAGTCAATGGGACTCAATGGGAGTCAATGGGGTCAATGGGAGTCAATGGGAGACAATGGGGTCAATGGGACTCAATGGGAGTCAATGGGGTCAATGGAGTCAATGGGAGCCAATGGGGTCAGTGAGACTCAATGGGGTCAGTGGGAGTCAATGGGAGTCAATGAGACTCAATGGGGGTGAGGTGGGACTCAATGGGAGTCAATGGGAGTCAATGGGACTCAATGGGGTCAATGGGACTCAATGGGACTCAATGGGGCTCAATGGAACTCAATGGGTTCCTATGGGGTCTCTAGGGGGTCTCTATAGGGTCTCTATGGGGTAGCTATGGGGCAGCTATGGGGCAGCTTTGGGGTCTCTAAGGGGTCCCTATGGGTCTCAATGGATCTCAATGGAACTCAATGGAACTCAATGGGACTCAATGGGACTCAATGGGTCTCAATGGAACTCAATGGAACTCAATGGAACTCAATGGATCCCAATGGGTCCCTATGGGATTTCCATGGGGTCTCTATGGGGTCTCTATGGGGCAGCTATGGGGTCTCTAAGGAGTCCCTATGGGTCTCAATGGAACTCAATGGGTCTCAATGGAACTCAATGGGACTCAATGGATCTCAATGGAACACAATGGAACTCAGTGGAACTCAATGGATCTCAATGGAACTCAATGGAACCCAGTGGGTCTCAATGGGACTCAATGGGACTCAATGGGACTCAGTGGGACTCAATGGGTCTCAATGGGACGCAATGGAACTCAATGGAACTCAATGGAACTCAATGGAACTCAATGGGTCCCAATGGGATTTCCATGGGATCTCTATGGGGTCTCTATAGGGTCTCTATGGGGCAGCTATGGGGCAGCTATGGGGCAGTACCTTGACGAACATCTTGTTCCCCACGGCTGCCCTGGATGCTTTGGCAGGGGAGCAATAGACCGACATGGATTTACGATCCCTGGAGAACTCCAATGTAAATTCCTTCTTCATCAGCTGCTTGATCACCTGATATAGGGGGGATATGGGGTTATATGGGGTATATGGGGCTATATGGGGTTATATGGGGGGATATGGGGGGATATGGGGTTATATGGGGCTATATGGGGTTATATGGGGGGATATGGGGTTATATGGGGTTATATGGGGCTATATGGGGTTATATGGGGGGATATGGGGTTATATGGGGTTATATGGGGGGATATGGGGTTATATGGGGTTATATGGGGTTATATGGGGGGATATGGGGTTATATGGGGTTATATGGGGCTATATGGGGTTATATGGGGGGATATGGGGTTATATGGGGTTATATGGGGGGATATGGGGTTATATGGGGTTATATGGGGCTATATGGGGTTATATGGGGGGATATGGGTTATATGGGGTTATGGGGTTAAGTTTAATGGGCTATGGGGTGAATGGGGCCATATAGGTCCATATAGGGCCATAATGGGCTATGGGGCCATATAGGGCCATATAGGTCCAATATAGGTCCATATAGGTCCATATAGGGTCTATGGGGCCATATAGGTCCATATAGTGTCAATAGGGCCATATAGGGTCCACATAGGGTCTGTGGGGCCATATAGGTCCACATAGGGTCTATGGGGCCATATAGGTCTATATAGTGTCAATAGGGCCATATAGGATCCATATAGCGTCAATAGGACCATATAGGGTCCATATAGTGTCAATAGGGCCATAATGGGCTATGGGGCCATATAGGGTCTATAGGGCCATATAGGGTCCATATAGGGTCTATAGGGCCATATAGGGTCCATATAGGGTCCATATATTGTCAATAGGGCCATATAGGGTCCATATAGGGTCCATAGGGCCATATAGGGTCCATATAGGGTCTATGGGGCACTCACAGAGTTGCAGGCGTTGGCTCTCTCCACCTTGGACAGGTTGCGGACGTCGGTGTTGAACACGTTCATCTTCTCCACCAGACACGTCAGCGCCGTCTCCGTGGCCTCCCCCACCTTCTCATAGATCCCTTTAGACTATAGGGGAAACATATGGGGTCAGTGGGGCGCTATGGGGCCAATGGGAGTCAATGGGAGTCAATGGAGTCAATGGGAGTCAATGGGAGTCAATGGGAGTCAATGGGAGTCAATGGGAGTCAGTGGAGTCAATGGGAGTCAATGGGAGTCAATGGGGTCAATGGGAGTCAATGGGAGTCAATGGATCTCAATGGGAGTCAATGGGAGTCAATGGAGTCAATGGGAGTCAATGGGCGTCAATGGGAGTCAATGGGAGTCAATGGAGTCAATGGGAGTCAATGGGAGTCAATGGGTGTCAATGGGAGTCAGTGGAGTCAGTGGGAGTCAATGGGAGTCAATGGACTCAATGGGAGTCAATGGACTCAATGGGAGTCAATGGGAGTCAATGGGAGTCAATGGGAGTCAATGGGAGTCAATGGAGTCAATGGAGTCAATGGGAGTCAATGGGAGTCAATGGGAGTCAATGGAGTCAATGGGAGTCAATGGAGTCAATGGGAGTCAATGGGAGTCAATGGAGTCAATGGGAGTCAATGGGAGTCAATGGGAGTCAATGGGAGTCAATGGAGTCAATGGGAGTCCATGGAGTCAATGGGAGTCAATGGGAGTCAATGGAGTCAATGGGACTCAATGAGAGTCAATGGAGTCAATGGGAGTCAATGGGAGTCAATGGGAGTCAATGGGAGTCAATGGGAGTCAATGGGAGTCAGTGGAGTCAATGGAGTCAATGGGAGTCAGTGGAGTCAATGGAGTCAATGGGAGTCAATGGAGTCAATGGGAGTCAATGGAGTCAATGGGGCACTATGGGGCACTATGGGGTGTTATATGGGGTCAGCGCCGTCTCCGTGGCCTCCCCCACCTTCTCGTAGATCCCTTTAGACTATGGGGGAAACATATGGGGTCAGTGGGGCGATATATGGGGTCAGTGGGGCGCTATGGGGTCAATGGGAGTCAATGGGAGTCAATGGGAGTCAATGGGAGTCAATGGGAGTCAATGGGAGTCAATGGAGTCAATGGGAGTCAATGGAGTCAATGGGAGTCAATGGAGTCAATGGGAGTCAATGGGAGTCAATGGAGTCAATGGGAGTCAATGGGAGTCAATGGGAGTCAATGGGAGTCAATGGAGT
This sequence comes from Coturnix japonica, assembly GCF_054131305.1. Classification (NCBI taxonomy): domain Eukaryota; kingdom Metazoa; phylum Chordata; class Aves; order Galliformes; family Phasianidae; genus Coturnix; species Coturnix japonica. The sequence continues at coordinate 373,923 of NC_140679.1, read as the reverse complement.
CAATGGGAGTCAATGGAGTCAATGGAGTCAGTGGGAGTCAATGGAGTCAATGGGAGTCAATGGAGTCAATGGGAGTCAATGGGGGCCAATGGGAGTCAATGGGAGTCAATGGGAATCAATGGGAATCAATGGGAGTCAATGGGAGTCAATGGGAGTCAATGGAGTCAATGGGAGTCAATGGAGTCAATGGGAGTCAATGGGAGTCAATGGGAGTCAATGGAGTCAATGGGAGTCAATGGGAGTCAATGGGAGTCAATGGGAGTCAATGGGAGTCAATGGAGTCAATGGGAGTCAGTGGAGTCAATGGGATTCAATGGGAGTCAGTGGAGTCAATGGAGTCAATGGAGTCAATGGGAGTCAATGGGAGTCAATGGGAGTCAATGGGAATCAATGGGAGTCAATGGAGTCAATGGGAGTCAATGGGAGTCAATGGGAGTCAATGGAAGTCAATGGAGTCAATGGGAGTCAATGGGAGTCAATGGGAGTCAATGGGAATCAATGGGAGTCAATGGAGTCAATGGGAGTCAGTGGGAGTCAATGGAGTCAATGGGAGTCCATGGAGTCAATGGGAGTCAATGGGAGTCAATGGGAGTCAATGGGAGTCAATGGGAGTCAATGGAGTCAATGGAGTCAATGGGAGTCAATGGAGTCAATGGGAGTCAATGGGAGTCAATGGGAGTCAATGGAGTCAATGGGAGTCAGTGGGAGTCAATGGAGTCAATGGAGTCAATGGAGTCAATGGAGTCAATGGGAGTCAATGGGAGTCAATGGGAGTCAATGGGAGTCAATGGAGTCAATGGGAGTCAATGGGAGTCAATGGGAATCAATGGGAATCAATGGGAGTCAATGGGGCACTATGGGGTCAATGGGGTGCTATGGGGTCAGAGGGGTGTTATATAGGGTCAGTGAGGCGCTATGGGGTCCATGGGAGTCAATGGGGCACTATGGGGCACTATGGGGTGTTATATGGGGTCAGCGCCGTCTCCGTGGCCTCCCCCACCTTCTCGTAGATCCCTTTGGACTATGGGGGAAACAGTGGGTCTCTATGGGGTCTCTATGGGTCCCTATGGGTCTCTATGGGATCTCTATGGGTCCCTATGGGGTCGCTATGGGGTCGCTATGGGTCCCTATGGGGTCTCTATGTGTCCCTATGGGGTCTCTATGGGTCCCTATGGGTTTCTATGGGGTCTCTATGGTTCCCTATGGGGTCGCTATGGGTCTCTATGGGGTCTATGTGTCCCTATGGGGTCTCTATGGGTCTCTATGGGTCCCTATGGGGTCTCTATGGGTCTCTATGGGTCCCTATGGGGTCTCTATGGGTCTCTATGGGTCCCTATGGGTCCCTATGGGTCCCTATGGGGTCGCTATGGGGTCTCTATGGGTCGCTATGGGTCCATACCTCGTTATAATCCAATGACGAGTCGTTACACAGGGCACAGATTGTGGCTCTATGGGTCCCTATGGGTCTCTATGTGTCCCTATGGGTCTCTATGGGTCCCTATGGGTCTCTATGGGTCTCTATGGGTCTCTATGGGTCGCTATGGGTCCATACCTCGTTATAGTCCAATGACGAGTCGTTACACAGGGCACAGATTGTGGCTCTATGGGTCTCTATGGGTCTCTATGGGGTCTCTATGGGTCCCTATGGGTCCCTATGGGGTCTCTATGGGTCTCTATGGGTCCCTATGGGTCCCTATGGGGTCTCTATGGGTCTCTATGGGGTCTCTATGGGTCCCTATGGGTCCCTATGGGTCCCTATGGGGTCTCTATGGGTCTCTATGGGGTCTCTATGGGTCTCTATGGGTCCCTATGGGTCTCTATGGGGTCTCTATGGGTCTCTATAGGGTCTCTATGGGGTCTCTATGGGTCCCTATGGGGTCTCTATGGGTCTCTATGGGGTCTCTATGGGTCCCTATGGGTCCCTATGGGGTTATATGGGGTCTCTATGGGTCTCTATGGGGTCTCTATGGGTCCCTATGGGTCCCTATGGGTCTCTATGGGTCTCTATGGGTCTCTATGGGTCGCTATGGGTCGCTATGGGTCCATACCTCATTATAATCCAATGACGAGTCATTACACAGGGCACAGATTGTGGCTCTATGGGTCTCTATGGGTCCCTATGGGGTCTCTATGGGTCTCTATGGGGTCTCTATGGGTCCCTATGGGGTCCCTATGGGTTGCTATGGGTCTCTATGGGTCCCTATGGGTCTCTATGGGTCCCTATGGGGTCTCTATGGGTCCCTATGGATCCCTATGGGGTCTCTATGGGTCGCTATGGGTCCCTATGGGTCTCTATGGGTCCCTATGGGGTCCCTATGGGGTCTCTATGGGTCCCTATGGGGTCCCTATGGGGTCTCTATGGGTCTCTATGGGTCTCTATGGGTCGCTATGGGTCCATACCTCGTTATAGTCCAATGACGAGTCGTTACACAGGGCACAGATTGTGGCCAGCTCCACCAGCCCGTCGTACTGCCCGGCCTTCACGTGCTTCTCCTGCTTCAGCCTGTAGAATTAGCATACTAATTAGCATACTAATCAGCATACTAATTAGCATACTAATTAGCACACATATTAGCATACTAGTTAGCATACACATCAGCATACTCACACGTCGCCCTCAAATTATGGGGCCTATGGGGTTAACGAGGCCCTAATGAGCCTCTATGGTCTATAATGGGTCTATGTTAATTGTCGGGTTAATTAGCATATTGATGAGCCCCCAATTAGCATACTAATTAGCATACTAATTAGCGAACACATTAGCATACTCAAACATCGCTCTCCAATTATGGGGCCTGTGAGGTTATCGAGGCCCTAATGAGTTAATTGTCTGGCTAATTAGCATATCGACGAGCCCCTAATTAGCATACTCATTAGCATGCTCATTAGCATACTCATTAGCATACTCACACGTCGCACTTGAATTAGGGGGCCTATGGGGTTAACGAGGCCATAATGGGTCTACGTTAATTAACATAGCGGGTTAATTAGCACATTCACTAGCCCCTAATTAGCATACTCATTAGCATGCTCATTAGCATACTCATTAGCATATTCATTAGCATACTCACACGTCACCCTCAAAGAAGGGGGCCTATGGGGTTATCGGGGCCCAAATGAGGTCTATGTTAATTATCGGGTTAATCAGCATGCTGACTAGCCCCTAATTAGAATACTCATTAGCATACTCATTAGCATACTCATTAGCATACTCATTAGCATACTCACACGTCACCCTCGAATTAGGGGGCCTATGGGGTTATTGAGGCCCTAACGGGTCTATGTTAATTAACACATCGAGTTAATTAGCATATTGACGAGCCCCCTCATTAGCATACTCATTAGCATACTCACACGTCGCAATTGAATTAGGGGGCCTATGGGGTTAACGAGGCCATAATGGGTCTACGTTAATTAACATAGCGGGTTAATTAGCACATTCACTAGCCCCTAATTAGCATACTCATTAGCATACTCATTAGCATACTCATTAGCATACTCATTAGCATGCTCACACGTCGCCCTCGAATTAGGTGGCCTATGGGGTTATCTAGGCCCTAACGGGTCTATGTTAATTAACACATCGGGTTAATTAGCATATTGATGAGCCCCCTCATCAGCATACTCATTAGCATACTCATTAGCATACTCATTGGCATACTCATTAGCATGCTCATTAGCATACTCACACGTCGCCCTCGGGTGCGTATGTGGATCCGGTGATGGAGAACTCATTGAGGCTGCACACGTCGCCCTCCACCTTGTCCACTATGAACATCTATGGGGGGGGGGGGGGGCAAAGGGCAAAGGTCAGCGGGGTCAGAGGTCATTGGGGGTCAGAGGTCATTGGGGTCAGAGGTCATTGGGGGTCAGAGGTCACTGGGGGGTCAGAGGTCATTGGGGTCAAGGGTCATGGGGTCAAAGGTTACAAAGGTCAATGGGGAGGGAAGGATTGGGGAACTCAATGGGACTCAATGGATCTCAATGGAACTCAATGGGACTCAATGGGACTCAATGGGACTCAATGGAACTCAATGGGACTCAATGGGACTCAATGGATCTCAATGGGACTCAATGGGACTCAATGGGACTCAATGGGACTCAATGGGACTCAATGGAACTCAATGGAACTCAATGGATCTCAATGGGACTCAATGGAACTCAATGGGACTCAATGGGACTCAATGGATCTCAATGGGACTCAATGGATCTCAATGGGACTCAATGGAACTCAATGGGACTCAATGGGACTCAATGGGACTCAATGGGACGCAATGGAACCCTATGGAACTCAATGGGACTCAATGGGACTCAATGGATCTCAATGGGACTCAATGGATCTCAATGGAACTCAATGGGACTCAATGGGACTCAATGGATCTCAATGGGACTCAATGGATCTCAATGGGATTCAATGGAACTCAATGGGACTCAATGGGACTCAATGGGACTCAATGGAACTCAATGGGACTCAATGGAACTCAATGGGACTCAATGGGACTCAATGGGACTCAATGGATCTCAATGGGACTCAATGGGACTCAATGGGACTCAATGGGACTCAATGGGACTCAATGGAACTCAATGGAACTCAATGGATCTCAATGGGACTCAATGGAACTCAATGGGACTCAATGGGACTCAATGGATCTCAATGGAACTCAATGGGACTCAATGGGACTCAATGGGACTCAATGGAACTCAATGGGACTCAATGGGACTCAATGGATCTCAATGGGACTCAATGGGACTCAATGGGACTCAATGGGACTCAATGGGACTCAATGGAACTCAATGGAACTCAATGGATCTCAATGGGACTCAATGGAACTCAATGGGACTCAATGGGACTCAATGGATCTCAATGGGACTCAATGGATCTCAATGGGACTCAATGGAACTCAATGGGACTCAATGGGACTCAATGGGACTCAATGGGACGCAATGGAACCCTATGGAACTCAATGGGACTCAATGGGACTCAATGGATCTCAATGGGACTCAATGGATCTCAATGGAACTCAATGGGACTCAATGGGACTCAATGGATCTCAATGGGACTCAATGGATCTCAATGGGATTCAATGGAACTCAATGGGACTCAATGGGACTCAATGGGACTCAATGGAACTCAATGGGACTCAATGGAACTCAATGGGACTCAATGGGACTCAATGGGACTCAATGGATCTCAATGGGACTCAATGGGACTCAATGGGACTCAATGGGACTCAATGGGACTCAATGGAACTCAATGGAACTCAATGGATCTCAATGGGACTCAATGGAACTCAATGGGACTCAATGGGACTCAATGGATCTCAATGGGACTCAATGGATCTCAATGGGACTCAATGGAACTCAATGGGACTCAATGGGACTCAATGGGACTCAATGGATCTCAATGGGACTCAATGGATCTCAATGGGACTCAATGGAACTCAATGGGACTCAATGGGACTCAATGGGACTCAATGGGACGCAATGGAACCCTATGGAACTCAATGGGACTCAATGGGACTCAATGGATCTCAATGGGACTCAATGGATCTCAATGGAACTCAATGGGACTCAATGGGACTCAATGGATCTCAATGGGACTCAATGGATCTCAATGGGATTCAATGGAACTCAATGGGACTCAATGGGACTCAATGGGACTCAATGGAACTCAATGGGACTCAATGGAACTCAATGGGACTCAATGGGACTCAATGGAACTCAATGGGACTCAATGAGTTCTTATAGGGTCATTATAGGGTCTCTATGGGGCAGCTATGGGGCAGCTATGGGGTCTCTAGTCTCTAAGGGGTCCCTATGCGTCTCAATGGAACTCAATGGGACTCAATAGGTCTCAATGGGACTCAATGGATCTCAATGGGGTCTTTGTAGGGTCTTGTCCCTATAGGGTCATTATAGGGTCATGATAGGGTCTCTATGGGGCAGCTATGGGGCAGCTATGGGGCAGACCTTGCAGACGGACATCTGGTTGGTGGTGAGGGTGCCGGTCTTGTCGGAGCAGATGGGATTCAATGGGACTCAATGGAACTCAATGGGACTCAATGGGACTCAATGGAACTCAATGGGACTCAATGGGACTCAATGGATCTCAATGGGACTCAATGGGACTCAATGGGACTCAATGGGACTCAATGGGACTCAATGGGACTCAATGGATCTCAATGGGACTCAATGGGACTCAATGGGACTCAATGGGACTCAATGGAACTCAATGGGACTCAATGAGTTCTTATAGGGTCATTATAGGGTCTCTATGGGGCAGCTATGGGGCAGCTATGGGGCAGACCTTGCAGACGGACATCTGGTTGGTGGTGAGGGTGCTGGTCTTGTCGGAGCAGATGGGATTCAATGGGACTCAATGGAACTCAATGGGACTCAATGGGACTCAATGGAACTCAATGGGACTCAATGGGACTCAATGGATCTCAATGGGACTCAATGGGACTCAATGGGACTCAATGGAACTCAATGGGACTCAATGGGACTCAATGGATCTCAATGGGACTCAATGGGACTCAATGGGACTCAATGGGACTCAATGGAACTCAATGGGACTCAATGAGTTCTTATAGGGTCATTATAGGGTCTCTATGGGGCAGCTATGGGGCAGCTATGGGGCAGACCTTGCAGACAGACATCTGGTTGGTGGTGAGGGTGCCGGTCTTGTCGGAGCAGATGGGATTCAATGGGACTCAATGGGACTCAATGGAACTTAATGGAACTCAATGGGTCTCTATGGGGCCATTATAGGGTCATTATAGGATCTCTATGGGGCAGCTATGGGACAGCTATGGGGCAGCTATGGGGTCTCTAGTCTCTAAGGGGTCCCTATGCATCTCGATGGGACTCAATGGAACTCAATGGGACACAATGGGACTCAATGGGACTCAATGAGTTCTTATAGGGTCATTATAGGGTCTCTATGGGGCAGCTATGGGGCAGACCTTGCAGACAGACATCTGGTTGGTGGTGAGGGTGCCGGTCTTGTCGGAGCAGATGGGATTCAATGGGACTCAATGGGACTCAATGGGACTCAATGGAACTCAATGGAACTCAATGGAACTCAATGGGACTCAATGGGACTCAATGGAACTCAATGGGACTCAATGGGACTCAATGGGACTCAATGGGACTCAATGGGACTCAATGGGACTCAATGGATCTCAATGGGACTCAATGGATCTCAATGGGGTCTTTATAGGGTTTTGTCTCTATAGGGTCATGATAGGGTCTCTATGGGGCAGCTATGGGGCAGACCTTGCAGACAGACATCTGGTTGGTGGTGAGGGTGCCGGTCTTGTCGGAGCAGATGGGACTCAATGGATCTCAATGGGGTCTTTATAGGGTCTTGTCTCTATAGGGTCATGATAGGGTCTCTATGGGGCAGCTATGGGGCAGCTATGGGGCAGACCTTGCAGACAGACATCTGGTTGGTGGTGAGGGTGCCGGTCTTGTCGGAGCAGATGACGGAGGTGCAGCCCAGGGTCTCGACCGAGGGCAGGCTGCGCACGATGGCGTTTTTCTTGGCCATCCGCCGCGTCCCCAAAGCCAGACACGTGGTGATGACGGCGGGGAGACCTATAGGGAAACCAGAAACCCCATAAGGGACCCCATAGGAAACCATAGGAACCCATAGGAACCCATAGGAACCCATGAAACCTCGCAGAATCTCATAAACCCCATTAGATGCCATAGGACCCCATAGGATCCCATTAACACCTCTAGACCCCATAGGACCCCATAGGATCCCATAGGATCCCATTAACACCACTAGACCCCATAGGACCCCATAGGATCCCATAGGATCCCATTAACACCATAAGACCCCATAGGACCCCATAGGATCCCATAGGACCCCATAAGACCCCATAGGATCCCATAGGATCCCATTAACACTATAAGACCCCATAGGATCCCATGAAACCTCAGAGAATCACATAAACCCCATTAGATGCCATAGGACCCCATAGGATCCCATAGGATCCCATTAACACCACTAGACCCCATAGGACCCCATAGGACCCCATAGGACCCCATAGGATCCCATGAAACCTCGCAGAATCCCATAAACCCCATTAGATGCCATAGGACCCCATAAACACCATAAGACCCCATAGGACCCCATAGGATCCCATTAACACCATATGACCCCATAGGATCCCATTAACACCACTAGACCCCATAGGACCCCATAGGATCCCATGAAACCTCACAGAATCCAATAAAGCCCATTAGACGCCATAGGACCCCATAGGATCCCATAGGATCTCATTAACACCATAAGACCCCATAGGATCCCATAGGATCCCATAAACACCACTAGACCCCATAGGACCCCATAGGACCCCATAGGATCCCATGAAACCTCGCAGAATCCCATAAACCCCATTAGACGCCATAGGACCCCATAGGATTCCATTAGACCCCATAGGATCCCATAGGATCCCATTAACACCATATGACCCCATATGACCCCATAGGATCCCATGAAACGTCACAGAATCCCATAAACCCCATTAGACGCCATAGGACCCCATAGGATCCCATTAACACCATTAGACACCATAAGGGACCCCATAAACACCATAAGACCCCATAGGATCCCATTAACACCATATGACCCCATAGGATCCCATAAACACCACTAGACCCCATAGGATCCCATAGGATCCTATAGGATCCCATAAACCTCACAGAATCTCATAAACCCCATTAGACGCCATAGGACCCCATAAACACCACAAGACCCCATAGGATCCCATAGGATCCCATTAGACCCCATAGGATCCCATAGGATCCCATAGGATCCCATTAGACCCCATAGGATCCCATAGGATCCCATTAACACCATATGACCCCATAGGATCCCATAAACACCACTAGACCCCATAGGATCCCATAGGATCCCATAGGATCCCATGAAACCTCACAGAATCCCATAAACCCCATTAGACGCCATAGGACCCCATAAACACCATAAGACCCCATAGGATCCTATAGGATCCCATTAACACCACTAGACCCCATAGGACCCCATAGGATTCCATTAGACCCCATAGGATCCCATAAACACCATTAGACACCATAAGGGACCCCATAAACACCATAAGACCCCATAGGATCCCATAGGATCCCATTAACACCATATGACCCCATAGGATCCCATAAACACCATTAGACCGCATAGGACCCCATAGGATCCCATAGGACCCCCTTAGGACCCCATAAGACCCTATTAGGTGCACTAAGACGTCTCTAAGACCCCCATAGGACCCCATAGGGCCCCATAGGACCCCCATAAGATGCCATAGGACCCCATAGGACCCCATAGGTCCCTGATAGGATCTCATAAGACCCCATAGGATGCCATAGGACCCCCATAGGATCCCATAGGACCCCATAGAGCTCCATAGGACCCCATAGGACCCCATTAGAGCCCATAGGACCCCATAGGACCCCTCTAAGACCCCATAGAACCCCATAGGACCTCATAGGACCCCATAAGACCCCCATAAGATGCCATAGGACCCCATAGGACCCCATAGGACCTCGTAAGCCCCCCTAAGACCCCTCTAAGACCCCATAGGACCTCATAAGACCCCATAGGACCCCCTTAGGACCCCATAGGACCCCATAGGACCCCCTTAGGACCCCATAAGCCCCCTTAAGACCCCTCTAAGACCCCCATAGGACCCCTCTAAGACCCCATAAGACCTCATAAGACCCCCATAGGACCACATCAGACCCCCATAGGACCCCAAAAGACCCCTGTAAGACCCCATAGGGCCTCATAGGACCCACACAGGTCCCCATAGGACCCCATAAGACCCCTGTAAGACCCCATAGGACCCCCATAAGACCCCATAGGACCTCATAGGACCCACATAGGACCCCATAGGTCCCTGATAGGATCTCGTAAGACCCCATAGGGCCCCATAGGACCCCATAGGACCCCCATAGGACCCCATAAGACCCTATTAGATGCCCTAAGACCCCCGTAAGACCCCTCTAAGACCCCCATAGGACCTCATAAGACACCATAGGACCCCATAGGGCCCCATAGGACCCCCATAAGATGCCATAGGACCCCATAGGACCCCATAAGACCCCATAGGACCCCTCTAAGACCCCATAGGACCCACATAGGACCCCATAAGACCCTATAGGTCCCTGATAGGATCTCATAAGACCCCGTAGGGCCCCACAGGACCCTGATAGGATCTCATACGACCCCATAGGACCCCATAGGGCCCCATAGGACCCCCATAAGATGCCATAGGACCCCATAGGACCTCATAGGACCCCATAGGACCCCCATAAGATGCCATAGGACCCCCATAGAACCCCATAGAGCCCAATAGAGCCCCATAGGACCCCATAGGACCTCATAAGACCCCATAGGACCCCATAGGACCCCATAGGATCCCATAAGCCCCCCTAACACCCCCATAAGACCCCATAGGACCTCATAAGACCCCATAGGACCCCATAGGGCCCCATAAGACCCCATAAGACCCCCATAAGATGCCATAGGACCCCATAGAGCCCCATAGGACCTCATAAGCCCCCCTAAGACCCCTCTAAGACCCCATAGGACCCCATAAGCCCCCTCTAAGACCCCATAGGACCCACCTTCGGGTATAGCAGCCACAGCCAGAGCCACAGCGATCTTAAAGTAATATATGGCCCCTCGGATCCAGGACCCTCCGTGTACGGGGTCGTTAAAGTGGCCGATGTTAATGAGCCACACGGCCACGTAGGACCCCATAGGACCCATAGGACCCCATAGGACCCCATAGGACTTCATAGGACCCACATAGGACCCCATAGGTCCCTGATAGGATCTCGTAAGACTCCATAGGGCCCCATAGGACCCCATAGGACCCCCTTAGGACCTCATAAGACCCCATAGGACCCACATAGGTCCCCATAGGACCCCATAAGACCCCTGTAAGCCCCCATAAGACCCCCATAAGACCCCATAGGACCTCATAGGACCCACATAGGACCCCATAGGTCCCTGATAGGATCTCGTAAGACCCCATAGGACCCCATAGGACCCCCATAGGACCCCATAAGACCCTATTAGGTGCACTAAGACCTCTCTAAGACCCCCATAGGACCCCATAGGACCTCATAAGACCCCATAGGACCCCATAGGGCCCCATAGGACCCCCATAAGATGCCATAGGACCCCATAGGACCCCATAAGACCCCCTAGGACCCCTCTAAGACCCCATAGGACCCACATAGGACCCCATAAGACCCCATAGGTCCCTGATAGGATCTCATAAGACCCCGTAGGGCCCCATAGGACCCTGATAGGATCTCATACGACCCCATACGACCCCATAGGGCCCCATAGGACCCCCATAAGATGCCATAGGACCCCATAGAACCCCATAGGACCTCATAAGACCCCATAAGACCTCATAAGACCCCATAGGACCCCATAGGGCACCATAGGACCCCCATAGGACTCCATAGGACCCCCTTAGGATCTCATAAGACCCCATAGGACCCCATAGGGCCCCATAGGACACCCATAAGATGCCATAGGACCCCATAGAACCCCATAGGACCTCATAGGACCCCATAAGACCTCATAAGACACCATAGGACCCCATAGGACCCCATAAGACCCCTCTAAGACCCCATAGGACCCCCATAAGATGCCATAGGGCCCCATAGGTCCCTGATAGGACCTCATAAGACCCCATAGGACCCCATAGGAACCCCATAGTACCCCATAGGTCCCTGATAGGATCTCGTAAGACCCCATAGGACCCCCATAAGATGCCATAGGACCCCATAGGACCCCATAGGACCACATAAGCCCCCCTAAGACCCCTCTAAGACCCCATAGAACCCCATAGGACCCCATAGGACCCCATAAGACCCCCATAAGATGCCATAGGACCCCATAGGACCCCATAAGCCCCCTCTAACACCCCATAGGACCCACCTTCAGGTATAGCAGCCACAGCCAGAGCCACAGCGATCTTAAAGTAATATATGGCCCCCCGGATCCAGGACCCTCCGTGTACGGGGTCGTTAAAGTGGCCGATGTTAATGAGCTACACGGCCACACAGGACCCCATAGGACCCATAGGACCCCATAGGACCCCATAGGACTTCATAGGACCCACATAGGACCCCATAGGTCCCTGATAGGATCTCGTAAGACTCCATAGGGCCCCATAGGACCCCATAGGACCCCCTTAGGACCTCATAAGACCCCATAGGACCCCATAGGGCCCCATAGGACCCCATAGGATCCCATAAGCCCCCCTAAGACCCCTATAAGACCCCATAGGACCTCATAGGACCCACATAGGACCCCATAGGTCCCTGATAGGATCTCGTAAGACCCCATAGGACCCCATAGGACCCCATAGGACCCCCTTAGGACCTCATAAGACCCTATTAGGTGCACTAAGACCTCTCTAAGACCCCCATAGGACCCCATAGGACCTCATAAGACACCATAGGACCCCATAGGGCCCCATAGGACCCCCATAAGATGCCATAGGACCCCATAGGACCCCATAGGTCCCTGATACGATCTCATAAGACCCCATAGGATGCCATAGGACCCCCATAGGATCCCATAGGACCCCATAGAGCTCCATAGGACCCCATAGGACCCCATTAGAGCCCATAGGACCCCATAGGACCCCATAAGACCCCATAGGACCCCATTAGAGCCCATAGGACACCATAGGACCCCATAGGACCCCTCTAAGACCCCATAGAACCCCATAGGACCTCATAGGACCCCATAAGACCCCCATAAGATGCCATAGGACCCCATAGGACCCCATAGGACCTCGTAAGCCCCCCTAAGACCCCTCTAAGACCCCATAGGACCTCATAAGACCCCATAGGACCCCCTTAGGACCCCATAGGACCCCATAGGACCCCCTTAGGACCTCATACGACCCCATAGGACCCCATAGGGCCCCATAGTACCCCATAAGCCCCCCTAAGACCCCTCTAAGACCCCCATAGGACCCCTCTAAGACCCCATAAGACCTCATAAGACCCCCATAGGACCACATCAGACCCCCATAGGACCCCAAAAGACCCCTGTAAGACCCCATAGGGCCTCATACGACCCACACAGGTCCCCATAGGACCCCATAAGACCCCTGTAAGACCCCCTAAGACCCCCATAAGACCCCATAGGACCTCATAGGACCCACATAGGACCCCATAGGTCCCTGATAGGATCTCGTAAGACCCCATAGGACCCCCATAGGACCCCATAGGACCCCCTTAGGACCTCATAAGACCCCATAGGACCCACATAGGTCCCCATAGGACCCCATTAGACCCCTGTAAGACCCCCATAGGACCCCCATAAGATGCCATAAGACCTCATAGGACCCCATAGGACCTCATAACACCCCCATAGAACCCCATAAGGCCCCTGTAAGACCCCCCATAGGACCTCATAGGACCCACATAGGTCCCCATAGGACCCACATAGGAGCCCATAAGACCCCATACGACCACATTACACCCCCATAGGACCCTGATAGGATCTCATAAGACCCCATAGGATGCCATAGGACCCCATAGGTCCCTGGTAGGATCCTTCTAAGACCCCGTAGGACCCCATAGGGCTGCTATAAGATGCCATAGGACCCCATAGGACCACATAGGACCACATAAGCCCTCCTAAGACCCCTCTAAGACCCCATAGAACCCCATAGGACCCCATAGGACCCCATAAGACCCCCATAAGATGCCATAAGACCCCCATAGGACCCCATAATACCCCATAGGAACCCCATAGGACCCCCTAGGACTCCATAGGATCCAATAGGATCCTATTAGATGCCCTAAGACCCCCATAAGACCCCTCTAAGACCCCCATAAGACCACATAGGACCCCCATAGGACCCCATAGGGCCCCCTAGGACCCCATAGGACCCCCTTAGGAACTCATAAGACCCCATAGGACCCACATAGGACCCCATAGGACCCCATAAGCCCCCCTAAGACCCCTCTAAGACCCCATAGAACCCCATAGGACCCCATAAGACCCCCATAAGATGCCATAGGACCCCCATAGGACCCCATAGAACCCCATAGGACCCACCTTCGGGTATAGCAGCCACAGCCAGGGCCACAGCTATTTTAAAGTAGTATATAGCCCCCCGTATCCAGGACCCTCCGTGTACGGGGTCGTTAAAGTGGCTGATGTTAATGAGCCACACGGCCACGTAGGACCCCATAGGACCCATAGGATCCCATAGGACCCCATAGGACCCCATAGGACCCCATAGAACTCCTTAGGACCCCATAGAATCCCATAGGAACCCCATAGGACCTCATAGGAACCCCATAGGACCCCATAGGACTCCATAGGATCCTATTAGATGCCCTAAGACCCCCGTAAGACCCCTCTAAGACCCCCATAGGACCTCATAAGACACCATAGGACCCCATAGGGCCCCATAGGACCCCCATAAGATGCCATAGGACCCCATAGGACCCCATAAGACCCCCTAGGACCCCTCTAAGACCCCATAGGACCCACATAGGACCCCATAAGACCCCATAGGTCCCTGATAGGATCTCATAAGACCCCGTAGGGCCCCATAGGACCCTGATAGGATCTCATACGACCCCATAGGACCCCATAGGGCCCCATAGGACCCCCATAAGATGCCATAGGACCCCATAGAACCCCATAGGACCTCATAAGACCCCATAAGACCTCATAAGACCCCATAGGACCCCATAGGGCACCATAGGACCCCCATAGGACTCCATAGGACCCCCTTAGGATCTCATAAGACCCCATAGGACCCCATAGGGCCCCATAAGACCCCCATAAGATGCCATAGGACCCATAGAACCCTATGGGACACCATAAGTCCCCTACCTTCGGGTATAGCAGCCACAGCCAGAGCCACAGCGATCTTAAAGTAATATATGGCCCCCCGGATCCAGGACCCTCCGTGTACGGGGTCGTTAAAGTGCCCGATGTTAATGAGCCACACGGCCACGTACGACCCCATAGGACCCATAGGACCCCATAGGACCCCATAGAACTCCATAGGACCCCATAGGACTCCATAGGATCCTATTAGATGCCCTAAGACCCCTGTAAGACCCCTCTAAGACCCCCATAGGACCTCATAAGACACCATAGGACCCCATAGGGCCCCATAGGTCCCTGGTAAGATCTCATAAGACCCCATAGGATGCCATAGGACCACATAGGACCCCATAAGATGCCATAGGACCCCATAGGACTCCATTAGAGACCATAGGACCCCCATAGGACCCCATAGGACCCCCTTAGGACCTCATAAGACCCCATAGGACCCCATAGGGCCCCATAGGACCCCATAGGATCCCATAAGCCCCCCTAAGACCCCCATAAGACCCCATAGGACCCCATAGGAACCCCATAGGACCCCATAGGTCCCTGATAGGATCTCGTAAGACCCCATAGGACCCCCATAGGACCCCATAGGACCCCCTTAGGACCTCATAAGACCCCATAGGACCCCATTAGTCCCCATAGGACCCACCTTCAGGTATAGCAGCCACAGCCAGAGCCACAGCGATCTTAAAGTAATATATGGCCCCCCGTATCCAGGACCCTCCGTGTACGGGGTCGTTAAAGTGGCCGATGTTAATGAGCCACACGGCCACGTAGGACCCCATAGAGCCCCATAAGGCCCCCTAAGACCCTCTAAGACCCCCATAGGACCTCATAGGACCCACATAGGTCCCCATAAGACCACATAGGACCCCATTAGACCCCTGTTAGACCCCCATAGGACCTCATAAGACACCATAGGACCACATTAGACCCCCATAGGACCTCATAGGACCCACATAGGACCCTATTAGACCCCTGTAAGACCCCCATAGGACACCATAGAACCCCATAGGACCCCATAGGACCCCATAAGATGCCATAGGACCCCATAGGGCCCCATAGGACCCCATAGGATCCCATAAGCCCCCCTAACACCTCCATAAGACCCCATAGGACCCACATAGGACCCCATAGGACCTCATAAGACACCATAGGACCACATTAGACCCCCCCATAGGTCCCTGATAGGATCTCATAAGACCCCATAGGACCCCATAGGGCCCCATAGGATCCCATAAGCCCCCCTAATACCCCCATAAGACCCCATAGGACCCACATAGGACCCCATAGGACCCCCATAGGACCTCATAAGACCCCATAGGACCATGATAGGATCTCATACGACCCCATAGGACCCCATAGGGCCCCATAACACCCCATAGGACCCCATAGGGCCCCATAGGACCCCCATAAGATGCCATAGGACCCCATAGGACCCACCTTCAGGTATAGCAGCCACAGCCAGAGCCACAGCGATCTTAAAGTAATATATGGCCCCCCGTATCCAGGACCCTCCGTGTACGGGGTCGTTAAAGTGGCCGATGTTAATGAGCCACACGGCCACGTAGGACCCCATAGAGCCCCATAAGGCCCCCTAAGACCCTCTAAGACCCCCATAGGACCTCATAGGACCCACATAGGTCCCCATAAGACCACATAGGACCCCATTAGACCCCTGTTAGACCCCCATAGGACCTCATAAGACACCATAGGACCACATTAGACCCCCATAGGACCTCATAGGACCCACATAGGACCCCATTAGACCCCTGTAAGACCCCCCATAGGACCTCATAAGACCCCATAGGTCCCTGATATGATCTCGTAAGACCCCATAGAACCCATAGAACCCCATAGGAACCCCATAGGACCCCATAGGTCCCTGATAGGATCTCGTAAGACCCCATAGGACCCCCATAAGATGCCATAGGACCCCATAGGACCCCATAGGACCACATAAGCCCCCCTAAGACCCCTCTAAGACCCCATAGAACCCCATAGGACCCCATAGGACCCCATAAGACCCCCATAAGATGCCATAGGACCCCCATAGGACCCCATAGAACCCCACAGGACCCACCTTCAGGTATAGCAGCCACAGCCAGGGCCACAGCGATCTTAAAGTAATATATGGCCCCCCGTATCCAGGACCCTCCGTGTACGGGGTCGTTAAAGTGCCCGATGTTAATGAGCCACACGGCCACACAGGACCCCATAGGACCCATAGGATCCCATAGGACCCCATAGAATCCCATAGGACCCCATAGGACTCCATAGGATCCAATAGGATCCTATTAGATGCCCTAAGACCCCCGTAAGACCCCTCTAAGACCCCCATAGGACCTCATAAGACACCATAGGACCCCATAGGGCCCCATAGGACCCCCATAAGATGCCATAGGACCCCATAGGACCCCATAGGTCCCTGATAGGATCTCATAAGACCCCATAGGTCCCTGATAGGATCTCGTAAGACCCCATAGGATGCCATAGGACCCCCATAAGATGCCATAGGACCCCATACCACCTCATACGACCCCATAGGTCCCTGATAGGATCTCATAAGACCCCATAGGATGCCATAGGGCCGCATAGGACCCCATAGGACCTCGTAAGACCCCATAGGACCCCCATAGAGCCCCATAAGCCCCCCTAAGACCCCTCTAAGACCCCATAGGACCCCATAAGCCCCCTCTAACACCCCATAGGACCCACCTTCAGGTATAGCAGCCACAGCCAGAGCCACAGCTATTTTAAAGTAGTAAATGGCCCCTCGGATCCAGGAGCCTCCGTGTACGGGGTCGTTAAAGTGTCCGATGTTAATGAGCCACACGGCCACGCAGATGAGGGAGATGACTTTGGAGAGCTGCTCCCCGAACTCGGACACCTCTAACACCCCAATAGGAACCCATAGAACCCCATAGGACCCCATAGGACTCCATAGGATCCAATAGGATCCTATTAGATGCCCTAAGACCCCCATAAGACCCCTCTAAGACACCCATAGGACCTCATAAGACACCATAGGACCCCATAGGGCCCCATAGGTCCCTGGTAAGATCTCATAAGACCCCATAGGATGCCATAGGACCACATAGGACCCCATAAGATGCCATAGGACCCCATAGGACTCCATTAGAGACCATAGGACCCCCATAGGACCCCATAGGTCCCCCTTAGGACCTCATAAGACCCCATAGGACCCCATAGGGCCCCATAGGACCCCATAGGATCCCATAAGCCCCCCTAAGACCCCCATAAGATCCCATAGGACCTCATAGGACCCACATAGGACCCCATAGGTCCCTGATAGGATCTCGTAAGACCCCATAGGACCCCCATAGGACCCCATAGGACCCCCTTAGGACCTCATAAGACCCCATAGGACCCCATAAGCCCCCTCTAACACCCACCTTCGGGTATAGCAGCCACAGCCAGGGCCACAGCGATCTTGAAATAATAAATAGCCCCCCGTATCCAGGAGCCTCCGTGTACGGGGTCGTTAAAGTGCCCGATGTTAATGAGCCACACGGCCACGCAGATGAGGGAGATGACTTTGGAGAGCTGCTCCCCGAACTCGTCCAGTTTCTGCTGTAACGGGGTTTTGTCCTGTTCCGTGGCCGCCATCTCGTCGCGGATCTTCCCGATCTCCGTGTTCACACCCGTCGCCACCACGATGCCCACGGCTTTGCCTGCCCCGATGTTGGTGCCCTGCATTAAATGGGGGGGGATATTAGACCCTATAAGACATAGGACCCCATAGAGACCATAGGACCCCATAGGAACACATAGGACCCCATAAGACACAATAGGATGCCATAGGAACACATAGGACCCCATAGAGACCATAGGACCCCATAGAGACCATAGGACACCATGGGAACACATAGGACCCCATAGAGACCATAGGACACCATAGGACCCCATAGAGACCATAGGACCCCATAGAAACCATAGGACACCATAGGACCCCATAAGACACAATAGGACACCATAGGAACACATAGAAACCATAGGACACCATAGGACCCCATAGACACCATAGGACACCATAGAGACCATAGGACCCCATAGAGACCATAGGACACCATAGGAACACATAGAACCCCATAGAGACCATAGTACCCCATAGAGACCATAGGAACACATAGGACCCCATAGAGACCATAGGACCCCATAGGACCCCATAGAGACCATAGGACCCCATAGGAACACATAGGACCCCATAAGACACAATAGGATGCCATAGGAACACATAGGACCCCATAGAGACCATAGGACCCCATAGAGACCATAGGACACCATGGGAACGCATAGGACCGCATAGAGACCATAGGACCCCATAGAGACCATAAGACCCCATAGAGACCATAGGACACCATAGGAAGACATAGGACCCCATAGAGGCCATAAGACTCCATAGGAACACATAGGACCCCATAGAACCACATAGGATGCCATAGAGCCCCTTTATGGGGGTCTTAGGGGGGCTTATGGGGCCCTAAAGGGGTAATGAAATGGGCGGGGGGTCTCTAATGAGAGGGGGGTCCCAAATGAGAGGGGGGGGATCCCTAATGGGGGGGGTTTGGGGGTCTCTGTGTTCACGCCCGTCGCCACCACGATGCCCACGGCTTTGCCTGCCCCGATGTTGGTGCCCTGCGTTAAAGGGGGGGGATTTAATTAGGGGGGGGGGTCTCAAAATGGTCCCAAAAGATGAGGGTTATTTGGGTAAGGGGGGTCCTGAAAAGAGAAGGGGGTTGGGGGTAAATGGGGGGGCGTCCTGTAATGAAAGAGGGGGTCCCTAATGAGAGGGGGAAGGTCTTGAGTTGGGGAGGGGGTCCCTAATGAGAGGGGGGGGTCTCAAGTTGGGGAGGGGTCCTGAAATGAGAGGGGGGTCCCCAAATGAGGAGCTATTTGGTTATGGGGGTCCTGAAATGAGAGGGGGTCTTGAATTAGAGGGGGGGGTCCTGAAATGAGATGGGGGTCTTGAATTAGAGGGGGGAGGTCCTGAAATGAGATGGGGGTCTTGAATTAGAGGGGGGGGTCCTGAAATGAGATGGGGGTCTTGAATTAGAGGGGGGAGGTCCTGAAATGAGATGGGGGTCTTGAATTAGAGGGGGGGGGTCCTGAAATGAGATGGGGGTCTTGAATTAGAGGGGGGGGGTCCTGAAATGAGATGGGGGTCTTGAATTAGAGGGGGGGGTCCTGAAATGAGATGGGGGTCTTGAATTAGAGGGGGGGGTCCTGAAATGAGATGGGGGTCCTGAAAAGAGTAGGGGGTTGGGGGTAAATGGGGAGGGGGGTCCTGTAATGAAAGAGGGGGTCTTGAATGAGAGGGGGGGTCCCTATTGAGAGGGGGGGGGTCTTGAGTTGGGAGGGGGTCCCTAATAGGGGGGGTTTGGGGGTCTCTGTGTTCACGCCCGTCGCCACCACGATGCCCACGGCTTTGCCTGCCCCGATGTTGGTGCCCTAGAACAGGGGGGAGACCCCATAAGACACCATAGGACACCATAGAGACCATAGGACCCCATAGAGACCATAGGACACCATAGGAACACGTAGAGACCATAGGACACCATAGGACCCCATAGAGACCCCATAGAGACCCCATAGAACCTCATAGGATGCCATTAGACCCCATAGAGACCATAGGACACCATAGGACCCCATAGAGACCCCATAGAGACCCCATAGAACCTCATAGGATGCCATTAGACCCCATAGAGACCATAGGACACCATAGGAACACATAGGACCCCATAGAGACCATAGGACACCGTAGGACCCCATAGAGACCATAGGACCCCATAGAGAACTTAGGACACCATAGGAACGCATAGGACCCCATAGAGACCATAGGACCCCATAGGACCCCATAGAGACCATAGGACACCATAGGACCCCATAAGACACAATAGGACACCATAGGACCCCATAGAGACCATAGGACACCATAGGACCCCATAGAGACCATAGGACACCATAGGACCCCATAGAGACCATAGGACACCATAGAGACCATAGGACACCATAGAGACCATAGGACACCATAGGACACCATAGAGACCATAGGACATCATAGGACCCCATAGAGACCATAGGACCCCATAGAGACCATAGGACCCCATAGGACCCCATAGAGACCATAGGACACCATAGGAACACATAGGACCCCATAGAACCACATAGGATGCCATTAGACCCCATAAGACACCATTGGACCCCATAGAGACCCCATAGAATCACATAGGATGCCATTAGACCCCATAAGACACCATTGGACCCCATAGAGACCCCATAGAATCACATAGGATGCCATTAGACCCCATAAGACACCATAGGACACCATAGGACACCATAGAGACCATAGGACACCATAGGAACACATAGGACCCCATAGAGACCATAGGAACACATAGGACCCCATAGGATGCCATTAGACCCCATAAGACACTATAGGACACCATAGGAACACATAGGAACACACAGGACCCCATAGAGAGCTCGTAGAGCCCCATAGGGTCCCCTTTTACCCCATATTGACCCATAGGACCCCATAGAGACCCCATAGAACCACATAGGATGCCATAGAGCCCCATAGGGCTCACTTATGGGTCCCATAGGGCTCACTTATGGGTCACTTATGGGTCCCATAGGGCTCACTTACTTATGGGTCCCCTATGGGTCCCATAGGGCTCACTTACTTATGGGTCCCATATGGGTCCCATAGGGCTGACTTATGGGTCACTTATGGGCCCCATAGGGCTGACTTATGGGTCACTTATGGGCCCCATAGGGCTCACTTATGGGTCACTTATGGGTCACTTATGGGCCCCATAGGGCTCACTTATGGGTCACTTATGGGTCACTTATGGGTCACTTATGGGTCCCATAGGGCTGACTTAGGGGCCCCATAGGGCTGACTTATGGCTCACTTATGGGTCCCATATGGGTCCCATAGGGCTCACTTACTTATGGGTCCCATATGGGTCCCATAGGGCTCACTTACTTATGGGTCCCATATGGGCCCCATAGGGCTGACTTATGGGTCACTTATGGGTCACTTATGGGTCACTTATGGGTCACTTATGGGTCACTTATGGGCCCCATATGGGTCCCATAGGGCTCACTTATGGCTCACTTATGGGTCCCATAGGGGTCCCATAGGGCTCACTTAGGGCTCACTTAGACCTCCCATAGGGCTCACTTATGGGTCCCATAGGGCTCACTTATGGGTCCCATAGGGCTCACTTAGGGGTCCCATATGGGTCCCATAGGGCTCACTTAGGGCTCACTTCTGGGTCCCATAGGGCTCACTTATGGGCTCACTTATGGGTCCCATAGGGCTCACTCACTTATGGGTCCCATATGGGTCCCATAGGGCTGACTTATGGGTCACTTATGGGTCCCATAGGGCTCACTTATGGGTCCCATAGGGGTCCCATATGGGTCCCATAGGGCTCACTTACTTATGGGTCCCATATGGGCCCCATAGGGCTGACTTATGGGTCACTTATGGGTCCCATAGGGCTCACTTACTTATGGGTCCCATATGGGTCCCATAGGGCTCACTTACTTATGGGTCCCATATGGGTCCCATAGGGCTGACTTATGGGGTCCCATAGGGCTCACTTATGGGTCACTTATGGGTCACTTATGGGTCACTTATGGGTCACTTATGGGTCACTTATGGGTCCCATATGGGTCCCATAGGGCTGACTTATGGCTCACTTATGGGCCCCATAGGGCTCACTTATGGGTCACTTATGGGTCACTTATGGGTCACTTATGGGTCACTTATGGGTCCCATAGGGCTGACTTATGGCTCACTTATGGGTCCCATAGGGCTGACTTATGGGTCACTTATGGGCCCCATAGGGCTGACTTATGGGTCACTTATGGGCCCCATAGGGCTGACTTATGGGTCACTTATGGGTCCCATAGGGCTCACTTATGGCTCACTTATGGGTCACTTATGGGTCACTTATGGGTCCCATAGGGCTCACTTATGGGCCCCATAGGGCTGACTTATGGGTCCCATAGGGGTCCCATAGGGCTCACTTATGGGTCACTTATGGGTCCCATAGGGCTGACTTACTTATGGGTCCCATATGGGCCCCATAGGGCTGACTTATGGGTCACTTATGGGTCCCATAGGGCTCACTTACTTATGGGTCCCATATGGGTCCCATAGGGCTCACTTACTTATGGGTCCCATATGGGTCCCATAGGGCTGACTTATGGCTCACTTATGGGTCCCATAGGGCTCACTTATGGCTCACTTATGGGTCACTTATGGGTCCCATAGGGCTGACTTATGGCTCACTTATGGGCCCCATAGGGCTCACTTATGGCTCACTTATGGGTCACTTATGGGTCCCATATGGGTCCCATAGGTCTCACTTATGGGTCACTTATGGGTCACTTATGTGTCACTTATGGGCCCCACATGGTGACTCACAGAGAAGAGCATGTTCTTCTTGTCCTGGTTGACGGCCCGTGGGTCGGGGACGGGCTCCGTGTGTTTGATCACAGACACCGACTCACCTGGGGGGGGGGGGGGGGGTGTTACACACGCGTGTGCAACTGTACCTCCACCCTTTGCACACCCACCTGCCCCCCCTTGCACACACACCCCCCCCTTGCACACTCACCTCCCCCTTGCACACCCACTCCTTGCACACCCCCCCCATTGCACACACCCCCCCTTTGCACACTCACTCCTCCCCCCCTTTGCACACCCACCCCTTGCACACCCACTTTACTCCCCTTGCACACCCACTTTCCCCCCCTTGCACACCCACCTCTTGCACACCCACGTGCCCCCCTTGCACACTCACCCCCTTTTGCACACCCACGTGCCCCCCCTTGCACACCCCCGTGCCCCCCCTTGCACACTCTCCCCCCTTGCACACTCATCCCTCCCCCTTTGCACACGCCCCTCTTGCACACACACCCCCGTGCCCCCGTTGCACACCCACTTGCCACCCCTTGCACACCCCTTTATACACCCACACGCTTCCCCCTTGCACACTCACCCCTCCCCCTTTGCACACCCACATGCCAGTCCTTGCACACCCACCCTCCCCCCTTTGCACACCCTCACGTCCCCCCTTGCACACACAACCTTTGCAAACCCACGTGCCCCCATTGCACACTCACCTCCCTTTGCACACCCTCGTGCCCCCCCTTGCACACTCAACCCTCCCCCTTGCACACTTACCCCCTTTGCACACTCAACCCTTCCCCATTTGCACACTCACCCCTCTGCCCCTTTGCACACCCAGGTTCCCCCCCCTTGCACACCCACATGCCCCCGCCTTTACACATACACACCCCTTACACTCACACCCCCCTTGCACACTCACCCCTTCCCCTTTGCACACCCACCCTCCTCCCCTCCCCCCTTGCACACCCACCTGCCCCCTCCTTTACACACACAACCCCTTTTGCACATACACCCCCTTACACACACACACCCCTTGCACACCCAGACGTCCCCCCTTGCACACCCACCCCTTGCACACCCTCGTGCCCCCCCCCTTGCACACCCCTGTGCCCCCCCTTGCACACCCACCCTTTGCACACACACCCTCGTGCCCCCCCTTGCACACTCAACCCTCCCCCCTTGCACACTATCCCCCCTTTGCACACTCACCTCCCTCCCCCTTGCATACACATCCACACACCCTTGCACACCCACCTGCCCCCCCTTGCACACACACCCCCCCCTTGCACATCTACCCTCCCCCTTTGCACACCCTCGTGCCCCCCCCTTTGCACACACCCACCCTTTTGCACACTTACCCCCCTTGCACACTCAACCCTTCCCCATTTGCACACTCACCCCTCCGCGCCTTTGCACACCCAGGTTCCCCCCCCTTGCACACCCACATGCCCCCGCCTTTACACATACACACCCCTTACACTCACACCCCCCTTGCACACTCACCTCCATCCCCCTTGCACACACATCCACACACCCTTGCACACCCTCGTGCCCCCCATTGCACACCCACCCCTTGCACACCCACCCCTTGCACACCCAGACGTCCCCCTTGCACACCCACCCCTTGCACACCCAGGTACCCCCCCTTGCACACCCACCCCTTGCACACCCACCCCCGTGCCCCCCCTTGCACACTCAACCCTCCCCCCTTGCACACTCTCCCCCCTTGCACACACATCCACACACCCTTGCACACCCACCCATTGCACCCCCCCCCTTGCACACCCAGACGTCCCCCGTTGCACACTCCCCCCTCCCCCCTTTGCACACCCAACACTCCCCCTTTGCACACTCACCACTCCCCCTTTGCACACCAACGTGCCCACCCTTGCACACACACCTCCCTTTATACACCCACACGCTCCCCCCTTTGCACACTCACCCCTCCCCCTTTGCACACCCTCGTGCCCCCCCTTGCACACCCACCCTCCCCCCTTTGCACACCCTCACGTCCCCCCTTGCACACACAACCTTTGCACACCCACTTTCCCCCCCTTGCACACCCCCGTGCCCCCCCTTGCACACTCATCCCTCCCTCCCTTGAACACTCACCCCTCCCCCCTTGCACACCCCCCCCTTGCACACACCCCCCTTGCACACTTATCCCCCTTTACACACCCAACCCCCCCCTTTGCGCACACACACCCCCTTGCACACCCACATGCCCCCCTTGCACACTCACTCCTCCCCCCCTTGCACACACCCCCCTTGCACACCCTCGTGCCCCCCCTTGCACACACACCCCTTGCACACCCACCCCCGTGCCCCCCCTTGCACACTCAACCCTCCCCCCTTGCACACTCTCCCCCCTTGCACACACATCCACACACCCTTGCACACACCCCCCTTGCACACCCAGACATCCCCTCTTGCACACCCACTCCTTGCATGCCCACCCCTTGCACACCCACGTGCCCCCATTGCACACTCACCTCCCTTTGCACACCCTCGTGCCCCCCTTGCACACCCACCCCTTGCACACCCACCCCCGTGCCCCCCCTTGCACACTCAACCCTCCCCCCTTGCACACTCTCCCCCCTTGCACTCACGTTCCCCTCCTTGCACACACACCCCTTGCATGCTCACCCCACTTTGCACACTCACCTCCCTCCCCCTTCAACGCACACACACACTTGCACACTCACCCCTCCCCCCCTTTGCACACCATCGTTCCCCCCCCTTGCACACACAACCTTTGCACACCCACTTCCCCCCCTTGCACACCCCCATGCCCCCCCTCGCACACTCACCCCCTTTTGCACACTCCTCCCTCCCCCCCTTTGCATACCCAACCCTCCCTCTTTGCACACCCACCCCTTGCACACGCAGATGTCCCCCCTTGCACACCCACTCCTTGCACACCCACCCCTTGCACACGCAGATGTCCCCCCTTGCACACCCACTCCTTGCACACCCACCCCTTGCACACGCAGATGTCCCCCCTTGCACACCCACCCCTTGCACACACACCCCCATGTCCCCCCTTGCACACCCACCCCTTGCATACACACCCCTTGCACACTCACCCCTTGCACACGCAGATGTCCCCCCTTGCACACCCACCCCTTGCACACACACCCCCATGCCCCCCCTTGCACATTCTCCCCCCTTGCACACTCACCCCTCCCCCCGTGCCCCCCCCCCCCCTTGCACACCCCTGTGTCCCCCCGTTGCACACCCATTACTGACCGGTGAGGATGGACTGGTCTACGCGCAGGGTGGTGGATTTGATGGAGATGATGCGGATGTCGGCCGGGACTTTGTCACCAACTGCAGCCAATGGAAACAAATGGGGGCAAAGGGGGGTTAATGGGATGGAATGGGATCTACTGGGATCTACTGGGATCTACTGGGAGCTATTGGGATCTACTGGGAGCTATTGGGAGCTACTGGGATCTATTGGAATCTACTGGGACCTACTGGGATCTACTGGGCCCTACTGGGATCTACTGGGATCTATTGGGATCTACTGGGAGCTATTGGGAGCTACTGGGATCTATTGGGATCTACTGGGACCTACTGGGATCTACTGGGCCCTACTGGGATCTACTGGGATCTATTGGGATCTACTGGGAGCTATTGGGAGCTACTGGGATCTATTGGGAT
Organism: Coturnix japonica; assembly: GCF_054131305.1. NCBI lineage: Eukaryota > Metazoa > Chordata > Aves > Galliformes > Phasianidae > Coturnix > Coturnix japonica. The sequence continues at coordinate 346,882 of NC_140679.1, read as the reverse complement.
CTACTGGGACCTACTGGGATCTACTGGGCCCTACTGGGATCTACTGGGATCTATTGGGATCTACTGGGAGCTACTGGGCCCTACTGGGATGGACTGGTCCTTACTGGGATCGATTGGGCCCTACTGGGCCCTACTGTACTAGTAGTACAGTACTAGGCCCTACTGGGATCTACTGGGCCCTACTGGGATCTACTGGGATCTACTGGGATCTACTGGGAGCTACTGGGCCCTACTGGGAGCTACTGGGCCCTACTGGGATGGACTGGTCCTTACTGGGATCGATTGGGCCCTACTGGGCCCTACTGGTTGGTACTAGGCCCTACTGGGATCTACTGGGCCCTACTGGGATCTACTGGGATCTACTGGGCCCTACTGGGATCTACTGGGACCTACTGGGATCTACTGGGCCCTACTGGGATCTACTGGGCCCTACTGGGATGGACTGGTCCCTATTGGGATAGACTGGTCCTTACTGGGATCGATTGGGCCCTACTGGGCCCTACTGGTTGGTACTAGGCCCTACTGGGATCTACTGGGCCCTACTGGGATCTACTGGTCCCTACTGGGATGGACTGGTCCTTACTGGGCTCTACTGGGCCCTACTGGGATCTACTGAGCACTACTAGGCCCTACTGGGCCCTACTGGGACCTACTGGGATCTACTGGGATCTACTGGGCCCTACTGGGATGGACTGGTCCCTATTGGGATGGACTGGTCCTTACTGGGATCGATTGGGCCCTACTAGGCCCTACTGGTTGGTACTAGGCCCTACTGGGATCTACTGGGCCCTACTGGGCTCTACTGGGACCTACTGGGATCTACTGGGATCTATTGGGATCTACTGGGAGCTACTGGGCCCTACTGGGATGGACTGGTCCCTATTGGGATGGACTGGTCCTTACTGGGATCGATTGGGCCCTACTAGGCCCTACTGGTTGGTACTAGGCCCTACTGGGATCTACTGGGCCCTACTGGGATCTACTGGGCCCTACTGGGATCTACTGGGATCTATTGGGATCTACTGGGAGCTACTGGGCCCTACTGGGATGGACTGGTCCTTACTGGGATCAATTGGGCCCTACTGGGCCCTACTGGTTGGTACTAGGCCCTACTGGGATCTACTGGGACCTACTGGGATCTACTGGGATCTATTGGGATCCACTGGGATCTACTGGGATCTATTGGGATCTACTGGGAGCTACTGGGCCCTATTGGGATGGACTGGTCCCTATTGGGATAGACTGGTCCTTACTGGGATCGATTGGGCCCTACTGGTTGGTACTAGGCCCTACTGGGCTCTACTGGGACCTACTGGGACCTACTGGGACCTACTGGGATCTATTGGGATCTACTGGGAGCTACTGGGCTCTACTGGGATCTACTGGGCCCTACTGGGATCTACTGGGATCTATTGGGATCTACTGGGACCTACTGGGATCTACTGGGATCTATTGGGATCTACTGGGATCTATTGGGATCTACTGGGATGGACTGGTCCCTATTGGGATAGACTGGTCCTTACTGGGATCGATTGGGCCCTACTGGGCCCTACTGGTTGGTACTAGGCCCTACTGGGATCTACTGGGCCCTACTGGGATCTACTGGGACCTACTGGGATCTACTGGGATCTATTGGGATCTACTGGGAGCTACTGGGCCCTACTGGGATGGACTGGTCCCTATTGGGATAGACTGGTCCTTACTGGGATCGATTGGGCCCTACTGGGCCCTACTGGTTGGTACTAGGCCCTACTGGGACCTACTGGGATCTACTGGGACCTACTGGGACCTACTGGGACCTACTGGGATCTACTGGGATCTATTGGGATCTACTGGGAGCTACTGGGCCCTACTGGGATGGACTGGTCCCTATTGGGATAGACTGGTCCTGACTGGGATCAATTGGGCCCTACTAGGCCCTACTGGTTGGTACTAGGCCCTACTGGGACCTACTGGGCCCTACTGGGATCTACTGGGACCTACTGGGATCTACTGGGCCCTACTGGGATGGACTGGTCCCTATTGGGATAGACTGGTCCTTACTGGGATCGATTGGGCCCTACTGGGCCCTACTGGTTGGTACTAGGCCCTACTGGGCTCTACTGGGCCCTACTGGGATCTACTGGGCACTACTAGGCCCTACTGGGCCCTACTGGGATCTACTGGGATCTACTGGGATGGACTGCTCCTTACTGGGATCGATTGGGCCCTACTGGGCCCTACTGGTTGGTACTGGGGCCTACTGGGAATTACTGGGCCCTACTGGTTGGTACTAGGCCCTACTGGGAGCTACTGGGATCTACTGGGAGCTACTAGGCCCTACTGGTGATTACTAGGCCCTACTGGGCCCTACTGGTTGGTACTAGGCCCTACTAGGCCCTACTGGGCCCTACTGGTTAGTACTGGGCCCTACTAGGCCCTACTGGGATCTACTAGGCCCTACTAGGCCCTACTGGGATCTACTAGGCCCTACTGGGCCCTACTGGCCCCTACTGGGCCCTAGGCCCTACTGGGCCCTACTGGTTGGTACTAGGCCCTACTGGGTCCTACTGGGATCTACTGGGCTCTACTGGGATCTACTGTTCCCTACTGAGCCCTACTGGGATCTACTGGTTGGTACTGGGATCTACTGTGCCTTACTGGGATCTACTGGGCCCTTCTGGTTGGTACTGGGCCCTACAGGGAGCTACTGGACCCTACTGGGTTCTACTAGGCCCTACTGGGCCCTACTGGGCCCTACTAGGCCCTACTGGGAGCTACTAGGCCCTACTAGGCCCTACTGGGATCTACTGGGCCCTACTGGGATCTACTAGGCCCTACTTGGGCCCTGCTGGGAGCTACTGGGCCCTACTGGTTGGTACTAGGCCCTACTGGGATCTAATGGGCCCTACTAGGCCCTACTGGGCCCTACTGGGTGCTACTGGGCCCTACTGGGATCTACTAGGCCCTACTGGGCACTACTGGCCCCTATAGGGTCGGACTGGTCCCTATTGGTCCCTATTGGTCCCTATAGGGATGGACTGGTCCCTATAGGGATGGACTGGTCCCTATTGGGATGGCCTGGTCCCTATAGGGTCAGACTGGTCCCTATTGGTCCCTACTGGCCCCTATAGGGTCGGACTGGTCCCTATTGGTCCCTATTGGTCCCTATAGGGATGGACTGGTCCCTATTGGGATGGCCTGGTCCCTATAGGGTCAGACTGGTCCCTATTGGTCCCTACTGGTCCCTATAGGGTCGGACTGGTCCCTATAGGGTCGGCCTGGTCCCTACTGGTCCCTATAGGGTCGGACTGGTCCCTATTGGTCCCTATTGGTCCCTATAGGGATGGACTGGTCCCTATTGGGATGGCCTGGTCCCTATAGGGTCAGACTGGTCCCTATTGGTCCCTACTGGTCCCTATAGGGTCGGACTGGTCCCTATTGGGATGGACTGGTCCCTGCTGGTCCCTATAGGGTCGGACTGGTCCCTATTGGTCCCTATTGGTCCCTATAGGGTCGGACTGGTCCCTATTGGTCCCTATTGGTCCCTATAGGGTCAGACTGGTCCCTATTGGTCCCTATTGGTCCCTATAGGGTCGGACTGGTCCCTATTGGGATCTACTGGTCCCTACTGGTCCCTACTGGTCCCTATTGGTCCCTATAGGGTCGGACTGGTCCCTATAGGGTCGGACTGGTCCCTATTGGTCCTTACTGGTCCCTATAGGGTCAGACAGGTCCCTATAGGGTCGGACTGGTCCCTATAGGGTCGGCCTGGTCCCTATTGGTCCTTACTGGTCCCTATAGGGTCAGACAGGTCCCTATAGGGTCGGACTGGTCCCTATTGGTCCCTATTGGTCCCTATAGGGTCAGACAGGTCCCTATAGGGTCGGACTGGTCCCTATTGGTCCCTATTGGTCCCTATAGGGTCAGACAGGTCCCTATAGGGTCGGACTGGTCCCTATAGGGTCGGCCTGGTCCCTATTGGTCCTTACTGGTCCCTATAGGGTCAGACAGGTCCCTATAGGGTCGGACTGGTCCCTATTGGTCCCTATTGGTCCCTATAGGGTCAGACAGGTCCCTATAGGGTCGGACTGGTCCCTATTGGTCCCTATTGGTCCCTATAGGGTCGGACTGGTCCCTATTGGTCCCTATTGGTCCCTACTGGTCCCTATAGGGTCGGCCTGGTCCCATACCGGCCACCTCAGCGATGTCCCCGGGTACGAGGTCCCTGGCCTTGATGCGCTGCACGGCCCGACGGTCGGCGCGATACACCTTGCCCATCTCCGGCTCGTATTCCTTCAGGGCCTCGATGGCGTTCTCCGCATTGCGTTCCTATAGGGATATATGGGGTTATATGGGGTCTTATGGGGGGATATGGGGTTATATGGGGTCTTATGGGGGGAAATGGGGGGTTATGGGGGGATATGGGGGGGTTATGGGCTCGTATTCCTTTAGGGCCTCGATGGCGTTCTCCGCATTGCGTTCCTATAGGGATATATGGGGTTATATGGGGTCTTATGGGGGGATATGGGGTTATATGGGGTCTTATGGGGGGATATGGGGGGTTACGGGGGGTTATGGGGGGGTTATGGGCTCGTATTCCTTTAGGGCCTCGATGGCGTTCTCCGCATTGCGTTCCTATAAGGATATATAGGGTCATATGGGATCTTATAGGGTTATACGGGGTCTTATATTACTATATGGGGTTATATGGGGTCTTATGGGGGGATATGGGGGGTTATGGGGGGATATGGGGGGCTATGGGGGGGTTATGGGCTCGTATTCCTTTAGGGCCTCGATGGCGTTCTCCGCATTGCGTTCCTATAGGGATATATGGGGTTATATGGGGTCTTATGGGGGGATATGGGGTTATATGGGGTCTTATGGGGGGAAATGGGGGGTTATGGGGGGATATGGGGGGGTTATGGGCTCGTATTCCTTTAGGGCCTCGATGGCGTTCTCCGCATTGCGTTCCTATAGGGATATATGGGGTTATATGGGGTCTTATGGGGGGATATGGGGTTATATGGGGTCTTATGGGGGGATATGGGGGGTTACGGGGGGTTATGGGGGGGTTATGGGCTCGTATTCCTTTAGGGCCTCGATGGCGTTCTCCGCATTGCGTTCCTATAGGGATATATGGGGTTATATGGGATTATATGGGGTTATATGGGATTATATGGGGTTATATGGGGGCCTATCGGGGGGTTATGGGCTCGTATTCCTTTAGGGCCTCGATGGCGTTCTCCGCATTGCGTTCCTATAGGGATATATGGGGTTATATGGGGTCTTATAGGGTTATATAGGGTCATATGGGAGGGATATGGGGCCTTAATGGGGTCTTATAGGGTTATATGGGGGCTATGGGGGGGTTATGGGCTTGTATTCCTTTAGGGCCTCGATGGCGTTCTCCGCATTGCGTTCCTATAGGGATATATGGGGTTATATGGGGTTATATGGGGTTATATGGGGTCTTATAGGACTATATGGGGTTATATGGGGTCTTATGGGGGGATATGGGGGGTTATGGGGGGATATGGGGTCTTAATGGGGTCTCATAGGGTTATATGGGGGGATATGGGCTCATATTCCTTTAGGGCCTCGATGGCATTCTCCGCATTGCGTTCCTATAGGGATATATGGGGTTATATGGGGTCTTATAGGGTTATATGGGGTCTTATAGGACTATATGGGGTTATATGGGGTCTTATGGGGGGATATGGGGGGTTATGGGGGGATATGGGGTCTTAATGGGGTCTCATAGGGTTATATGGGGGGATATGGGCTCATATTCCTTTAGGGCCTCGATGGCATTCTCCGCATTGCGTTCCTATAGGGATATATGGGGTTATATGGGGTTATATGGGGTTATACGGGGTCTTATAGGACTATATGAGGTTATATGGGCTCTTATGGGGGGTTATGGGGGGGTTATGGGGGGGGATGAGGGGGTTATGGGCTCGTATTCCTTTAGGGCCTCGATGGCGTTCTCCGCATTGCGTTCCTATAAGGATATATGGGGTTATATGGGGTTATATGGGGTTATATGGGGTCTTATAGGGTTATACGGAGTCTTATAGGACTATATGGGGTTCTATGGGGTCCTATGGGGTCTATGGGGTCCTATAGGGTCCTATGGGGTTCTATGGGGTTCTATGGGATTCTATGGGATTCTATAGGGTTCAATGGGATTCTATGGGGTTCTATAGGGTCCTATGGTGTTCTATGGGTTCTATGGGGTTCTATGGGGTTCTATGGGTTTCTATGGGGTTCTATGGGGTCCTATGGGGTCCTATGGGGTCCTATGGGTTTCTATAGGGTCCTATAGGGTTCCCACCTGCCAGATCCCGACGACAGCGTTGGTGATGAGGATGAGGAGGATGGTTCTATGGGATTCTATTGGGTTCTATTGGGTTCTATGGGGTTCTATGGGGTTATATGTGGTTCTATGGGATTCTATGGGGTCCTATAGGGTTCTATGGGTTCTATGGGATTCTATGGGGTTCTATGGGTTCTATGGGGTCCTATAGGGTTCTATGGGTTCTATGGGATTCTATGGGGTTCTATGGGGTTCTATGTGATTCTATGGGGTCTATGGGGTCCTATAGGGTCCTATGGGGTTCTATGGGTTCTATGGGATTCTATGGGGTCCTATGGGGTCCTATGGGGTTCTATGGGGTCCTATGGGGTTCTATGGGTTCTCTGGGATTCTATGGGGTTCTATGGGTTCTATGGGGTTCTATGGGGTTCTATGGGTTTTATGGGATTCTACGGTGTTATATGGGGTTCTATGGGTTCTATGGGGTCCTATAGGGTTCTATGGGTTCTATGGGATTCTATGGGGTTCTATGGGGTTCTATGTGATTCTATGGGGTCTATGGGGTCCTATAGGGTCCTATGGGGTTCTATGGGTTCTATGGGATTCTATGGGGTCCTATGGGGTTCTATGGGATTCTATGGGGTCCTATAGGGTTCTATGGGTTCTATGGGATTCTATGGGGTTCTATGGGTTCTATGGGGTCCTATGGGGTTCTATGGGTTCTATGGGATTCAATGGGGTTCTATGGGGTCCTATGGGGTTCTATGTGATTCTATGGGGTCTATGGGGTCCTATAGGGTCCTATGGGGTCCTATGGGGTTCTATGGGTTCTATGGGATTCTATGGGGTTCTATGGGGTTCTATGTGATTCTATGGGGTCTATGGGGTTCTATGGGGTCCTATGGGGTCTATGGGGTCCTATAGGGTCCTATGGGGTCCTATAGGGTCCTATGGGGTTCTATGGGGTCCTATGGGTTTCTATAGGGTCCTATAGGGTTCCCACCTGCCAGACCCCGACGACGGCATTGGCGATGAGGATGAGGAGGATGACGAAGGGCTCCACGAAGGCCGTGATGGTTTCCTCCCCTTCTTCAAACCAGGCCAGCACCTGCAATGGGATATAGGGCAGGATATGGGGTTAATGGGGGGATATGGGGGGATATGGGGGGAGATGGGGGGGATATGGGGTTAATGGGGGGATATGGGGGGGTATGGGGTGGATATGGGGGGATATGGGGGGATATGGGGGGATATGGGGGGGATATGTGGGGATATGGGGTGGATATGGGGGGATATGGGGGGATATGGGGGGATATGGGTCTCTATGGGGTGGATATGGGGGGATATGGGGGGATATGGGGTAAATGGGGGGATATGGGGGGGTATAGGGGGATATGGGGTGGATATGGGGTGGATATGGGGGGATATGGGGTGGATATGGGGGGATATGGGGTGGATATGGGGGGATATGGGGGGGATATGGGGGGGATATGGGGGGGATATGGGGGGATATGGGGTGGATATGGGGGGATATGGGGGGATATGGGGGGGTATGGGGAGGTATGGGGTAAATGGGGGGATATAGGGGGATATGGGGTGGATATGGGGGGATATGGGGGGATATGGGGGGATATGGGGGGGATATGGGGGGGATTTGAGGGGGATATGGGGAGGTATGGGGTAAATGGGGGGATATGGGTCTCTATGGGGTGGATATGGAGGGATAGGAGGGGGATATGGGTCTCTATGGGGTCCCTATGGGGTCCCTATGGGGTCTCTATGGGGTCTTTATAGGGTTTCTATGGGGTCCGTATGGGGTCCCTATGGGGTCTCTATGGGGTCCCTATGGGGTCTCTATGGGGCAGCTATGGGGTCTCTATGGGGTCTTTATAGGGTCTTTATAGGGTCTCTATGGGGTCCCTATGGGGTCTCTATGGGGTCTCTATGGGGCAGCTATGGGGTCTCTATGGGGTCTTTATAGGGTCTTTATAGGGTCTCTATGGGGTCCCTATGGGGTCTCTATGGGGTCTCTATGGGGCAGCTATGGGGTCTCTATGGGGTCTTTATAGGGTCTTTATAGGGTCTCTATGGGGTCTCTATGGGGTCCCTATGGGACTCAATGGGACTCAATGGGACTCAATGAAACTCAATGGGATTCAATGGGTCCCTATGGGGTCTCTATGGGGTCTCAATGGGACTCAATGAGACTCAATGGAACCCTATGGAACTCAATGGGACTCAATGGGACTCAATGGGACTCAATGAAACTCAGTGGGACTCAATGAAACTCAGTGGGACTCAATGGGACTCAATGGGACTCAATGGATCTCAATGGGACTCAATGGGACTCAATGGGACTCAATGGGACTCAATGGGACTCAATGGGACTCAATGGATCTCAATGGAACTCAATGGATCTCAATGGGTCTCAATGGGACTCAATGGATCTCAATGGGACTCAATGGGACTCAATGGGACTCAATGGGTCTCAATGGGACTCAATGGATCTCAATGGGACTCAATGGGACTCAATGGGACTCAATGGGACTCAATGGGACTCAATGGAACTCAATGGGACTCAATGGAACTCAATGGGACTCAATGGAACTCAATGGGACTCAATGGGACTCAATGGATCTCAATGGGACTCAATGGGACTCAATGGAACTCGATGAAACTCAATGGAACTCAATGGGACTCAATGGAACTCAATGGGACTCAATGGAACTCAATGGGACTCAATGGGACTCAATGGGACTCAATGGGACTCAATGGGACTCAATGGGACTCAATGGAACTCAATGGGACTCAATGGGACTCAATGGGTCTCAATGGGACTCAATGGAACTCAATGGGACTCAATGGGTCCCTATGGGCTCCCTATGGGGTCTTTATAGGGTCCCTATGGGGCAGCTATGGGGTCTCTATGGGGCAGCTATGCGGTCCCTATGGGGTCTCTATGGGGTCCCTATGGGGTCCCTATGGGGTCTCTATGGGGTCGCTATAGGGTCTCTATGGGGTCCCTATGGGGTCCCTATGGGGTCTCTATGGGGTCTTTATAGGGTCTTTATAGGGTCTCTATGGGGTCCCTATGGGACTCAATGGGACTCAATGAAACTCAATGGGACTCAATGGGTCCCTATGGGGTCTCTATGGGGTCTCAATGGGACTCAATGGGACTCAATGGGACTCAATGGGACTCAATGGAACCCTATGGAACTCAATGGGACTCAATGGGACTCAATGAAACTCAATGGGACTCAATGGAACTCAATGGGACTCAATGGGACTCAATGGGACTCAATGGATCTCAATGGGACTCAATGGAACTCAATGGAACTCAATGGATCTCAATGGGACTCAATGGAACTCAATGGAACTCAATGGATCTCAATGGGACTCAATGGTTCTCAATGGGACTCAATGGGACTCAATGGGACTCAATGAAACTCAATGGGACTCAATGGGACTCAATGGGACTCAATGGGACTCAATGGGACTCAATGAGACTCAATGGGACTCAATGGGACTCAATGGGACTCAATGGGGTCCCTATGGGGCAGCTATGTGGTCCCTATGGGGTCTCTATGGGGTCCCTATGGGCTCCCTATGAGGTCCCTATGGGGTGGTTATAGGGTCTCAATGGGGTCCCTATGGGGTCTCTATGGGGTCGCTATAGGGTCTCTATGGGGTCCCTATGGGGCAGCTATGGGGTCTCTATGGGGTCGCTATGGGGTCCCTATGGGGTCTCTATGGGGTCCCTATGGGTTCTTTATAGGGTCCCTATGGGGTGGTTATAGGGTCCCTATGGGGTCTCTATGGGGTCCCTATGGGGCAGCTATGGGGTCCCTATGGGGTCCCTATGGGGTCTCTATGGGGCAGCTATGGGGTCTCTATGGGGTCCCTATGGGGCTCAATGGAACTCAATGGAACTCAATGGGACTCAATGGGTCCCTATGGGGCAGCTATGGGGTCTCTATGGGGTCCCTATGGGGCAGCTATGGGGTCTCTATGGGGTCGCTATGGGGCAGCTATGGGGTCGCTATGGGGCAGCTATGGGGTCCCTATGGGGTCTCTATGGGGTCCCTATGGGTTCTTTATAGGGTCCCTATGGGGTGGTTATAGGGTCCCTATGGGGTCTCTATGGGGTCCCTATGGGGCAGCTATGGGGTCTCTATGGGGTCGCTATGGGGCAGCTATGGGGTGACTCACAAAGGAGATACAGGCGGCCAACAACAGGATCCGAACCAGGAGATCCTCAAACTGCTCCACCACCAGCTCCCAAATGGTTTTACCTGGGGGCATTAATTAGCGTTAATTAGGGGTAGGTGTTAATTAGGGGGGGTATGTTAATTAGGGGGGGTATGTTAATTAGGGGGGTATGTTAATTAGGGGGGCTCATGTTAATTAGGGGGGTATGTTAATTAGGGGGCCCATGTTAATTAAGGGGGGTATGTTAATTAGGGGCCCATGTTAATTAGGGGGGGTATGTTAATTAGGGGGGGTCCATGTTAATTAGGGGAGGTATGTTAATTAGGGGTCCCATGTTAATTAAGGGGGGTATGTTAATTAGGGGCCCATGTTAATTAGGGGGGGTATGTTAATTAGGGGGCCCATGTTAATTAAGGGGGGGGTAATGTTAATTAGGGGCCCATGTTAATTAAGGGGGGGGTAATGTTAATTAGGGGTCCCATGTTAATTAGGGGGGGTATGTTAATTAGGGGGCCCATGTTAATTAAGGGGGGGGTAATGTTAATTAGGGGCCCATGTTAATTAGGGGGGTATGTTAATTAGGGGTCCCATGTTAATTAAGGGGGGGTATGTTAATTAGGGGGCCCATGTTAATTAAGGGGGGTATGTTAATTAGGGGGCCCATGTTAATTAAGGGGGGGGTAATGTTAATTAGGGGCCCATGTTAATTAAGGGGGGGGTAATGTTAATTAGGGGCCCATGTTAATTAAGGGGGGGTATGTTAATTAGGGTCCCATGTTAATTAAGGGGGGGGTCTCACCTTCCTCAGCCGGCAGCTCTGGGGGGGGAGAGAAAATGGGGTTAATTAATGGGGGATAATTGACACCATTGACCCCATTGATCCCATTGACCCCATAGACCCCATAGAGCCCATAGAAACCCCATAGAAACCCCATAGAACCCAATAGACCCCATTGATCCCATTGACCCCATTGATCCCATTGACCCCATAGAAACCCCATAGAACCCAATAGACCCCATTGATCCCAATGACCCCATTGACCCCATAGAGCCCTGTAGACCCCATAGAAACCCCATAGAGCCCAATAGATCCCATTGACCCCATAGAGCCCAATAGATCCCATTGACCCCATAGATCCCATTGACCCCATTGACCCCATTGATCCCATTGACCCCATTGACCCCATTGGCCCCATTGATCCCATTGACCCCATTGACCCCATAGAACCTATAGACCCCATTGATCCCAATCGACCCCATAGAAACCCCATAGAGCCCTACAGACCCCATTGACCCTATTGACCCCGTTGACCCCATTGATCCCATTGACCCCATAGAAACCCCATAGAACCTATAGACCCCATTGATCTCATTGACCCCATTGACCCCATTGACCCTATTGATCCCATTGATCCCATTGACCCCATAGACCCCATAGAGCCCTATAGACTCCATTGATCCCATTGACCCCATTGACCCCAATGACCCCATTGACCCCATAGAGCCCTGTAGACTCCATTGACCCCATTGATCCCATAGGGACCCCATAGAGCCCTATAGACCCCATAGAAACCCCATAGAGCCCAATAGACCCCATTGACCCCATTGATCCCATTGATCCCATTGACCCCATAGATCCCATTGACCCCATAGATCCCATTGACCCCATTGATCCCATTGACCCCATTGACCCCATTGACCCCATTGATCCCATTGATCCCATTGACCCCATTGATCCCATTGACCCCATTGACCCCATTGACCCCATTGATCCCATTGACCCCATAGCCCCCATTGGCCCCATTGATCCCATTGACCCCATTGGCCCCATAGAACCTATAGACCCCATTGATCCCAATCGACCCCATAGAAACCCCATAGAGCCCTATAGACTCCATTGATCCCATTGACCCCATTGACCCCATTGATCCCATTGACCCCGTTGACCCCATTAACCCCCATTAACCCCCATTAAACCCATACTACCGTAATCCTCCTAATAGAAGCCCACCCACACCAAAACCCCCCATTAACCCCCATTAAACCCCATTAACCCCCACCACCCAACCCCCCCCACCCCCCCCAATTAATTAACCCCGTTAATTACCCTTAATTAAGCCCCCTAACCCCCATTAAACCCCCATTAAACCCCATTAAACCCCATTAAACCCCATTAACCCCCCATTAAACCCCATTAACCCCCATTAAACCCCATTAACCCGCACCACCCAACCCCCCCCACCCCCCCAATTAATTAACCCCGTTAATTACCCTTAATTAAGCCCCCTAACCCCCATTAAACCTCCATTAAACCCCATTAACCCCCCATTAAACCCCATTAACCTCCATTAAACCCCATTAACCCCCACATTACCGTAATCCTCCTAATAGAACCCCCCAAAACCCCCATTAATCCCCCCATTAAACCCCATACTACCGTAATCCTCCTAATAGAAGCCCACCCACACCAAAACCCCCCATTAAACTCCCATTAAACCCCATTAACCCCCACCACCCAACCCCCCCCACCCCCCCCAATTAATTAACCCCGTTAATTACCCTTAATTAAGCCCCCTAACCCCCATTAAACCCCCATTAAACCCCATTAAACCCCATTAAACCCCATTAACCTCCATTAAACCCCATTAACCCCCACATTACCGTAATCCTCCTAATAGAACCCCCCAAAACCCCCATTAATCCCCCCATTAAACCCCATACTACCGTAATTCTCCTAATAGAAGCCCACCCACACCAAAACCCCCCATTAACCCCCATTAAACCCCATTAACCCCCACCACCCAACCCCCCCCACCCCCCCCAATTAATTAACCCCGTTAATTACCCTTAATTAAGCCCCCTAACCCCCATTAAACCCCCATTAAACCCCATTAAACCCCATTAACCCCCCATTAAACCCCATTAACCCCCATTAAACCCCATTAAACCCCATACTACCGTAATCCTCCTAATAGAAGCCCCCCCACACCAAACCCCCCCATTAAACTCCCATTAAACCCCATTAACCCCCACCACCCAACCCCCCCCACCCCCCCCAATTAATTAACCCCGTTAATTACCCTTAATTAAGCCCCCTAACCCCCATTAAACCCCCATTAAACCCCATTAAACCCCATTAAACCCCATACTACCATAATCCTCCTAATAGACACACCCCCACACCAAAACCCCCCATTAAACCCCATTAAACCCCATTAAACCCCATTAAACCCCATTAAACCCCATTAACCCGCACCCCCCAACCCCCACAACCCCCCCCCAATTAATTAACCCCCTTAATTAACCCACCACCCCCCATTAAACCCCATTAACACCCATATTACCGTAATCCCCCTAATAGAACCCCACCCCAAAACCCCCATTAACCCCCCCAATTAATTAACCCCCTTAATTACCCTTAATTAACTCTTCTAACCCCCATTAACCCCCATATTACCCCCCACACTACCGTAATCACCCTAATAGACACCCCCCCTCAATTCCCCAGCCCCCCCCAATTAATTAACCCCGTTAATTACCCTTAATTAAGCCCCCTAACCCCCATTAAACCCCCATTAAACCCCATTAAACCCCATTAAACCCCATTAAACCCCATACTACCGTAATTCTCCTAATAGAAGCCCACCCACACCAAAACCCCCCATTAAACTCCCATTAAACCCCATTAACCCCCACCACCCAACCCCCCCCACCCCCCTCCAATTAATTAACCCCGTTAATTACCCTTAATTAAGCCCCCTAACCCCCATTAAACCCCCATTAAACCCCATTAAACCCCATTAACCCCCCATTAAACCCCATTAACCTCCATTAAACCCCATTAACCCCCACATTACCGTAATCCTCCTAATAGAACCCCCCAAAACCCCCATTAATCCCCCCATTAAACCCCATACTACCGTAATTCTCCTAATAGAAGCCCACCCACACCAAAACCCCCCATTAACCCCCATTAAACCCCATTAAACCCCACCCTCCAACCCTCCCACCCCCCCAATTAATTAACCCCCTTAATTACCCTTAATTAACCCCCCTAACTTCCATTAACCCCTCATTTACCCCCATTAACCCCATTAACCCCCATTAAACCCCATTAACCCCCATTACCCCCCACATTACCGTAATCCTCCTAATAGAACCCAACCCCAAAACCCCCATTAACCCCCCCACTTAATTAACCTCCTTAATTACCCTTAACGACCCCCCATGTTACCGTAATCCCCCTAATAGAAGCCCCCCCACACCAAAACCCCCCATTAAACCCCATTAAACCCCACCTCCCAACACCCCCCACCCCCCCCAATTAATTAACCCCGTTAATTACCCTTAATTAAGCCCCCTAACCCCCATTAAACCCCCATTAAACACCATTAACCCCCCATTAAACCCCATTAACCCCCATTAACCCCCATTAAACCCCATACTACCGTAATCCTCCTAATAGAAGCCCCCCCACACCAACCTCCCCCATTAACCCCCATTAAACCCCATTAATCCCCACCACCCAACCCCCCCCACCCCCCCCAATTAATTAACCCCGTTAATTACCCTTAATTAAGCCCCCTAACCCCCATTAACCCCCCATTAAACCCCATTAAACCCCATTAACCCCCCATTAAACCCCATTAACCTCCATTAAACCCCATTAACCCCCACATTACCGTAATCCTCCTAATAGAAGCCCCCCCACACCAACCCCCCCCATTAAACTCCCATTAAACCCCATTAAACCCCACCCCCCAACACCCCCACCCCCCCCAATTAATTAACCCCCTTAATTACCCTTAATTAACCCTCCTAACCCCCATTAACCCCCATTAATCCCCCATTTACCCTCATTAAACCCCATTAAACCCCATTAACCCCCATATTACCATAATCCTCCTAATAGAACCGCACCCCAAAACCCCCATTAACCCCCCCCACTTAATTAACCCCCTTAATTACCCTTAATTAACCCTCCTAACCCCCATAAACCCCCATTAAACCCCATTAACCCCCCATTAAACCCCATTAACCCCCATTAAACACCATAAAACCCCATTACCCCCCACATTACCGTAATCCTCCTAATAAAACCCCACCCCAAATCCCCCCACACTTAATTAACCCCCTTAATTACCCTTAATTAACCCCCCCACTTAATTAACCCCCTTAATTACCCCTAATTAAGCCCCCAGCCCCCCATTAACCCCCCCATATTACCCCCCATACTACCGTAATCCCCCTAATAGACACCCCCCTCAATTCCCCAGCCCCCCCCCCACTTAATTAACCCCCCCCAATTAATTAACCCCCTTAATTACCCTTAATTACCCCCTTAATTAACCCCCCAACCCCCATTAAACCCCATTAACCCCCATATTACCGTAATCCTCATAATAGAACCGCACCCCAACCCCCCTTTAACCCCATATTACCCCCCATATTACCGTAATCCTCCTAATAGAAGCCCCCCCACACCAAAACCCCCCATTAAACCCCATTAAACCCCACCCCCCAACACCCCCACCCCCCCCAATTAACTAACCCCCTTAATTACCCTTAATTAACCCCTTAATTACCTTTAATTAAGCCCCCTAACCTCCATTAACCTCCATTAACCCCCCCACATTACCCCCCATACTACCGTAATCCCCCTAATAGACACCCCCCCTCAATTCCCCAGCCCCCCCCACTTAATTAACCCCCCCAATTAATTAACTCCGTTAATTACCCTTAATTACCCCCTTAATTAACCCCCCAACTCCCATTAACCCCCATTAACCCCCATATTACCGTAATCCTCCTAATAGAACCCCAATTGCCCCCATATTACCGTAATCCCCCTAATACAACCGCACCCCAAAACCCCCATTAACCTCCCCCACTTAATTAACCTCCTTAATTACCCCTAATGACCCCCCATATTACCGTAATCCCCCTAATAGAAGCCCCCCCACACACCAAAACCCCCCATTAAACCCCATTAAACCCCACCCCCCAACACCCCCACCCCCCCCAATTAATTAACCCCCTTAATTACCCTTAATTAACCCCCCCCCACTTAATTAACCCCCTTAATTACCCTTAATTAACCCCCCTAACCCCCATTAACCCCCCATTAACCCCCATTAAACCCCATTAAACCCCACTAACCCCCAAACCCCAACCCCCCACCCCCCCCCCCACTTAATTAACCCCCCCCAATTAATTAACCCCCCTTAATTAACCCCCTAATTACTCACCATTATGGCCGTACTTTTCCAACGCCCTCCTGACCTGCTCGGCGCTCAGCCCCACGTTCTCATTCACCCCAAAGAAAGCCAAGCATTGCTCGGCCGTTTTCGCGTGCGCGTTTTCCATCGGTGTCGGCAATTACGGTAATTACCGTAATACAACCAAAGCCCCCCCCCCCCCCCTTTCTTCTTCTCTCTCTATTTAAATAGAGACGCGGCCCCTTTAAGACGACCCCCCCCCCCCTTTATAAAAGACCCCCCCCCACTTTTAACCGCCGGCTCCGAAGCCCCAAAGCCGCCCCACAACCGGACACTGGGGGGCTTTTATAGGGGGCGGCCCCCCCCACGCCCCTCCCCAATTTAAAGACACCACCCCCCCCCCCCCACCCCCATTAAAGCCCCACCCCCCCCATATATAAAAGCCCCCCCCCCCATTAAAGGGCCCCCACCATTAAAGGACCCCCCACATTAAAGCACCCCCCCCCCCCTCCAAGGTCATTCCAATCCCCCCCAAGCCCCCCCCCCATTAAAGCCCCACCCCCCCCATATATAAAAGCCCCCCCCCCCATTAAAGGGCCCCCCCCATATATAAAAGCCCCCCCCCCCCCATTAAAGCCCCCCCCTTTAAGGTCATTTAAACCCCCCCCCCACATTAAAGCCCCCCCCCCATATATAACCCCCTCCCCCCCTTAGAGCCTATCAAACCCCTCGCCCCCCCCCCCATTAAAGCCCCCCCCCAAGGAGCCTATGAAACTCCTGCCCCCCCCCCCCCCATTAAAGGCCCCCCCCCCCCATTAAAGGACCCCGCCCATTAAAGCCCCCCCTCCCAAAGCCCCCCCCCCATTGAAGCCCCCCATCCCAAAGACTCCCCCCATTGAAGACCCCCCCCCATTAAAGCCCCCCCCCCCTCCTTTCTAAGGTCATTCAACACCCCCCCAAGCCCCCCCCCCCCATTAAAGGCCCCCCCCACATTAAAGCCCCACCCCCACCCCATATATAAAAGCCCCCCCCCCCCATTAAAGGGCCCCCCCCATTAAAGCCCCACCCCCCCCCATTAAAGGCCCCCCCCCTTAGAGCCTATCAAACCCCTCCCCCCCCAGACCCCCCCCCATTAAAGCCCCCCCCCCTCCTTTCTAAGGTCATTCAACACCCCCCCAAGCCCCCCCCCCATTAAAGGCCCCCCCCCATTAAAGCTCCACCCCCCCCCATATATAAAAGCCCCCCCCCCCCATTAAAGCCCCTCCCCCCCCCCCATTAAGGCCCCCCCCCCACATTGAAGCCACCCCCCCCGTATATAAAGGCCCCCCCCATTAAAGCCCCTCCCCCCCCTATTAAAGACCCCCCCCCCCATTAAATCCCCACCCCCCCCCATTGAGGACCCCCCCCCCATTAAAGCCCCCCCCCCCCCATCCAAGGTCATTCAACACCCCCCCAAACCCCCCCCACATTAAAGCCCCACCCCCCCCCATATATAAAAGCCCCCCCCCCCCATTAAAGGGCCCCCCCCCCATTAAAGCCCCACCCCCCCCCCATATGTAAAAGCCCCCCCCCCCCATTAAAGGGCCCCCCCCCCACCATTAAAGCCCCACCCCCCCCCATATATAAAAGCCCCCCCCCCCATTAAGGGCCCCCCCCCCCCCCATTAAGGGCCCCCCCCCCCACATTAAAGCCCCTCCCCCCCCCCCCATTAAGGCCCCCCCCCCCACATTGAAGCCACCCCCCCCGTATATAAAGGCCCCCCCCATTAAAGCCCCTCCCCCCCTATTAAAGACCCCCCCCCCATTAAATCCCCACCCCCCCCCATTGAGGACCCCCCCCCCATTAAAGCCCCCCCCCCCCCCCCCCCCCCATCCAAGGTCATTCAACACCCCCAAGCCCCCCCCACATTAAAGCCCCCCCCCCCCTTAGAGCCTATCAAACCCCTCCCCCCCCAGAGCCCCCCCCCCCATTGAAGCCCCCCATTAAATCCCCACCCCCCCATTGAGGACCCCCCCCCTATTAAAGCCCCCCCCCCCCTCCTTTCTAAGGTCATTCAACACCCCCCCAAGCCCCCCCCCCATTAAAGGCCCCCCCCCATTAAAGCCCCACCCCCCCCATATATAAAAGCCCCCCCCCCCCATTAAAGGGCCCCCCCCATTAAAGGCCCCCCCCCCCCTTAGAGCCTATCAAACCCCTCCCCCCCCAGACCCCCCCCCCATTGAAGCCCCCCATCCCAAAGCCCCCCCCCATTGAAGACCACCCCCCCCATTAAAGCCCCCCCCCCTCCTTTCTAAGGTCATTCAACACCCCCCCAAGCCCCCCCCCCCATTAAAGGCCCCCCCCCATTAAAGCCCCACCCCCCCCCCATATATAAAAGCCCCCCCCCCCCCCCAATAAAGGGCCCCCCCCATTAAAGGCCCCCCCCACATTAAGGCCCCCCCCCACACATTGAAGCCCCTCTCCCCCATTAAAAGCCCCCCCCCCTATTAAAGGACCACCCCCCCACCCCATTAAAGCCCCCCCCCCAAAAGACCCACCCCCCCCATTGAAGCCCCCCACCCACATTAAAGACCCCCCCCCCATTCAAGCCCCCACCCTCCAAGGTCATTCAACCCACCCCCCCCCATTAAAGCCCCCCCCCCCCCCCATTAAACACCCCCCAAGCGCCCCCCCCCCATTAAATCCCGCCCCCCAAGGACCCCCCCCATTAAAGCCCACCCCCCCATTAAATCCCCTCCCCCCCTATCAAAGCCCCTCCCCCCCATATATAAAAGCCCACCCCCCCATTAAAGACCCCCCCCCCCCCCCCATGGAGCCTATGAAACTCCTCCCCCCCCCCATTAAAGCCCACCCCCCCCATATATAAAAGCCCCCCCCCCCCATTAAAAGCCCCCCCCATTAAATCCCACCCCCCCCCATTAAAAGCCCCATCCCCCCCCTAAAGCCCCCCACCATTAAAGCCCCCCCCCCCCTATTAAAGGACCCTCCCCCCCCATTAAAAGCCCCCACCCCCCCCCACATTAAAGCCCCCCCCATTAAAGCCCCACCCCCCCATATATAAAAGGCCCCCCCCACCTTGAAGCCCCCCCCCCCATTAAAGCCCCACCCCCCCAATTAAAGCCCCCCCCCCCCATTAAGGGCCCCCCCCCCATTAAAGCCCCTCCCCCCTCCATATATAAAAGCCCCCCCCCATTAAAGGCCCCCCCCCCAAAGCCCCTCCCCCACCCATATTAAAGCCCCCCCCCCCTATTAAAGGCCCCCCCCCCCTCCCAAGGTCATTCCACCCCCCCCCAAGGCCCCCACCTTTAAAGCCCCCCCCCCCCATTAAAGGAACCCCCCCCCATATAAAAGCCCCCCCCATTAAAGCCCCCCCCCCACATTAAAGCCCCTCCCCACCCATATTAAAGGCCCCCCCAATTAAAGACCCCCCCCCCATTAAAGACCCCCCACCCCCCCCCCACAAAGCCCCTCTCCATATAAAAGCCCCCCCCATTAAAGCCCCCCCCATTTAAAGGCCCCCCCCATTAAAGACCCCCCTCATTAAAGCCCCCCCCCCACATTAAAGCCCCCCCCCCCCCATTAAAGGCCCCCCCCCCTATTAAAGGACAACCCCCCCCCAACATTAAAGCCCCCCCCCCTCCAAGGTCATTCAACCCCCCCCCCCACATTAAAACCCCCCCACATTAAGGACCCTCCCCCCCAATTAAAGCCCCCCCCCCACATTAAAGCCCCCCCCCCCCCAAGGTCGTTCCCCCCCATCAAGGCCCCCCCCCCCCCATTAAAGCCCACCCCCCTATTAAAGGCCCCTCCCACAAAGCCCCTCCCCCCCCACCCATTAAAGACCCCCCCCCTCCAAGGTCATTCAACCCCCCCCCCCAAATTAAAGCCCCCCCCCATTAAAGGCCCCCACCCCTCCCACATTGAAGCCCCCCCCCCTCCCATTAAAGCCCCCCCCCCCATATATAAAAGCCCCCCCCCATTAAAAGCCCCCCCCTTTAAGGTCATTCAACCCCCCCCCAAATTAAAGCCCCCCCCCCAATAAAGCCCCTCCCCCCCATATATAAAAGCCCCCCCCCATTAAAGCCCATCCCCCCATTAAAGCCCCCCCCCATATTAAAGCCCCCACCCCATTTAAAGCCCCCCCCCCCATTAAAGCCCCTCCCCCCCCCATATATAAAAGCCCACCCCCCCCCCCCCCCACAAGGAGCCTATGAACCCCCCCCCCCCCCCAAATTGAAGCCCCTCCCCCCATATAAAAGCCCCCCCACCCATTAAAGCCCCCCCCCCTCCAAGGTCATTCAACCCCCCCCCCATTAAAACCCCCTCCCCCCCCAAGCCCCTCCCCCCCCCCACATTAAAGCCCCCCCCCCCATAGTCACGTGATGGGAACGCCCCCCCCACCCCCCAAGTGTCCCCCCCCCCCCCCCCATAGTGGATGGAGGTCACTTAAGGTCACTCGGTGCCCCCCCCCCCCCCCCCAACCTATAGGGTCCCCATTGAACCCTATGGGACCCCCCCCATAGGGACCCCTAATGGCCCCTTATGGGACCCCATAGGGACCCATTGAGTTCCATTGGGATCCATTGAGACCCATAGCTGCCCCATAGAGACCCCATAGAGACACATTGAGTTCCATTGGGACCCATTGAGATCCATTGAGTTCCATTGAGACCCATAGGGACCCCATAGCTGCCCCATAGAGACTCCATAGAGACCCCATAGAGATACATTGAGTCCCATTGAGTTCCATTGAGTTCCATAGACACCCCATAGCTGCCCCATAGAGACCCCATAGCTGCCCCATAGAGCCCCATAGAGACCCCATAGCTGCCCCATAGAGACCCCATAGCTGCCCCATAGAGACCCCATAGCTGCCCCATAGATCCCCATAGAGACCCCATAGCTGCCCCATAGCGGCCCCATAGAGACCCCATAGGGAGCCCATAGAGACCCCATAGCAGCCCCAAAGCGGCCCCATAGAGACCCCATAGCTGCCCCATAGAGACCCCATAGGGAGCCCATAGAGACCCCATAGCTGCCCCATAGCGGCCCCATAGAGACCCCATAGAGATACATTGAGTCCCATTGAGTTCCATTGAGTTCCATAGACACCCCATAGCTGCCCCATAGAGACCCCATAGCAGCCCCATAGCGGCCCCATAGAGACCCCATAGCTGCCCCATAGAGACCCCATAGCAGCCCCATAGAGCCCCATAGAGACCCCATAGAGACCCCATAGGGACCCCATAGAGACCCCATAGCTGCCCCATAGAGACCCCATAGCAGCCCCATAGCGGCCCCATAGAGACCCCATAGCTGCCCTATTGAGACCCCACAGAGACCCCATAGGGACCCCATAGAGACCCCATAGCAGCCCCATAGAGACCCCATAGCTGCCCCATAGAGCTCCATAGAGACCCCATAGCAGCCCTATAGAGACCCCATAGCAGCCCCATAG
The DNA here is from genome assembly GCF_054131305.1 of Coturnix japonica. Taxonomy (NCBI): domain Eukaryota; kingdom Metazoa; phylum Chordata; class Aves; order Galliformes; family Phasianidae; genus Coturnix; species Coturnix japonica. The sequence goes on along the minus strand of NC_140679.1, from coordinate 324,696 downwards.
CGGCCCCATAGAGACCCCATAGCAGCCCCATAGAGACCCCATAGCTGCCCCATAGAGACCCCATAGGGAGCCCATAGAGACCCCATAGCAGCCCCATAGAGACCCCATAGCTGCCCCATAGAGACACCATAGGGACCCCATAGAGACCCCATAGAGACCCCTTAGAGACCCCATAGCTGCCCCATAGAGACCCCATAGGGACCCCATAGGGACCCCATAGAGACCCCATAGGGAGCCCATAGAGACCCCATAGCTGCCCCATAGAGACCCCATAGGGACCCCATAGAGACCCCATAGGGAGCCCATAGATACCCCATAGCTGCCCCATAGAGACTCCATAGAGACCCCATAGAGATACATTGAGTCCCATTGAGTTCCATTGAGTTCCATAGACACCCCATAGCTGCCCCATAGAGACCCCATAGCAGCCCCATAGCGGCCCCATAGAGACCCCATAGGGACCCCATAGAGACCCCATAGCTGCCCCATAGAGACCCCATAGCTGCCCTATTGAGACCCCACAGAGACCCCATAAGGACCCCATAGAGACCCCATAGCGGCCCCATAGAGACCCCATAGCTGCCCCATAGAGACCCCATAGCAGCCCTATAGAGCCCCATAGAGACCCCATAGCAGCCCTATAGAGACCCCATAGCAGCCCCATAGCGGCCCCATAGAGACCCCATAGCTGCCCCATAGCGGCCCCATAGGACCCCATAGATCCCCATAGAGACCCCATAGGAACCCCATAGGGGCCATGTCCTCTCTATGGGGTCACAGTGGGTCACGGGTCCCCCCCTCAGGTCCCCCCATAGGGGTGTGGGGCTGCCCCATAGCGGGGGGGCGGTGTAGGGTTGCTGCCCCATAAGCTCCAACACCTGCTGTTGTTCAGCTCTGGTTACATATGGGGGATGGGGGGGGGGGGGGGCTGCCCCATAGCTGCCCCATAGAGACCCCATAGCGACCCCATAGAGACCCCATAGATACCCTACAGCTGCCCCATAGAGACCCCATAGTGACCCCATAGCTGCCCCATAGAGACCCCATAGTGACCCCATAGGTGCCCCATAGAGACCCCATAGCTGCTCCATAGAGACCCCACAGCCTGCCCCATAGTGTGCCCCATAGCGTGACCCATAGCCTGCCCCATAGCCTGCCCCATAGCTGCCCCATAGAGACCCCATAGAGACCCCATAGCTACCCCATAGCCTGCCCCATAGCGTGCCCCATAGCCTGCCCCATAGCCTGCCCCATAGCTGCCCCATAGAGACCCCATAGAGACCCCATAGCTACCCCATAGCCTGCCCCATAGAGACCCCATAGCGACCCCATAGTGACCCCATAGCTGCCCCATAGAGACCCCATAGAGACCCCATAGTGACCCCATAGCTGCCCCATAGAGACCCCATAGAGACCCCATAGTGACCCCATAGCTGCCCCATAGAGACCCCATAGAGACCCCATAGTGACCCCATAGCTGCCCCATAGAGACCCCATAGTGACCCCATAGCTGCCCCATAGCTGCCCCATAGAGACCCCATAGCGACCCCATAGAGACCCCATAGTGACCCCATAGCTGCCCCATAGAGACCCCATAGTGACCCCATAGCTGCCCCATAGAGACCCCATAGAGACCCCATAGCTACCCCATAGCCTGCCCCATAGCGTGCCCCATAGCGTGCCCCATAGCCTGCCCCATAGCGACCCCATAGCTGCCCCATAGTGACCCCATAGAGACCCCATAGAGACCCCATAGTGACCCCATAGCTGCCCCATAGAGACCCCATAGAGACCCCATAGAGACCCCATAGCTGCCCCATAGAGACCCCATAGTGACCCCATAGTGACCCCATAGCTGCCCCATAGAGACCCCATAGTGACCCCATAGCTGCCCCATAGAGACCCCATAGTGACCCCATAGCTGCCCCATAGAGACCCCATAGTGACCCCATAGCTTCCCCATAGAGACCCCATAGCTGCCCCATAGAGACCCCACAGCCTGCCCCATAGCGTGCCCCATAGCGTGCCCCATAGCCTGCCCCATAGCTGCCCCATAGAGACCCCATAGAGACCCCATAGCTACCCCATAGCCTGCCCCATAGCCTGCCCCATAGCTGCCCCATAGAGACCCCATAGAGACCCCATAGCTACCCCATAGCCTGCCCCATAGCGACCCCATAGCTGCCCCATAGTGACCCCATAGCTGCCCCATAGAGCCCCAATAGGGACCCCATAGAGACCCCATAGCTGCCCCATAGCCTGCCCCATAGAGACCCCATACCTGCCCCATAGCTTGCCTCATAGCTGCCCCATAGAGACCCCATAGAAACCCCATAACAACCCCATACCCTCCCCCCAGCCCCATAGCTGCCCTATAACAACCTTAGCCCCATAACAACCCCATACCCCCCCACTCAGCCCCATAGCTGCCCCATAACAACCCCATACCCCCCCACTCAGCCCCATAGCTGCCCCATAACAACCCCATATCCCCCCACTCAGCCCCATAGCTGCCCCATAACAACCCCATATCCCCCCACTCAGCCCCATAGCTGCCCCATAACAACCCCATATCCCCCCCCACCCCCAGCCCCATAACAACCCCATACCCCCCCACTCAGCCCCATAGCTGCCCCATAACAACCCCATACCCCCCCCTCCCCCTCCCAGCCCCATAGCTGCCCCCCCCCCCCCAAGCCCCATAGCTGCCCCATAACAACCCCATACCCCCCCCTCCCCCTCCCAGCCCCATAACAACCCCATACCCCCCCACTCAGCCCCATAGCTGCCCCATAACAACCCCATACCCCCCCACTCAGCCCCATAGCTGCCCCATAACAACCCCATACCCCCCCACTCAGCCCCATAGCTGCCCCATAACAACCCCATACCCCCCCACTCAGCCCCATAGCTGCCCCATAACAACCCCATACCCCCCCCACTCAGCCCCATAGCTGCCCCATAACAACCCCATATCCCCCCCACTCAGCCCCATAGCTGCCCCATAACAACCCCATACCCCCCCACTCAGCCCCATAGCTGCCCCATAACAACCCCATACCCCCCCCACTCAGCCCCATAGCTGCCCCATAACAACCCCATATCCCCCCCACTCAGCCCCATAGCTGCCCCATAACAACCCCATATCCCCCCCACTCAGCCCCATAGCTGCCCCATAACAACCCCATACCCCCCCACTCAGCCCCATAGCTGCCCCATAACAACCCCATATCCCCCCCACTCAGCCCCATAGCTGCCCCATAACAACCCCATACCCCCCCACTCAGCCCCATAGCTGCCCCATAACAACCCCATATCCCCCCCCCTCCCAGCCCCATAGCTGCCCCCTCCCCCAAGCCCCATAGCTGCCCCATAACAACCCCATACCCCCCCCTCCCCCTCCCAGCCCCATAGCTGCCCCTCCCCCCCCCCAGCCCCATAGCTGCCCCACAGAGACCCCATAGAGACCCCATAGCCTGCCCCATAGCATGACCCATAGAGACCCCATAGCCTGCCCCATAGCCTGCCTCATAGCTGCCCCATAGAGACCCCATAGAGACCCCATAGCTACCCCATAGCCTGCCCCATAGCGTGCCCCATAGCCTGCCCCATAGCCTGCCCCATAGCTGCCCCATAGAGACCCCATAGAGACCCCATAGCTACCCCATAGCCTGCCCCATAGCGACCCCATAGCTGCCCCATAGTGACCCCATAGCTGCCCCATAGAGCCCCAATAGGGACCCCATAGAGACCCCATAGCTGCCCCATAGCCTGCCCCATAGAGACCCCATAGCTGCCCCATAGAGCCCCAATAGGGACCCCATAGAGACCCCATAGCTGCCCCATAGCCTGCCCCATAGAGACCCCATACCTGCCCCATAGCTGCCCCATAGAGACCCCATAGGGACCCCATAGAAACCCCATAACAACCCCATACCCTCCCCCCAGCCCCATAGCTGCCCTATAACAACCTTAGCCCCATAACAACCCCATACCCCCCCACTCAGCCCCATAGCTGCCCCATAACAACCCCATATCCCCCCCCCACCCTAGCCCCATAACAACCCCATACCCCCCCCTCCCCCTCCCAGCCCCATAGCTGCCCCCCCCCCCCCAGCCCCATAGCTGCCCCATAGCGATGCCCTTGTGGGGGGGTCACGGTGCACATCAATACCCTTATATGGCCATGACCCCAAAATAGCACCCATGGGGTTATGGGGTCGGGGAACAGGTGGGGGGGGGGAGGAGCCAAAGACCCACAGCTGCTGCCCCCCCCCCCCCCACAAACCCTATAGGGAGATATGGGGTGGGAGGGGGGGGGTATATATAGGGTCAAATGGCCCGAAAAGGGGATTAAAATGGGTTTATATGGGCCCAAAATGGCCCTAAATGGACATAAAAGGGGTTATATGGCCCTAAATGGCCCTAAATGGGCCCAAAATGGGTTTAAATGAGCCCAAAAATGGGCTTAAATGGGCCCAAAATGACCCTAAAAGGGGTTATATGGCCCTAAATGGGTTTATATGGCCCCAAAATGGCCCTAAATGGGGAGAAATGGCCCCAAAATGGGCTTAAATGGGGGGAATTGACCCCAAAATGGCCCTAAAAGGGGTTATATGGCCCTAAATGGGGTTATATGGCCTTAAATGGGGTTATATGGCCCCAAAATGGACTTAAATGGGGGGAAATGGCCCCAAAATGGCCCCAAATGGGCCCAAAATGGCCCTAAATGGGGGGAATTGACCCCAAAATGGCCTTAAATGGGGAGAAATGGCCCCAAAATGGGCTTAAATGGGCCCAAAATGGCCCCAAATGGGGGGAAATGGACCCAAAATGGGCTTAAACGGGGAGAAATGGCCCCAAAATGAACTTAAAGGAGTTATATGGACCTAAATGGGTTTATATGGCCCCAAAATGGGCTTAAATGGGGGGAAATGGCCCCAAAATGGCCTTAAATGGGCCCAAAATGGCCCTAAATGGGGAGAAATGGACCCAAAATGGGCTTAAATGGGGGGAAATGGACCCAAAATGGCCTTAAATGGGGCCAAAATGGGACTAATTGGGTTTATATGGCCCCAAAATGGGCCTAAATGGGAGGAATTGACCCCAAAATGGGCTTAAATGGGGGGAATTGGCCCCAAAATGGCCCTAAATGGGGGGAATTGACACCAAAATGGCCCTAAATAAGCCCAAATGGCCCTAAATGGGGGGAAATGGCCCCAAAATGGACTTAAATGGGGGGAAATGGCCCCAAAATGGCCCCAAATGGGCCCAAAATGGCCCTAAATGGAGGGAATTGACCCCAAAATGGGCTTAAATTAGCCCTAAATGGCCCTAAATGGGGGGAATTGACCCCAAAATGGCCCTAAAAGGGGTTATATGGCCCTAAATGGGTTTATATGGCCCCATAATGGGCCTAAATGGGGAGAAATGGCCCCAAAATGGGCTTAAATGGGGGGAATTGACCCCAAAATGGCCCTAAATGGGGAGAAATGGCCCCAAAATGAACTTAAAGGGGTTATATGGCCCTAAATGGGTTTATATGGCCCCATAATGGGCTTAAATGGGGGGAATTGACCCCAAAATGGCCCCAAATGGGGTTATATGGCCCTAAATGGGTTTATATGGCCCCAAAATGGCCTTAAATGGGGGGAAATGGCCCCAAAATAGCCCTAAATGGGGAGAAATGGCCCCAAAATGGGCTTAAATGGGCCCAAAATGGCCCCAAATGGGTTTATATGGCCCTAAAATGGGCTTAAATGGGGGGAATTGACCCCAAAATGGCCTTAAATGGGCCCAAAATGGCCCTAAATGGGGAGAAATGGACCCAAAATGGGCTTAAATGGCCCCAAAATGGCCCTAAATGGGGGGAATTGACCCCAAAATGGGCTTAAATGGGCCCAAAATGGCCCCAAATGGGTTTAAATGGCCCAAAATGGCCCTAAATGGGGGGAATTGACCCCAAAAAGGCCTTAAATGGGGTTATATGGCCCTAAAAGGGGTTATATGGCCTTAAATGGGTTTATATGGCCCCAAAATGGCCTTAAATGGGGCCAAAATGGGACTAATTGGGTTTATATGGCCCCAAAATGGGCCTAAATGGGAGGAATTGACCCCAAAATGGGCTTAAATGGGGTTATATGGCCCTAAATGGGTTTATATGGCCCCAAAATAGCCATAAATGGGGAGAAATGGCCCCAAAATGGGCTTAAATGGGGGGAAATGGCCCCAAAATGGCCCTAAATGGCCCCAAAATGGCCCTAAAATGGGCTTAAATGGGCCCAAAATGACCCTAAAAGGGGTTATATGGCCCTAAATGGGTTTATATGGCCCCAAAATGGACTTAAATGGGGAGAAATGGCCCCAAAATGGGCTTAAATGGGGGGAATTGACCCCAAAATGGCCCTAAATGGGGGGAATTGACCCCAAAATGGCCTTAAATGGGGAGAAATGGCCCCAAAATGGGCTTAAATGGACCCAAAATGGCCCTAAATGGGGAGAAATGGACCCAAAATGGCCCTAAATGGGGAGAAATGGCCCCAAAATGGGCTTAAATGGGCCCAAAATGGCTCCAAATGGGGGGAATTGACCCCAAAATGGCCCTAAAAGGGGTTATATGGCCCTAAATGGGTTTAAATGGCCCCAAAATGGCCTTAAATGGGGGGAATTGACCCCAAAATGGCCCTAAAAGGGGTTATATGGCCCTAAATGAGGTTATATGGCCCTAAATGGGGTTATAGGGCCCTAAATGGGTTTATATGGCCCCAAAATGGACTTAAATGGGGGGAAATGGCCCCAAAATGGCCCCAAATGGGCCCAAAATGGCCCTAAATGGAGGGAATTGACCCCAAAATGGGCTTAAATTAGCCCAAAATAGCCCTAAATGGGGGGAATTGACCCCAAAATGGCCCTAAAAGGGGAGAAATGGCCCCAAAATGGGCTTAAATGGGCCCAAAATGGCCCTAAATGGGGGGAAATGGACCCAAAATGGCCCCAAATGGGCCCAAAATGGCCCTAAATGGAGGGAATTGACCCCAAAATGGGCTTAAATTAGCCCAAAATGGCCCTAAATGAAGGGAATTGACCCCAAAATGGCCCTAAAAGGGGTTATATGGCCCTAAATGGGTTTATATGGCCCCATAATGGGCCTAAATGGGGAGAAATGGCCCCAAAATGGGCTTAAATGGGGGGAATTGACCCCAAAATGGCCCTAAAAGGGGTTATATGGCCCTAAAAGGGGTTATATGGCCCCAAAATGGCCTTAAATGGGGGGAAATGGACCCAAAATGGCCTTAAATGGGGCCAAAATGGGACTCATTGGGTTTATATGGCCCCAAAATGGGCCTAAATGGGAGGAATTGACCCCAAAATGGCCCTAAAAGGGGTTATATGGCCCTAAATGGGTTTATATGGCCCCAAAATGGGCCTAAATGGGGGGAATTGACCCCAAAATGGGCCTAAATGGGGGGAATTGACCCCAAAATGGCCCTAAAAGGGGTTATATGGCCCCAAATGGGGTTATATGGCCCCAAAATGGCCCTAAATGGGGAGAAATGGCCCCAAAATTGCCTGAAATGGGGAGAAATGGCCCTAAATGGGTTTATATGGCCCCAAAATGGGCCTAAATGGGAGGAATTGACCCCAAAATGGGCTTAAATGGGGGGAATTGGCCCCAAAATGGGCCTAAATGGGAGGAATTGACCCCAAAACGGCCGTAAAAGGGGTTATATGGCCCCAAATGGTGTTATATGGCCCTAAATGGGCTTATATGGCCCCATAATGGGCCTAAATGGGGGGACTTGACCCCAAAATGGCCCTAAATGGGGGGAATTGACCCCAAAATGGCCCTAAATGGGACCAAAATGGCCCTAAATGGGTTTATATGGCCCCATAATGGGCCTAAATGGGGAGAAATGGACCCAAAATTGCCCTAAATGGGGAGAAATGGCCCTAAATGGGGAGAAATGGCCCCAAAATGGCCCTAAAAGGGGTTATATGGCCCTAAATGGGTTTATATGGCCCCAAAATGGACTTAAATGGGGGGAAATGGCCCCCAAATGGCCCCAAATGGGCCCAAAATGGCCCTAAATGGAGGGAATTGACCCCAAAATGGGCTTAAATTAGCCCAAAATGGCCCTAAATGGGGGGAATTGACCCCAAAATGGCCCTAAAAGGGGTTATATGGCCCTAAATGGGGTTATATGGCCCCATAATGGGCTTAAATGGGGGGAATTGACCCCAAAATGGCCCTAAATGGGCCCAAAATGGCCCTAAATGGAGGGAATTGACCCCAAAATGGGCTTAAATTAGCCCAAAATAGCCCTAAATGGGGGGAATTGACCCCAAAATGGCCCTAAAAGGGGTTATATGGCCCTAAATGGGGTTATATGGCCCCATAATGGGCTTAAATGGGGGGAAATGGCCCCAAAATGGGCTTAAATGGGGGGAATTGACCCCAAAATGGGCCTAAATGGGGGGAATTGACCCCAAAATGGCCCTAAAAGGGGTTATATGGCCCCAAATGGGGTTATATGGCCCTAAATGGGTTTATATGGCCCCAAAATGGGCCTAAATGGGGAGAAATGGCCCCAAAATGGGCTTAAATGGCCCCAAAATGGCCCTAAATGGGGGGAATTGACCCCAAAATGGCCCTAAATGGGGTTATATGGCCCTAAATGGGTTTATATGGCCCCATAATGGGCCTAAATGGGGGGAATTGACCCCAAAATGGGCTTAAATGGGCCCAAAATGGCCCTAAATGGGGAGAAATGGACCCAAAATGGGCTTAAATGGCCCCAAAATGGCCCTAAATGGGTTAATATGGCCCCAAAATGGCCTTAAATGGGCCCAAAATGGGCCTAAATTGGGGGAAATGGCCCCAAAATGGCCCTAAATGGGGGGAATTGACACCAAAATGGCACTAATGACCCCAAAACAGCCCCAAATCACCCCAAAATAGCCCTAAATAACCCCAAAATGGTTATAGGGCCATAATATGGGGTTATAGGGCCATAATATGGGGTTATAGGGCCGTTATATGGGGTTATAGGGCCGTTATATGGGGTTATAGGGCCATAATATGGGGTTATAGGGCCGTTATATGGGGTTATAGGGCCGTAATATGGGGTTATAGGGCCATAATATGGGGTTATAGGGCCGTTATATGGGGTTATAGGGCCGTAATATGGGGTTATAGGGCCATAATATGGGGTTATAGGGCCATAATATGGGGTTATAGGGCCGTTATATGGGGTTATAGGGCCATAATATGGGGTTATAGGGCCATAATATGGGGTTATAGGGCCGTTATATGGGGTTATAGGGCCGTTATATGGGGTTATAGGGCCATAATATGGGGTTATAGGGCCGTTATATGGGGTTATAGGGCCGTTATATGGGGTTATAGGGCCGTTATATGGGGTTATAGGGCCATAATATGGGGTTATAGGGCCATAATATGGGGTTATAGGGCCGTTATATGGGGTTATAGGGCCGTTATATGGGGTTATAGGGATGTTATATGGGGTTATAGGGCCATAATATGGGGTTATAGGGCCATAATATGGGGTTATAGGGCCATAATATGGGGTTATAGGGCCGTTATATGGGGTTATAGGGCCGTTATATGGGGTTATAGGGCCATAATATGGGGTTATAGGGCCGTTATATGGGGTTATAGGGCCGTTATATGGGGTTATAGGGCCGTTATATGGGGTTATAGGGCCGTTATATGGGGTTATAGGGCCATAATATGGGGTTATAGGGCCGTTATATGGGGTTATAGGGCCATAATATGGGGTTATAGGGCCGTTATATGGGGTTATAGGGCCGTTATATGGGGTTATAGGGCCGTTATATGGGGTTATAGGGCCATAATATGGGGTTATAGGGCCATAATATGGGGTTATAGGGCCATAATATGGGGTTATAGGGCCGTTATATGGGGTTATAGGGCCGTTATATGGGGTTATAGGGCCGTTATATGGGGTTATAGGGCCGTTATATGGGGTTATAGGGCCGTTATATGGGGTTATAGGGCCGTTATATGGGGTTATAGGGCCATAATATGGGGTTATAGGGCCATTATATGGGGTTATAGGGCCGTTATATGGGGTTATAGGGCCATAATATGGGGTTATAGGGCCGTTATATGGGGTTATAGGGCCATAATATGGGGTTATAGGGCCGTTATATGGGGTTATAGGGCCGTTATATGGGGTTATAGGGCCGTTATATGGGGTTATAGGGCCATAATATGGGGTTATAGGGCCGTTATATGGGGTTATAGGGCCATAATATGGGGTTATAGGGCCATAATATGGGGTTATAGGGCCATAATATGGGGTTATAGGGCCGTTATATGGGGTTATAGGGCCGTTATATGGGGTTATAGGGACATAATATGGGGTTATAGGGCCATAATATGGGGTTATAGGGCCGTTATATGGGGTTATAGGGCCGTTATATGGGGTTATAGGGCCATAATATGGGGTTATAGGGCCATAATATGGGGTTATAGGGCCGTTATATGGGGTTATAGGGCCGTAATATGGGGTTATAGGGCCGTTATATGGGGTTATAGGGCCGTTATATGGGGTTATAGGGCCGTTATATGGGGTTATAGGGCCGTTATATGGGGTTATAGGGCCATAATATGGGGTTATAGGGCCGTTATATGGGGTTATAGGGCCATAATATGGGGTTATAGGGCCGTTATATGGGGTTATAGGGCCGTTATATGGGGTTATAGGGCCATAATATGGGGTTATAGGGCCGTTATATGGGGTTATAGGGCCATAATATGGGGTTATAGGGCCGTTATATGGGGTTATAGGGCCGTTATATGGGGTTATAGGGCCATAATATGGGGTTATAGGGCCATAAAATGGGGTTATAGGGCCATAATATGGGGTTATAGGGCCATAATATGGGGTTATAGGGCCGTTATATGGGGTTATAGGGCCATAATATGGGGTTATAGGGCCGTTATATGGGGTTATAGGGCCGTTATATGGGGTTATAGGGCCATAATATGGGGTTATAGGGCCGTTATATGGGGTTATAGGGCCGTTATATGGGGTTATAGGGCCATAATATGGGGTTATAGGGCCATAATATGGGGTTATAGGGCCGTTATATGGGGTTATAGGGCCGTTATATGGGGTTATAGGGCCATAATATGGTGTTATAGGGCCGTTATATGGGGTTATAGGGCCGTTATATGGGGTTATAGGGCCATAATATGGGGTTATAGGGCTGTTATATGGGGTTATAGGGCCATAATATGGGGTTATAGGGCCATAATATGGGGTTATAGGGCCGTTATATGGGGTTATAGGGCCATTATATGGGGTTATAGGGCCGTTATATGGGGTTATAGGGCCATAATATGGGGTTATAGGGCCATAATATGGGGTTATAGGGCCATAATATGGGGTTATAGGGCCATAATATGGGGTTATAGGGCCGTTATATGGGGTTATAGGGCCGTTATATGGGGTTATAGGGCCATAATATGGGGTTATAGGGCCGTTATATGGGGTTATAGGGCCATAATATGGGGTTATAGGGCCATAATATGGGGTTATAGGGCCGTTATATGGGGTTATAGGGCCATAATATGGGGTTATAGGGCCATAATATGGGGTTATAGGGCCGTTATATGGGGTTATAGGGCCGTTATATGGGGTTATAGGGCCATAATATGGGGTTATAGGGCCGTTATATGGGGTTATAGGGCCATAATATGGGGTTATAGGGCCATAATATGGGGTTATAGGGCCGTTATATGGGGTTATAGGGCCATAATATGGGGTTATAGGGCCGTTATATGGGGTTATAGGGCCGTTATATGGGGTTATAGGGCCGTTATATGGGGTTATAGGGCCATAATATGGGGTTATAGGGCCATAATATGGGGTTATAGGGCCGTTATATGGGATTATAGGCCCCCCCCCTCCAACCTCCACTGACCAACGAGACGAGGCGGATAGAGCGGCCCGACTCCTCCTCCACCACCATAGAGACGCCGGAACCGGATGCGAGCGAAACAGAAACCGGAACCGGAAACACAGGGGGCCTTTGAAGGGGGTGTGGAGCGGCTCTTTATATTGCGCATGCGTGGATGTAGAATCGGAGTCTATTGTAAGCTATGAGGACAAGCCTTTACTTACTGCGCATGCGCCGGTGTTGGAACCCGGAAGTGACGGAACTGCGCATGCGCTGCTTGTAGAACACGGAAGTGGCAGGGCCAGCTTGTAGAACCCGGAAGTGACCGAGCTGCGCATGCGCTGTTTCTAGAACCCGGAAGTGGCTTATCTGCGCACGCGCGGCTCTTAAAGAGGGCGTGGCTTAAAGGTGTTCTGCGCATGCGCATTGAATTAGCGTAGTGCTGTCAGTGCTGTATCCTTCCGCCGCGCATGCGCTTTGAGTAGGAACTATTTAACGCCATTAAGTTCTTATTTAACGCTTTTTTGACGCTCCCAAAGGCCCATAGAGATGAATGGGGGCATTTTTAAGCTCATTGAGGCCCATTTTGGGCCTTCAAATGGCTTTAAATAAACGGGGGGCTATAAGGAGATGGGTTGCTTAGCGCGCATGCGCGAATCGGATGGATCACGTGGCATTTTGTGGGCGTGGCTTAAACCGGAAGTTCCGGCGCTGGGATCCTTCCGCCATGAGCTGCGCCGCCAGCACCGGAAACGGGAGGTGAGAAATGGGGCGGGATGTGGGGGGACATGGGGCACTATAGGGTTCTATGGGGCTCTATGGGGCGCTATGGGGTTCTATAGGGTTCTATGGGGCTCTATGGGGCTCTATGGGGCTCTATGGGGCTCTATGGGTCCCTATGGGTCCCTGTGGGTCTCTATGTGTCTCTATGTGTCTCTATGGGTCTCTATGGGTCTCTATGGGTCTCTATGGGTCTCTATGGGGTCCTATGGGGTCTCTATGGGGTCCTATGGGTCCCTATGGGGTCCTATGGGTCTCTATGGGGTCTCTATGGGGCTCTATGGGGCTCTATGGGTCTCCATGGGTCTCTATGGGTCTCTATGGGGCTCTATGGGTCTCTATGGGTCCCTATGGGTCCCTGTGGGTCTCTATGTGTCTCTATGGGTCTCTATGGGTCTCTATGGGTCTCTATGGGTCTCTATGGGTCTCTATGGGGTCTCTATGGGGCTCTATGGGGCTCTATGGGTCTCCATGGGTCTCTATGGGTCTCTATGGGGTCCTATGGGTCTCTATGGGTCCCTATGGGTCCCTGTGGGTCTCTATGTGTCTCTATGGGTCTCTATGGGTCTCTATGGGTCTCTATGGGTCTCTATGGGTCTCTATGGGGTCTCTATGGGGCTCTATGGGGCTCTATGGGTCTCCATGGGTCTCCATGGGTCTCTATGGGTCTCTATGGGTCTCTATGGGGCTCTATGGGTCTCTATGGGTCCCTATGGGTCCCTGTGGGTCTCTATGTGTCTCTATGGGTCTCTATGGGTCTCTATGGGTCTCTATGGGTCTCTATGGGGTCCTATGGGGTCTCTATGGGGTCCTATGGGTCCCTATGGGGTCCTATGGGTCTCTATGGGGTCTCTATGGGTCTCTATGGGGTCCTATGGGGTCTCTATGGGGTCCTATGGGTCCCTATGGGGTCCTATGGGTCTCTATGGGGTCTCTATGGGGCTCTATGGGGCTCTATGGGTCTCCATGGGTCTCTATGGGTCTCCATGGGTCTCTATGGGGCTCTATGGGTCTCTATGGGGCTCTATGGGTCTCTATGGGGTCTCTATGGGGTCCTGTGGGTCTCTATGGGTTTATATGGGGGGTTATAGGGTTATATGGGGTCTATAGGGTTCTATGGGGGATATGGGGTTATATGGGGCTCTATGGGGCTCTATGGGGTGTCTATGGGACTCTATAGGGTCTCTATGGGGTTATATGGGGTTGTATGGGGTTATATGGGGTCTATGGGCTTATGTGGGTCACTATGGGTCTCTATGGGGTCCTATGGGGCATCTATGGGGTCCTATGGGTCTCTATGGGGTCTCTATGGGTCTCTATGGGGTCTCTATGGGTCTCTATGGGGTCTCTATGGGTCTCTATGGGTCTCTATGGGGTCTCTATGGGTCTCTATGGGGTCTCTATGGGTCCCTATGGGTCCCTATGGGTCTCTATGGGTCTCTATGGGTCCCTATGGGTCCCTATGGGTCCCTATGGGTCTCTATGGGTCCCTATGGGTCTCTATGGGGTCTCTATGGGTCTCTATGGGGTCTCTATGGGTCTCTATGGGGTCTCTATGGGTCTCTATGGGGTCCTGTGGGTCTCTATGGGGTTATATGGGGGGATATGGGGTTATATGGGGTGTCTATGGGTGTCTATGGGTCTCTATGGGGTCTCTATGGGGTCCTATGGGTCCCTATGGGGTCTCTATGGGTCTCTATGGGGTTATATGGGGGGATATGGGGTTATATGGGGTTATATGGGGTTATATGGGGTTATATGGGGTATATGGGGTTATATGGGATTATATGGGGTTATATGGGGTTATATGGGGGTTATATGGGGTTATATGGGGTTATATGGGGTTATATGGGGTTATATGGGGCTCTATGGGGTTATATGGGGTTATATGGGGTTATATGGGGTCTATGGGCTTATATGGGTCACTATGGGTCTCTATGGGGTCCTATGGGGCATCTATGGGGTCCTATGGGTCCCTATGGGTCTCTATGGGGTCCTGTGGGTCTCTATGGGTTTATATGGGGGGGTTATAGGGTTATATGGGGTCTATAGGGTTCTACGGGGGATATGGGGGTTCTATGGGGCTCTATGGGGCTCTATGGGTTCCTATGTGTCCCTATGGGGTGTTATGGTGTGGCTATGGGGTCTCTATGGGTCTCTATGGGATCTATGGGTCTCTATGGGGTTTTATGGGGCTCTATGGGGTCTATGGGTCCCTATGGGGTCTGTGGGGTCCCTATGGGTTCCTATGGGGCTCTGTGTGGGATCTATGGGGCCCTATGGGGGATCTATGGGGCTCTATGGGGTCTCTATGGGGTCTCTATGTGGTCCTATGGGGCTCTATGGGGGATCTATGGGTCCTATGTGTCCCTGTGGGGCTCTATGGGGTCTCTATGGGGTCTATAGGGCTCTATGGGGGCCGGTATGGGGTTATATGGGATCTATGGGGCATCTATGGGGTCCTATGTGGTCTCTATGGGTCTCTATGGGTCCCTATGGGTCTCTATGGGTCCCTATGGGTCTCTATGGGTCCCTATGAGTCTCTCTGGGTCCCTATGGGTCTCTGTGGGTCTCTATGGGTCTCTATGGGGTCCTGTGGGTCTCTATGGGGTTATATGGGGGGATATGGGGTTATATGGGGTGTCTATGGGGCTCTATGGGGTTATATGGGGTCTCTATGGGTCCCTATGGGTGTCTATGGGGTCTCTATGGGGTCCTATGGGTTCCTATGGGGTCTCTGTGGGGTCCTATGGGGCATCTATGGGGTCCTATGGGTCTCTATGGGGTCCTGTGGGTCTCTATGGGGTTATATGGGGGGATATGGGGTTATATGGGGTGTCTATGGGTGTCTATGGGGTCTCTATGGGGTCCTATGGGTCCCTATGGGTCTCTATGGGTCCCTATGGGTGTCTATGGGGTGTCTATGGGGTCCTATGGGTCCCTATGGGTCTCTATGGGGTCCTGTGGGTCTCTATGGGTTTATATGGGGGGTTATAGGGTTATATGGGGTCTATAGGGTTCTATGGGGGATATGGGGGCTCTATGGGGCTCTGTGGGGCTCTATGGGGTCCTATGGGGCATCTATGGGGTCCTATGGTTCCCTATGGGGTCTCTATGGGGTTATATGGGGGGATATGGGGTTATATGGGGTGTCTATGGGTCCCTATGGGTGTCTATGGGGTCTCTATGGGGTCCTATGGGTCCCTATGGGTCTCTATGGGTCCCTATGGGGTCCTATGGGGCTCTATAGTGTCCTATGGGGTCTGTATGGGTCTCTATGGGGTCCTATGGGTTCCTATGGGGTCTCTATGGGTCTCTATGGGGTCTATGGGTCTCTATGAGGGTTCTATAGGGTCTATGGGTTCCTGTGGGGTCGTATGGGGCTCTATGGGGTCAATTGGGGTCCTATGGGTCTCTGTGGGTCTCTATGGGTCCCTAAGGGTCTCTATGGGGTCTATGGGTCCCTATGGGTCCCTGTGGGGTGTCTATGAGTCTCTATGGGGTCTATAGGGCTCTATGGGGGCCGGTATGGGGTTATATGTGGTTATATGGGATCTATGGGGCATCTATGGGGTCCTATGGGGTCTCTATGGGGCTCTATGGGGTCTCTGTGGGGTTCTATGGGGTCTCTATGGGTTCCTATGGGTCCCTATGGAGTGTTATGGGGTGGCTATGGGGTCCTATGGGTCTCTGTGGGTCTCTATGGGTCCCTATGCCTCTCTATGGGGGATCTATGGGGTCTCTATGGGTCCCTATGGGTCTTTATAGGGTTTAATGGGGCCCTATGGGGTCTATGGGTCTCTATGGGTCCCTATGGGGTCCCTATGGGTCTCTATGGGGTCTATAGGGCTCTATGGGGGCCGGTATGGGGTTATATGGGGTTATATGGAATCTATGGGGCATCTATGGGGTCCTATGGGGTCTTATGGGGCTCTATGGGGTCTATGGGTCCCTATGGGGCTCTGTGTGGTCTCTATGGGTCTCTATGGGTCTCTATGGGTCTCTATGGGGTCTATGGGTCCCTATGGGTCCCTATGGGTCTCTATGGGGCTCTATGGGGTCCTATGGGTCTCTATGGGGTCTCTATGGGGTTTCTATGGGGTCTATGGGGTCTCTATGGGGCTCTATGGGGTCTCTATGGGGTTCTATGGGGTCTCTATGGGTTCCTATGGGTCCCTATGGACTGTTATGGGGTGGCTATGGGGTATCTATGGGTCTCTATGGGGTCCTATGGGGTCTATAGGGCCCAATGTGGGGTCCTATGGGTCCCTATGGGTGTCTATGGGGTCTATGGGTCCCTATGGGGTCCTATGGGGTCCCTATGGGGTCCCTATGGGTTCTATGGGGTCTCTATGGGTCTCTGTGGGTCTCTATGGGTCTCTATGGGGTTTTATGGGGCTCTGTGGGTCTCTATGGGGCTCTATGGGGTCTGTGGGGTCTCTATGGGTCCCTGTGGGGCTCTATGTGGGATCTATGGGGCTCTATGGGGTCTGTGGGGCCCTATGGGGTCTCTATGGGTCTCTATGGGGCTCTATGTGGGGTCTATGGGGTCTCTATGGGTTTCTATGGGGTCCATATGGGGCTCAGTGTGGTTTATGGGGTCCTATGGTGTCTCTATGGGGTCAATTGAGTCTCTATGGGTCTCTATGGGGTCTCTATGGGTCTCTGTGGGGTCCTATGGGGTCTTATGGGGCTCAATGGAGTCTATGGGGTCCTATGGGTCTCTATGGGGTCCTATAAGGTTCTATGGGGTCTATGGGTCTCTATGGGTCTCTGTGGGGTCCTATGGGGTCTTATGGGGCTCAATGGGGTCCTATGGGTCTCTATGGGGTTCTATGGGGCTCTATATGGTCCTATGGGTCTCTATGGTGCCCTATGGGTCTCTATGGTGCCCTATGGGTCTCTATGGGGTTTCTATGGGGCTGACCCCCATCTATGGGGTTTCTATTCCCTTACAGAGCTCAGAACACAGGGAAGGGTCCCCCCCCCCCAGCACCGGTAAGTGATGGGGCTGCCCTACATAGTTATGGGGCTGCCCCCTAAGTAAGTTATGGGGCTGCCCTATAAGTGAGTTATGGGGCTGCCCTATAAGTTATGGGGCTGCCCTATAAGTTATGGGGCTGCCCTATAAGTGATGGGGCTGCCCTATAAGTAAGTGATGGGGCTGCCCTATAAGTAAGTGATGGGGCTGCCCTATAAGTGTGTTATGGGGCTGCCCTATAAGTAAGTGATGGGGCTGCCCTATAAGTGATGGGGCTGCCCTATAAGTGAGTTATGGGGCTGCCCTATAAGTAAGTGATGGGGCTGCCCTATAAGTGAGTTATGGGGCTGCCCTATAAGTAAGTGATGGGGCTGCCCTATAAGTGTGTTATGGGGCTGCCCTATAAGTAAGTGATGGGGCTGCCCTATAAGTGATGGGGCTGCCCTATAAGTAAGTGATGGGGCTGCCCTATAAGTGATGGGGCTGCCCTATAAGTAAGTTATGGGGCTGCCCTATAAGTGATGGGGCTGCCCTATAAGTGATGGGGCTGCCCTATAAGTAAGTTATGGGGCTGCCCTATAAGTAAGTTATGGGGCTGCCCTATAAGTGAGTTATGGGGCTGCCCTATAAGTGATGGGGCTGCCCTATAAGTGATGGGGCTGCCCTATAAGTAAGTGATGGGGCTGCCCCCTAAGTAAGTGATGGGGCTGCCCTATAAGTAAGTTATGGGGCTGCCCTACATAGTTATAGGGCTGCCCCCTAAGTAAGTGATGGGGCTGCCCTATAAGTAAGTTATGGGGCTGCCCTACATAGTTATAGGGCTGCCCCCTAAGTAAGTTATGGGGCTGCCCCCTAAGTAAGTTATGGGGCTGCCCTATAAGTAAGTGATGGGGCTGCCCCCTAAGTAAGTGATGGGGCTGCCCCCTAAGTAAGTTATGGGGCTGCCCTATAAGTAAGTGATGGGGCTGCCCTATAAGTGAGTTATGGGGCTGCCCTATAAGTTATGGGGCGGCCCTATAAGTGATGGGTCGTTTCACCCCATAGATGTTCGAGGGGGTTTATAACAACTCCCGGATGCTGCACTTCCTCACTGCTGTGGTGGTGAGTTATGGGGTGGCTATGGGGTGATATGGGGTTATGGGGTGGATATGGGGCTGGGGGGTGGTTATGGGGTAAGGGGGTGGATATGGGGGGGATATGGGGTGGATATGGGGTGGTTATGGGGTAAGGGGGTGGATATGGGGTGGTTATGGGGGGAAATGGGGGGATATGGGGTTATGGGGTGGATATGGGGGGATATGGGGTGGGTATGGGGTAGTTATGGGGCTTGGGGGGATGTTATGGGTTAGTTATGGGGCTGGGGGGGCTATGGGGTGGTTATGGGGTGGTTATGGGGCTGGAGGGGCAGCTATGGGGCTGGGGGGGTGGTTATGGGGCTGGGGGGGGGTTATGGGGGGATATGGGGTGGATATGGGGGGATATGGGGTGATATGGGGTTATGGGGTGGATATGGGGGGATATGGGGTTATGGGGTGATATTGGGGGATATGGGGTGGTTATGGGGTGATATGGGGGAATATGGGGTGGTTATGGGGTGGATATGGGGTCGATATGGGGCTGGGGGGGGGTTATGGGGTGGTTATGGGGTGATATGGGGTGGTTATGGGGTGGATATGGGGGGATATGGGGTGGATATGGGGTGAATATGGGGGGATATGGGGGGATATGGGTCTCTATGGGGGGGGATATGGGGTGGATATGGGGTGGTTATGGGGGGATATGGGGGGATATGGGGTGGATATGGGGTGGGTATGGGGTAGTTATGGGGCGAAGGGGTTGGTTATGGGGTGGTTATGGGGTGGATGTGGGGTGGATATGGGGGGATATGGGGTTATGGGGTGGATATGGGGTGGTTATGGGGTCTCTGTGGGTCTCTATGTGTCCCTATGTGTCCCTATGTGTCTCTATGGGTCCCTATGTGTCTCTATGGGTCTCTATGGGGCAGCTATGGGGTGGCTATGTGTCTCTATGTGTCCCTATGTGTCCCTATGGGGTGGCTATGGGGCAGCTATGGGGTCTCTATGGGTCTCTATGGGTCTCTATGGGGCAGCTGTGGGGTCTCTATGGGTCTCTATGTGTCTCTATGTGTCCCTATGTGTCTCTATGGGTCCCTATGTGTCTCTATGGGGCAGCTATGGGGTCTCTATGGGGCAGCTATGGGGTTTCTATGGGGCAGCTATGGGTCTCTATGGGGCAGCTATGGGGTCTCTATGGGTCCCTATGTGTCTCTATGTGTCCCTATGTGTCTCTATGTGTCCCTATGTGTCTCTATGGGTCCCTATGTGTCTCTATGGGGTGGCTATGGGGCAGCTATGGGGTCTCTATGGGTCCCTATGGGGTCTCTATGTGTCCCTATGTGTCCCTATGGGTCTCTATGGGTCCCTATGGGTCCCTTTGGGTCTCTATGGGTCTCTATGGGTCTCTATGGGTCTCTATGGGTCTCTATGTGTCTCTATGTGTCCCTATGTGTCTCTATGGGTCTCTATGGGTCCCTATGGGTCCCTATGTGTCCCTATGGGTCTCTATGGGGTCTCTATGTGTCCCTATGGGGTGGCTATGGGGCAGCTATGGGGTCTCTATGGGGTCTCTATGGGTCTCTATGGGTCTCTATGGGTCCCTATGTGTCCCTATGGGGTGGCTATGGGGCAGCTATGGGGTGGCTATGTGTCCCTATGTGTCCCTATGTGTCTCTATGGGGTTCTATGGGTCTCCATGGGGTCTCTATGGGGTTTCTATGGGGTCTCTATGGGGTCTCTATGGGGCAGCTATGGGTCTCTATGGGTCTCTATGGGTCTCTATGGGTCCCTATGGGTCCCTATGTGTCTCTATGGGTCCCTATGTGTTTCTATGTGTCTCTATGTGTCCCTATGTGTCTCTATGGGGCAGCTATGTATCTCTATGTGTCTCTATGTGTCCCTATGTGTCCCTATGGGTCTCTATGGGTCTCTATGTGTCCCTATGGGGTGGCTATGGGGCAGCTATGGGGTCTCTATGGGGTCTCTATGGGTCTCTATGGGTCTCTATGGGTCCCTATGTGTCCCTATGGGGTGGCTATGGGGCAGCTATGGGGTGGCTATGTGTCCCTATGTGTCCCTATGTGTCTCTATGGGGTGGCTATGGGTCTCCATGGGGTCTCTATGGGGTTTCTATGGGGTCTCTATGGGGTCTCTATGGGGCAGCTATGGGTCTCTATGGGTCTCTATGGGTCTCTATGGGTCCCTATGGGTCCCTATGTGTCTCTATGGGTCCCTATGTGTTTCTATGTGTCTCTATGTGTCCCTATGTGTCTCTATGGTGCAGCTATGTATCTCTATGTGTCTCTATGTGTCCCTATGTGTCCCTATGGGTCTCTATGGGTCTCTATGGGTCCCTATGGGGTGGCTATGGGGCAGCTATGGGGTCCCTATGGGTCCCTATGTGTCTCTATGGGTCTCTATGGGGCAGCTATGGGTCCCTATGGGTCCCTATGGGTCTCTATGTGTCCCTATGGGGTGGCTATGGGGCAGCTATGTGTCCCTATGGGGCAGCTATGTGTCTCTATGGGTCTCTATGGGTCTCTATGTGTCTCTATGTGTCCCTATGGGGCAGCTATGTATCTCTATGTGTCTCTATGTGTCTCTATGGGGCAGCTATGTGTCTCTATGGGTCCCTATGGGTCCCTATGTGTCCCTATGTGTCTCTATGGGTCTCTATGGGTCCCTATGTGTCCCTATGGGTCTCTATGTGTCCCTATGGGTCCCTATGGGTCTCTATGGGGCAGCTATAGGGTCTCTATGGGTCCCTATGTGTCTCTATGTGTCTCTATGTGTCCCTATGGGGTGGCTATGGGGCAGCTATGGGTCTCTATGGGTCTCTATGTGTCTCTATGTGTCCCTATGGGTCCCTATGTGTCCCTATGGGTCTCTATGTGTCCCTATGGGGTCTCTATGTGTCCCTATGGGGTTTCTATGTATCTCTATGTATCTCTATGGGGTTTCTATGTGTCCCTATGTATCTCTATGGGGTTTCTATGTGTCCCTATGTATCTCTATGGGGTCTCTATGTGTCCCTATGTATCTCTATGGGGTTTCTATGGGTCCCTATGTATCTCTATGGGGTTTCTATGTATCTCTATGTATCTCTATGGGGTTTCTATGTATCTCTATGTATCTCTATGGGGTTTCTATGTGTCCCTATGTATCTCTATGGGGTTTCTATGTGTCCCTATGTATCTCTATGGGGTTTCTATGTGTCCCTATGTATCTCTATGGGGTTTCTATGTGTCCCTATGTATCTCTATGGGGTTTCTATGTGTCCCTATGTATCTCTATGGGGTTTCTATGTGTCCCTATGTATCTCTATGGGGTTTCTATGTGTCCCTATGTATCTCTATGGGGTTTCTATGTGTCCCTATGTATCTCTATGGGGTTTCTATGTGTCCCTATGTATCTCTATGGGGTTTCTATGTGTCCCTATGTATCTCTATGGGGTTTCTATGTGTCCCTATGTATCTCTATGGGGTCTCTATGTGTCCCTATGTATCTCTATGGGGTTTCTATGTGTCCCTATGTATCTCTATGGGGTTTCTATGTGTCCCTATGTATCTCTATGGGGTTTCTATGTGTCCCTATGTATCTCTATGGGGTTTCTATGTGTCCCTATGTATCTCTATGGGGTTTCTATGTGTCCCTATGTATCTCTATGGGGTCTCTATGTGTCCCTATGTATCTCTATGGGGTTTCTATGTGTCCCTATGTATCTCTATGGGGTTTCTATGTGTCCCTATGTATCTCTATGGGGTTTCTATGTGTCCCTATGTATCTCTATGGGGTCTCTATGTGTCCCTATGTATCTCTATGGGGTCTCTATGTGTCCCTATGTATCTCTATGGGGTTTCTATGTGTCCCTATGTATCTCTATGGGGTTTCTATGTGTCCCTATGTATCTCTATGGGGTTTCTATGTGTCCCTATGTATCTCTATGGGGTTTCTATGTGTCCCTATGTATCTCTATGGGGTTTATATGTGTCCCTATGTATCTCTATGGGGTTTCTATGTGTCCCTATGTATCTCTATGGGGTCTCTATGTGTCCCTATGTATCTCTATGGGGTTTCTATGTGTCCCTATGTATCTCTATGGGGTTTCTATGTGTCCCTATGTATCTCTATGGGGTTTCTATGTGTCCCTATGTATCTCTATGGGGTTTCTATGTGTCCCTATGTATCTCTATGGGGTTTCTATGTGTCCCTATGTATCTCTATGGGGTCTCTATGTGTCCCTATGTATCTCTATGGGGTTTCTATGTGTCCCTATGTATCTCTATGGGGTTTCTATGTGTCCCTATGTATCTCTATGGGGTTTCTATGTGTCCCTATGTATCTCTATGGGGTCTCTATGTGTCCCTATGTATCTCTATGGGGTCTCTATGTGTCCCTATGTATCTCTATGGGGTTTCTATGTGTCCCTATGTATCTCTATGGGGTTTCTATGTGTCCCTATGTATCTCTATGGGGTTTCTATGTGTCCCTATGTATCTCTATGGGGTTTCTATGTGTCCCTATGTATCTCTATGGGGTTTCTATGTGTCCCTATGTATCTCTATGGGGTTTCTATGTGTCCCTATGTATCTCTATGGGGTCCCTATGGGTCCCTATGTATCTCTATGGGGTTTGTATGTGTCCCTATGTATCTCTATGGGGTTTCTATGTGTCCCTATGTATCTCTATGGGGTTTCTATGTGTCCCTATGTATCTCTATGGGGTTTCTATGTGTCCCTATGTATCTCTATGGGGTTTCTATGTGTCCCTATGTATCTCTATGGGGTTTCTATGTATCTCTATGTATCTCTATGGGGTTTCTATGTGTCCCTATGTATCTCTATGGGGTTTCTATGTGTCCCTATGTATCTCTATGGGGTCTCTATGTGTCCCTATGTATCTCTATGGGGTTTCTATGGGTCCCTATGTATCTCTATGGGGTTTCTATGTGTCCCTATGTATCTCTATGGGGTTTCTATGTGTCTCTATGTATCTCTATGGGGTGTCTATGTGTCCCTATGTATCTCTATGGGGTTTCTATGGGTCCCTATGTATCTCTATGGGGTGTCTATGTGTCCCTATGTATCTCTATGGGGTTTCTATGTGTCTCTATGTATCTCTATGGGGTTTCTATGTGTCTCTATGTATCTCTATGGGGTTTCTATGTGTCTCTATGTATCTCTATGGGGTTTCTATGTGTCCCTATGTATCTCTATGGGGTCTCTATGTATCTCTATGGGGTTTCTATGTGTCCCTATGTATCTCTATGGGGTTTCTATGTGTCTCTATGTATCTCTATGGGGTTTCTATGTGTCCCTATGTATCTCTATGGGGTTTCTATGGGTCCCTATGGGTTTCTATGGGGCCCTATGTATCTCTATGGGGTTTCTATGTGTCCCTATGTATCTCTATGGGGTTTCTATGTGTCCCTATGTATCTCTATGGGGTTTCTATGTGTCCCTATGTATCTCTATGGGGTCCCTATGTGTCTCTATGTATCTCTATGGGGTCCCTATGTGTCTCTATGTATCTCTATGTATCTCTATGGGGTCTCCATTCATCCCCAGGGTTCTCGCTGTGCCGTCCGTGTTCGCAGCGGTTCCACCTTCGAGGGAATCTTCAGGACGCTCAGCTCCAAGGTGACCTTTGACCCCATGACCTCATGACCTCATGACCCCATAGACCCCATAGACCCCATTGCCCCCATAGACCCCATAGACCCCATAGACCCCATTAACCCCATAGACCCCATTGACCCCATAGCCCCCATAGCCCCCATAGCCCCCATTGACCCCATTGACCCCATAGACCCCATATCCCCCCACTCACCCCATAGACCCCATTAACCCCATAGACCCCATAGACCCCATAGACCCCATTGACCCCATAGACCCCACAGACCCCACAGACCCCATAGACCCCATAGACCCCCATTATGACCCTATTGACCCCATTCTGACCCTATTGGCCCCCATTATGACCCTATTGGCCCCATTATGACCCTATTGACCCCATTATGACCCTATTGACCCCATTATGACCCTATTGGCCCCATTATGACCCTATTGACCCCATTCTGACCCTATTGACCCCCATTATGACCCTATTGGCCCCATTATGACCCTATTGACCCCATTATGACCCTATTGACCCCATTCTGACCCTATTGACCCCCATTATGACCCTATTGACCCCATTATGACCCTATTGGCCCCATTATGACCCTATTGGCCCCATTATGACCCTATTGACCCCCATTATGACCCTATTGACCCCATTCTGACCCTATTGACCCCCATTATGACCCTATTGACCCCATTA
Organism: Coturnix japonica; assembly: GCF_054131305.1. NCBI lineage: Eukaryota > Metazoa > Chordata > Aves > Galliformes > Phasianidae > Coturnix > Coturnix japonica. Next base: position 299,589 of record NC_140679.1, on the reverse strand, counting down.
TGACCCTATTGACCCCATTATGACCCTATTGGCCCCATTATGACCCTATTGGCCCCATTATGACCCTATTGACCCCCATTATGACCCTATTGACCCCATTCTGACCCTATTGACCCCCATTATGACCCTATTGACCCCATTATGACCCTATTGACCCCATTATGACCCTATTGGCCCCATTATGACCCTATTGGCCCCATTATGACCCTATTGACCCCCATTATGACCCTATTGACCCCATTCTGACCCTATTGACCCCCATTATGACCCTATTGACCCCATTATGACCCTATTGGCCCCATTATGACCCTATTGACCCCCATTATGACCCTATTGACCCCATTCTGACCCTATTGACCCCATTATGACCCTATTGACCCCCATTATGACCCTATTGGCCCTATTGACCACCATTATGACCCTATTAAACCCCATTGACCCCCATTATGACCCTATTGGCCCCATTATGACCCTATTGGCCCCATTATGACCCTATTGACCCCCATTATGACCCTATTGACCCCATTATGACCCTATTGACCCCATTATGACCCTATTGACCCCATTATGACCCTATTGACCCCCATTATGACCCTATTGACCCCATTATGACCCTATTGACCCCATTCTGACCCTATTGACCCCATTATGACCCTATTGACCCCCATTATGACCCTATTGACCCCATTATGACCCTATTGGCCCCATTATGACCCTATTGACCCCATTCTGACCCTATTGACCCCATTATGACCCTATTGGCCCCATTATGACCCTATTGACCCCATTATGACCCTATTGGCCCCATTATGACCCTACTGACCCCATTATGACCCTATTGACCCCCATTATGACCCTATTGACCCCATTATGACCCTATTGACCCCATTATGACCCTATTGACCCCCATTATGACCCTATTGACCCCATTATGACCCTATTGACCCCCATTATGACCCTATTGTCCCCATTATGACCCTACTGACCCCATTATGACCCTATTGACCCCCATTATGACCCTATTGACCCCATTATGACCCCATTGATCCCCATTCTGACCCTATTGACCCCATTATGACCCTATTGACCCCCATTATGACCCTATTGACCCCATTATGACCCTATTGACCCCATTATGACCCTATTGACCCCCATTATGACCCTATTGACCCCATTATGACCCTATTGATCCCCATTATGACCCTATTGACCCCATTATGACCCTATTGGCCCCATTATGACCCTATTGATCCCCATTATGACCCTATTGGCCCCATTATGACCCTATTGACCCCCATTATGACCCTATTGACCCCATTATGACCCTATTGACCCCATTATGACCCTATTGACCCCCATTATGACCCTATTGACCCCCATTCTGACCCTATTGACCCCATTCTGATCCTATTGACCCCCATTATGACCCTAATGGCCCCATTCTGACCCCATTAACCCTATTGGCCCCATAGTTCGAGCTGGCCTTAGAGGCCGTCCATTGACCCTATTGACCCCCATTATGACCCTATTGGCCCCATTGATCCCCATTATGACCCTATTGGCCCCCATTCTGACCCTATTGATCCCCATTGATTCCCATTGCCCCCATTGACCCCCATTATGACCCTATAGGCCCCATTCTGACCCTATTGACCCTATTGGCCCCATTATGACCCTATTGACCCCCATTATGACCCTATTGACCCCCATTATGACCCTATTGGCCCCATTATGACCCTATTGACCCCCATTATGACCCTATTGGCCTCATTCTGACCCTATTGGCCCCATTCTGACCCTATTGGCCCCATTATGACCCTATTGACCCCCATTATGACCCTATTGACCCCCATTATGACCCTATTGACCCTCATTATGACCCTATAGGCCCCATTATGACCCTATTGACCCTATTGACCCCATTATGACCCTATTAACCCTATTGACCCCCATTATGACCCTATTGACCCCATTATGACCCTATTGACCCTATTGACCCCCATTGATCCCCATTGATCCCCATTTACCCCCATTATGACCCTATTGGCCCCATTATGACCCTATTGACCCTATTGGCCCCATTCTGACCCTATTGACCCCCATTCTGACCCTATTGACCCCCATTATGACCCTATTGACCCCCATTATGACCCTATTGACCCCATTATGACCCTATTGACCCCATTCTGACCCTATTGACCCCCATTCTGACCCTATTGGCCCCATTATGACCCTATTGACCCCATTCTGACCCTATTGACCCTATTGGCCCCATTCTGACCCTATTGACCCTATTATGACCCTATTGACCCCATTATGACCCTATTGACCCCATTATGACCCTATTGGCCCCATTATGACCCTATTGGCCCCATTATGACCCTATTGGCCCCATTATGACCCTATTGACCCCATTCTGACCCTATTGACCCCATTCTGACCCTATTGACCCCATTATGACCCTATTGATCCCATTCTGACCCTATTGACCCCCATTATGACCCTATTGGCCCCATTCTGACCCTATTGGCCCCATTATGACCCTATTGACCCCATTATGACCCTATTAACCCTATTGACCCCCATTATGACCCTATTGACCCCATTATGACCCTATTGACCCCCATTATGACCCTATTGACCCCATTATGAACCTATTGACCCTATTGACCCCCATTGATCCCCATTGATCCCCATTTACCCCCATTATGACCCTATTGGCCCCATTATGACCCTATTGACCCTATTGGCCCCATTATGACCCCATTGACCCCCATTATGACCCTATTGACCCCATTCTGACCCTATTGACCCCATTCTGACCCTATTGACCCCATTATGACCCTATTGGCCCCATTATGACCCTATTGACCCCCATTATGACCCTATTGGCCCCATTATGACCCTATTGACCCCCATTATGACCCTATTGGCCCCATTGACCCCCATTATGACCCTATTAAACCCCATTGACCCCCATTATGACCCTATTGGCCCCATTATGACCCTATTGACCCTATTGACCCCATTCTGACCCTATTGACCCCCATTATGACCCTATTGACCCCATTATGACCCTATTGACCCCATTATGACCCTATTGACCCCATTATGACCCTATTGGCCCCATTCTGACCCTATTGACCCCATTATGACCCTATTGACCCCCATTATGACCCTATTGGCCCCATTATGACCCTATTGACCCCATTATGACCCATTGACCCCATTATGACCCTATTGGCCCCATTCTGACCCTATTGACCCCATTATGACCCTATTGACCCCATTATGACCCTATTGACCCCATTATGACCCTATTGGCCCCATTATGACCCTATTGACCCCATTATGACCCTATTGACCCCATTCTGACCCTATTGACCCTATTGGCCCCATTCTGACCCTATTGACCCTATTATGACCCTATTGACCCCATTATGACCCTATTGACCCCATTATGACCCTATTGGCCCCATTATGACCCTATTGGCCCCATTATGACCCTATTGGCCCCATTATGACCCTATTGACCCCATTCTGACCCTATTGACCCCATTCTGACCCTATTGACCCCATTATGACCCTATTGATCCCATTCTGACCCTATTGACCCCCATTATGACCCTATTGGCCCCATTCTGACCCTATTGGCCCCATTATGACCCTATTGACCCCATTATGACCCTATTAACCCTATTGACCCCCATTATGACCCTATTGACCCCATTATGACCCTATTGACCCCCATTATGACCCTATTGACCCCATTATGAACCTATTGACCCTATTGACCCCCATTGATCCCCATTGATCCCCATTTACCCCCATTATGACCCTATTGGCCCCATTATGACCCTATTGACCCTATTGGCCCCATTATGACCCCATTGACCCCCATTATGACCCTATTGACCCCATTCTGACCCTATTGACCCCATTCTGACCCTATTGACCCCATTATGACCCTATTGGCCCCATTATGACCCTATTGACCCCCATTATGACCCTATTGGCCCCATTATGACCCTATTGACCCCCATTATGACCCTATTGGCCCCATTGACCCCCATTATGACCCTATTAAACCCCATTGACCCCCATTATGACCCTATTGGCCCCATTATGACCCTATTGACCCTATTGACCCCATTCTGACCCTATTGACCCCCATTATGACCCTATTGACCCCATTATGACCCTATTGACCCCATTATGACCCTATTGACCCCATTATGACCCTATTGGCCCCATTCTGACCCTATTGACCCCATTATGACCCTATTGACCCCCATTATGACCCTATTGGCCCCATTATGACCCTATTGACCCCATTATGACCCATTGACCCCATTATGACCCTATTGGCCCCATTCTGACCCTATTGACCCCATTATGACCCTATTGACCCCATTATGACCCTATTGACCCCATTATGACCCTATTGGCCCCATTATGACCCTATTGACCCCATTATGACCCTATTGACCCCATTATGACCCTATTGACCCCATTATGACCCTATTGGCCCCATTATGACCCTATTGGCCCCATTATGACCCTATTGACCCCCATTATGACCCTATTGACCCCATTGACCCCTATTGACCCCCATTATGACCCTATTGGCCCCATTATGACCCTATTGGCCCCATTCTGACCCTATTGGCCCCATTCTGACCCTATTGACCCCCATTCTGACCCTATTGGCCCCATTCTGACCCTATTGACCCCCATTATGACCCTATTGACCCCATTATGACCCTATTGGCCCCATTATGACCCTATAGGCCCCATTGGCCCCATTATGACCCCATTGACCCCCATTGACCCCCATTATGACCCTATTGGCCCCATTGACCCCCAATATGACCCTATTGACCCCCATTATGATCCTATTGGCCCTGTTAACCCCATTGATCCCCATTGGCCCTATTGACCCCCATTATGACCCTGTTGGCCCCATTGACCCCCATTCTGACCCTGTTGACCCCCTTTATGACCCTATTGGCCCCATTATGACCCTATTGACCCTATTGACCCTATAGGCCCCATTCTGACCCCATTGACCCTATTGGCCCCATAGTTTGAGCTGGCCTTGGAGGCTGTTCATTGACCCTATTGACCCCCATTATGACCCTATTGGCCTCATTATGACCCTATTGGCCCCATTGACCCCCATTATGACCCTATTGATCCCCATTGATCCCCATTGACCCCCATTATGACCCTATTGACCCTATTGATCCCCATTGACCTCCATTGATCCCCATTGACCCCCATTATGACCCTATTGGCCCCATTATGACCCTATTGACCCTCATTATGGCCCTATTGACCCTATTGACCCCATTGACCCCCATTATGACCCTATTGGCCCCATTCTGACCCTATTGACCCTATTGACCCCCAATGATCCCCATTGATCCCCATTGACCCCCATTATGACCCTATTGGCCCCATTATGACCCTATTGGCCCTATTGACCCTATTGACCCCCATTATGACCCTATTAACCCTATTGACCCCCATTCTGACCCTATTGACCCCCATTATGACCGTATTGACCCCCATTATGACCCTATTGACCCTATTGACCCTATAGGCCCTATTGACCCTATTGACCCTATTGGCCCCATAGTTCGAGCTGGCCTTGGAGGCTGTTCATTGGCCCTATTGACCCCCATTATGACCCTATTGACCCCATTCTGACCCTATTGGCCCCATTATGATCCCATTGACCCTATTGATCCCCATTGATCCCTATTGACCCCATTGACCCCATTATAACCCTATTGCCCCCGTAGTTTGAGCTGGCCTTGGAGGCTGTTCATTGACCCTATTGATCCCCATTGATCCCCATTCTGACCCCATTAACCCTATTGGCCCCATAGTTTGAGCTGGCCTTGGAGGCCGTCCATAGGGGCGGATCCGGGGGACCCCGAAGGGAAGAGATCGTGGACACGATGGTGTTTGGGGTCAGCGACGTCGTCAGCGCCACCTTTAGGGACGTGCATGTGGGGGCTGCACCCGGAGGTAACATATGGGGTCTCTATGGGGTCTCTATAGGGTCATATAGGTTCTATGGGGTCCTATGGGGTCTCTGTGGGGCTCTATGGGTCTCTATGGAGTCCTATGAGGTTCTCTGGGGGGATATGGGTCTCTATGGGGTCCTAGGGGGTCCTATAGGTTCTATGGGGTCCTATGGGGCTCTATGGGGTCATATAGGTTCTATGGGGTCCTATGGGGTTCTATGAGGTCCTATGGAGTAGATATGGGGCTCTATGGGGATCTATGGGGTCTCTGTGGGGTCCTATGGGGTCCTATGGGGTTCTGTGGGTCTCTATGGGTCTTTATGGGGCTCTATGGGGTCCTATAGGACACTATGGGGCACTATGGGGTTCCTATGGGGTCCTATGGGGTCATATAGGGTCTCTGTGGGGTCTCTATGGGTCTCTATGGAGTTCTGTGGGGATCTATGTGTTTCTATGGGGCTCTATGGGGTTCTATGGGTCTCTGTGGGTCTCTGTGGGGCTCTATGGGTCTCTATGGGGTGGATATGGGGCTCTATGGGGTGGACACGATGGTGTTTGGGGTCAGCGACGTCGTCAGCGCCACCTTTAGGGACGTGCATGTGGGGGCTGCACCCGGAGGTAAAGGATATGGGGTTATATGGGGTCTCTATAGGGTCCTGTGGGGTCCTATGGGTTCTATGGGGTTATATGGGGTCCTATGGGGTCCTATGGGCCTCTATGGGGTCCTATTGGGCTCTACGGGTCTCTATGGAATCCTATGAGGTTCTATGGCGTCATATGGGGCTCTATGGGGTCATATAGGGTTATATGGGGTCCAGTGGGGCTCTATGGGACTCTATGGGGTTCTATGGGGTCCTATGGGGCTCTATGGTGTCTCTATGGGGTCTCTATGGGGTCCTATGGGGCTCTATAGGGTTCAATGGGGCTCTATGGGGTCCTATGGGGCTCTATGGTGTCTCTATGGGGTCTCTATGGGGTCCTATGGTGTCTCTATGGTGTCTCTATGGGGTCTCTATGGGGCACTATGAGGCTCTATGGGGTCCTGGGGGCACTATGGGGTCCTATGGGGTCTCTATGGTGTCTCTATGGGGTCTCTATGGGGCACTATGGGGCTCTATGGGGTCCTGGGGTCACTATGGGGTCCTATGGGGTCTCTATGGGGTTTTATGGGGTCCTATAGGGCACTATGGGTCTCTATGGGGTCTCTATGGGGTTTTATGGGGTCCTATAGGGCACTATGGGGCTCTATGGGGTCTCTATGGGGTTTTATGGGGTCCTATAGGGCACTATGGGGCTCTATGGGGTCCTATAGGTTCTATGGGGTCCTATGGGTTCCTATGAGGCTCTATGGGGTCCTATGGAGCTCTGTGGGTTCCTATGGGGATCTATGGGGTCCTATGGGGGAATATGGGGTCCTATGGGCTTCTATGGGGTTCTATGGGGTCCTATGGGGTCCTATAGGGTTCTGTGGGGTCCTATGCGGCTCTATGGGGGGATATGGGGCTCTATGGGGTCCTATGGGGTCCTATAGGGTTCTATGGGGTCCTATGCGGCTCTATGGGGGGATATGGGTCACTATGGGGCTCTATGGGGTCCTATAGGACACTATGGGGTCTCTATGGGGTCCTATGGGGTCCTATAGGTTCTATGGGGTCCTATGGGGCTCTATAGGGTTCAGTGGGGCTCTATGGGGTCCTGTGGGGCATTATGGGGTCCTATGGGGCTCTATGGGGTTCTATGGGGCTCTATGGGAATCTATGGGGTCATATAGGTTTTATGGGGCTCTATGGGGCCGTATAGGGTCCTGGTGGGGGATATAGGAAGATATGGGGTTATATGGGGGGATATGGGGTCCTATAGGTTATATGGGGTCCTATGGGGTCCTATGGATCTCTATGGGGTCCTATGGGTCTCTATGTGTTTCTATGGGGTCCTATGGGTCTCTGTGGGTCTCTATGGGGTGCTATGGGGTGGATATGGGGCTCTATGGGGTGGACACGATGGTGTTTGGGGTCAGCGACGTCGTCAGCGCCACCTTTAGGGACGTACATGTGGGGGCTGCACCCGGAGGTAAAGGATATGGGGTTATATGGGGTCTCTATAGGGTCCTGTGGGGTCCTATAGGTTCTATGGGGTCCTGTGGGGCTCTATGGGTCTCTATGGAGTCCTATGAGGTTCTGTGGGGGGATATGGGTCTCTATGGGGTCCTATGGGGTCCTATAGGTTCTGTGGGGTTATATGGGGTCTCTATGGGGTCCTGTGGGTCTCTATGGGGTTCTATGGGATTCTATGGGGTTATATGGGGTTCTATGGAGTTATGTGGGGTTATATGGGGTTATATGAGATCCTATGGGGTTCTGTGGGATCCTATGGGGTTCTATGGGATCCTGTGGTGTTATATGGGATTCTATGGGGCTTTATGGGGTTCTATGGGGCTTTATGGGGTTATATGGGATCCTATGGGGATATATGGGGTTTTTTGGGATCCTATGGGGTTATATGGAATCCTATGGGGTTATATGGGGTTACATGGGGTTCTATGGGATCCTATGGGGTTCTATGGGATCCTATGGGGTTCTATGGGGTTCTATGGGATCCTATGGGGTTCTATGGGATCCTATGGGGTTATGTGGGATCCTATGGGGTTCTATGGGATCCTATGGGGTTATGTGGGATCCTATGGGGTTATGTGGAATCCTATGGGATCCTATGGGGTTCTATGGGATCCTATGGGGTTATATGGGATCCTATGGGGTTATATGGGGTTATATGGGATCCTATGGGGTTATATGGGGTTATATGGGATCCTATGGGGTTATATGGGATCCTATGGGGTTATACGGGATCCTATGGGGTTATATAGGGTCATATGGGATCCTATGGGGTTATATGGGGTTATACGGGATCCTATGGGGTTATATGGGGTTATATGGGATCCTATGGGGTTATATGGGATTCTATGGGGTTATATGGGATCCTATGGGGTTATATGGGGTTATATGGGATCCTATGGGGTTATATGGGGTTATGTGGGATCCTATGGGGTTCTATGGTATCCTATATGGGGTTCTATGGTATCCTATGGGGTTCTATGGTATCCTATGGGGTTATATGGGATCCTATGGGGTTATATGGGATCCTATGGGGTTATATGGGATCCTATGGGTCTCTATGGGATCCTATGGGGTTATATGGGATCCTATGGGGTTATATGGGATCCAATGGGGTTATGTGGGATCCTATGGGGTTCTATGGGATCCTATGGGGTGATATGGGATCCTATGGGGTTATATGGGATCCTATGGGGTTCTGTGGGATCCTATGGGGTTCTATGGGATCCTATGGGGTTCTATGAGATCCTATGGGGCTCTATGGGGTTCTATGGGGTTCTATGGTATCTTATGGGGTTATATGGGATCCTATGGGGTTCTATGGGATCCTATGGGGTTCTATGAGATCCTATGGGGCTCTATGGGGTTCTATGGGGTTCTATGGTATCTTATGGGGTTATATGGGATTCTATGGGGTTCTATGGGATCCTATGGGGTTATATAGGGTTATATGGGGCTCTATGGGGCTCTATGGGGTTATATGGGATCCTATGGGGTTATATGGGATTCTATGGGGCTCTATGGGGTTCTATGGGATCCTATGCGGTTCTATGGGATCCTATGGGGTTCTGTGGGATCCTATGGGGCTATATGGGATCCTATGGGGTTATATGGAATCCTATGGGGTTATATGGGGTTATATGGGATCCTATGGGGTTCTATGGGATCCTATGGGGTTATGTGGGATCCTATGGGGTTATATAGGGTTATATGGGATCCTGTGGGGTTATATGGGATCCTATGGGGTTATATGGGGTTATATGGGATCCTATGGGGTTCTATGGGATTCTATGTGTTTCTATGGGGTTCTATGGGGTCATGTTTGGGGTCTCTCAGACCAGGTAGCCGCTGTGGGGTCCCGTGGCCATGGGGGCAGTTATGGGGCTCTATGTGTTTCTATGGGGTCTCTATGGGGTTCTATGGGATCCTATGGGGTTCTATGGGATCCTATGGGGTTATGTGGGATCCTATGGGATCCTATGGGGTTCTATGGGATCCTATGGGGTTATATGGGATCCTATGGGGTTATATGGGATTCTATGGGGTTCTATGGGATCCTATGGGGTTATGTGGGATCCTATGGGGTTATGTGGGATCCTATGGGGTTCTATGGGATCCTATGGGGTTATATGGGGTTATATGGGATCCTATGGGGTTCTATGGTATCCTATGGGGTTCTATGGGATCCTATGGGGTTCTGTGGGATCCTATTGAATCCTATGGGATCCTATGGGGTTCTATGGGATCCTATGGGGTTCTGTGGTATCCTATGGGGTTCTATGGGATCCTATGGGGTTATGTGGGATCCTATGGGGTTATATGGAATCCTATGGGGTTATATGGGGTTATATGGTATCCTATGGGGTTCTGTGGGATCCTATGGGGTTATATGGGATCCTATGGGGCTCTATGGGGCTCTATGTGTTTCTATGGGGTCTCTATGGGGTTATATGGGATCCTATGGGGTTCTATGGGGTTTTTAGGGTTATATGGGATTCTATGGGGTTATTAGGGTTCTATGGGATCCTATGGGGTTATATGGGATCCTATGGGGTTATATGGGATCCTATGGGGTTATATGGGATCCTATGGGGTTATATGGGGTTATATGGGATCCTATGGGGTTATATGGGATCCTATGGGGTTATATGGGATTCTATGGGTCTCTATGTGTTTCTATGGGGTTCTATGGGGTCATGTTTGGGGTCTCTCAGACCAGGTGGCCGCTGTGGGGTCCCGTGCCCATGGGGTCCGTTATGGGGCTCTATGTGTTTCTATGGGGTCTCTATGGGGTTATATGGGATCCTATGGGGTTATGTGGGGTTATTAGGGTTATATGGGATTCTATGGGGTTATATGGGATCCTATGGGGTTCTATGGGATCCTATGGGGTTATATGGGATTCTATGGGGTTATATGGGATCCTATGGGGTTATGTGGGATCCTTTGGGGTTCTATGGGATCCTATGGGGTGATATGGGATCCTATGGGGTTCTATTGGATCCTATGGGGTTATATGGGGTTATATGGGATCCTATGGGGTTCTATGGGATCCTATGGGGCTCTATGTGATCTCTATGGGGTTATATGGGATCCTATGGGGTTATATAGGGTTCTATGGGATCCTATGGGGTTATATGGGATCCTATGGGGTTCTATGGTATCCTATGGGGTTATATGGGATCCTATGGGGTTATGTGGGATCCTATGGGGTTATATGGGATCCTATGGGGTTATGTGGGATCCTATGGGGTTATATGGGATTCTATGGGGTTATATGGGATCCTATGGGGTTATATGGGGTTATATGGGATCCTATGGGGTTATATGGGATCCTATGGGGTTATATGGGATTCTATGGGGTTATATGGGATCCTATGGGGTTATATGGGGTTATATGGGATCCTATGGGGTTATATGGGGTTATATGGGATCCTATGGGGTTATATGGGATCCTATGGGGTTATATGGGATTCTATGGGGTTATACGGGATCCTATGGGGTTATATGGGATCCTATGGGGTTATATGGGGTTATATGGGATCCTATGGGGTTATATGGGATTCTATGGGGTTATATGGGATCCTATGGGGTTATATGGGGTTATATGGGATCCTATGGGGTTATATGGGGTTATATGGGATCCTATGGGGTTATATGGGATCCTATGGGGTTATATGGGATTCTATGGGGTTATACGGGATCCTATGGGGTTATACGGGATCCTATGGGGTTATATAGGGTTATATGGGATCCTATGGGGTTATATGGGGTTATATGGGATCCTATGGGGTTATATGGGATCCTATGGGGTTATATGGGGTTATATGGGATCCTATGGGGTTATATGGGATCCTATGGGGTTATATGGGGTTATATGGGATCCTATGGGGTTATATGGGATCCTATGGGGTTATATGGGATCCTATGGGGTTATACGGGATCCTATGGGGTTATATAGGGTTATATGGGATCCTATGGGGTTATATGGGGTTATATGGGATCCTATGGGGTTATATGGGATCCTATGGGGTTATATGGGGTTATATGGGATCCTATGGGGTTCTATGGGGTTCTATGGGATCCTATGGGGTTCTATGGGATCCTATGGGGTTATATGGGATTCTATGGGGTTATATGGGATCCTATGGGGCTCTATGGGATTCTATGGGATCCTATGGGGTTATATGGGATTCTATGGGGTTATATGGGATCCTATGGGGTTCTATGGGATCCTATGGGGTTATATGGGGTTATATGGGATCCTATGGGGTTATATAGGATTCTATGGGGCTTTATGGGGTTATATGGGATCCTATGGGGTTCTATGGGATCCTATGGGGTTCTATGGGATCCTATGGGGTTCTATGGGATTCTATGGGTCTCTGTGTGTGTCTATGGGGCTCTATCGGGTTATATGGGATACTATGGGGTTATATAGGGTTCTATGGGATCCTATGGGGTTCTATGGGATCCTATGGGGTTATATGGGATTCTATGGGGTTATATGGGATTCTATGGGGTTATATAGGGTTATATGGGATTCTATAGGTCTCTATGGGACTCTACGGGGCTCTATGGGGTTATATGGGATTCTGTGGGGCTCTATGGGGTTCTATGGGGTTCTATGGTATCTTATGGGGTTATATGGGATTCTGTGGGGTTATATAGGGTTATATGGGATTCTATGGGGTTATATGGGGTTATATGGTATCCTATGGGGTTCTATGGTATCCTATGGGGTTCTATGGTATCCTATGGGGTTATATGGGATCCTATGGGGTTATATAGGATTCTATGGGGCTCTATGGGGTTCTATGGGGTTATATGGGATCGTATGGGGTTATATGTTATCCTATGGGCTCCTATGGGATCCTATGGGGTTATATGGGATCCTATGGTGTTATATGGGGTTATATGGGATTCTATGGGGCTCTATGGGGTTCTATGGGGTTATATGGGATCCTATGGGGTTCTATGGGATCCTATGGGGTTCTATGGGGTTATATGGGGTTATATGGGATCCTATGGGGTTATATAGGATTCTATGGGGCTTTATGGGGTTATATGGGATCCTATGGGGTTCTGTGGGATCCTATGGGGTTCTATGGTATCCTATGGGGTTATATGGGATCCTATGGGGTTCTATGGGATCCTATGGGGTTATATGGGATTCTATGGGGTTATATGGGATCCTATGGGGTTATATGGGGTTATATGGGATCCTATGGGGTTATATGGGGTTATATGGGATCCTATGGGGTTATATGGGATCCTATGGGGTTATACGGGATCCTATGGGGTTATATAGGGTTATATGGGATCCTATGGGGTTATATGGGGTTCTATGGGATTCTATGGGTCTCTATGTGTTTCTATGGGGTCTCTCAGACCAGGTGGCGGCTGTGGGGTCCCGTTCCCATGGGGTCCGTTATGGGGCCGCGCTGCAACGATGGGACGGAGCCGACGGGGACAACGACTGCGACCTGGAGGCTGATACTGTAACTATATGGGGCCATATAGGGTCATTATGGGGTCTATAGGGTCCTTATGGGGTTATAGGGTCCTTATGGGGTTTATAGGGTCCTTATGGGGTTTATAGGGTCCTTATGGGGTTTATAGGGTCCTTATGGGGTTTATAGGGTCCTTATGGGGTTTATAGGGTCCTTAGGGGGTTTATAGGGTCCTTATGGGGCTTATGGGGTCCTTATGGGGTCCTTATGGGGCTTATAGGGTCCTTATGGGGTTATAGGGTCCTTATAGGGTCCTTATGGGGTTATAGGGTCCTTATAGGGTCCTTATGGGGTTATAGGGTCCTTATGGGGTCCTTATGGGGTTTATAGGGTGCTTATGGGGTTTATAGGGTCCTTATGGGGTTTATAGGGTCCTTATGGGGTTTATAGGGTCCTTATGGGGTCCTTATGGGGTTTATAGGGTCCTTATGGGGTTTATAGGGTCCTTATGGGGTTTATAGGGTCCTTATGGGGTTTATAGGGTCCTTATGGGGTTTATAGGGTCCTTATGGGGTTTATAGGGTCCTTATGGGTTTATAGGGTCCTTATGGGGTTATAGGGTCCTTATGGGGTCCTTATGGGGTTTATAGGGTCCTTATGGGGTTATAGGGTCATTATGGGGTTATAGGGTCCTTATAGGGTTTATAGGGTCCTTATGGGGTTTATAGGGTCCTTATGGGGTCCTTATGGGGTCCTTATGGGGTCTATAGGGTCCTTATGGGGTCCTTATGGGGTCTATAGGGTCCTTATGGGGTCCTTATGGGGTTTATAGGGTCCTTATGGGGTTTATAGGGTGCTTATGGGGTTTATAGGGTCATTATGGGGTCTATAGGGTCCTTATGGGGTCCTTATAGGGTCTATAGGGTCCTTATGGGGTTTATAGGGTCCTTATGGGGTTTATAGGGTCCTTATGGGGTCCTTATGGGGTTTATAGGGTGCTTATGGGGTTTCTAGGGTCCTTATGGGGTTTATAGGGTCCTTATGGGGTCCTTATGGGGTTTATAGGGTGCTTATGGGGTTTCTAGGGTCCTTATGGGGTTTATAGGGTCCTTATAGGGTCCTTATAGGGTCCTTATAGGGTCCTTATAGGGTCCTTATGGGGTTATAGGGTGCTTATGGGGTTTATAGGGTCCTTATAGGGTCCTTATGGGGTTTATAGGGTCCTTATGGGGTTATAGGGTCCTTATGGGGTCCTTTTGGGGTTTATAGTGTCCTTATGGGGTTTATAGGGACCTTATGGGGTTTATAGGGTCCTTATGGGGTCCTTATGGGGTTTATAGGGTCCTTATGGGGTTATAGGGTCCTTATGGGGTTTATAGGGTCCTTATGGGGTTTATAGGGTCCTTATGGGGTCCTTATAGGGTCCTTATGGGGTTATAGGGTCCTTATGGGGTTTATAGGGTGCTTATGGGGTTTATAGGGTCCTTATGGGGTTTATAGGGTCCTTATGGGGTTATAGGGTCCTTATAGGGTCCTTATGGGGTTTATAGGGTCCTTATGGGATTTATAGGGTCCTTATGGGGTCCTTATGGGGTTTATAGGGTCCTTATGGGGTTTATAGGGTCCTTATGGGGTTTATAGGGTGCTTATGGGGTTTATAGGGTCATTATGGGGTCTATAGGGTCCTTATGGGGTCCTTATAGGGTCTATAGGGTCCTTATGGGGTTTATAGGGTCCTTATGGGGTTTATAGGGTCCTTATGGGGTCCTTATGGGGTTTATAGGGTGCTTATGGGGTTTCTAGGGTCCTTATGGGGTTTATTGGGTCCTTATGGGGTTATAGGGTCCTTATGGGGTCCTTATGGGGGTTTATAGGGTCCTTATGGGGTTTATAGGGTTTTTATGGGGTCCTTATAGGGCCCTTATGGGGTTATAGGGTCCTTATGGGGTTTATAGGGTGCTTATGGGGTTTATAGGGTCCTTATAGGGTCCTTATAGGGTCCTTATAGGGTCCTTATAGGGTCCTTATAGGGTCCTTATGGGGTTATAGGGTGCTTATGGGGTTTATAGGGTCCTTATAGGGTCCTTATGGGGTTTATAGGGTCCTTATGGGGTTATAGGGTCCTTATGGGGTTTTTATGGGGTTTATAGGGTCCTTATGGGGTTTATAGGGTCCTTATGGGGTTTATAGGGTCCTTATGGGGTCCTTATGGGGTTTATAGGGTCTTTATGGGGTTTATAGGGTCCTTATGGGGTTTATAGGGTCCTTATGGGGTTTATAGGGTCCTTATAGGGTCCTTATAGGGTCCTTATGGGGTTATAGGGTGCTTATGGGGTTTATAGGGTCCTTATAGGGTCCTTATGGGGTTTATAGGGTCCTTATGGGGTTATAGGGTCCTTATGGGGTTTATAGGGTCCTTATGGGGTTTATAGGGTCCTTATGGGTTTTATAGGGTCCTTATGGGGTCCTTATGGGGTTTATAGGGTCCTTATGGGGTTTATAGGGTCCTTATGGGGTTATAGGGTCCTTATGGGGTCCTTATGGGGTTTATAGGGTCCTTATGGGGTTTATAGGGTCCTTATGGGGTCCTTATGGGGTTTATAGGGTCCTTATGGGGTTTATAGGGTCCTTATGGGGCTTATGGGGTCTTTATGGGGTCTATAGGGTCCTTATAGGGTTTATAGGGTCCTTATAGGGTCCTTACAGGTTTTATAGGGCCCTTATGGGGTTTATAGGGTCCTTATAGGGTCCTTATGGGTTTTATGGGGTCCTTATAGGGATTATAGGGTCATATATGATCCCTATGGGGTCCTTATAGGGGTTTTATGGAGTTTTTATGGGGTTTTGAGGTCTTATGGGGTGCTTATAGGGTCCTTACATGGTTTCTATGGGGTTTATAGAGACCTTATGGGGTGCTTATAGGGTCCTTATATGGTCCTTATGGGGTTTATAGGGTTTTTATGGGGATTTAAGGGGTTTTTATAGGATTTGGGGTTTTTATGGGGTTTATAGGGACTTTATAGGGTCCTTATAGGGTCCTTATGGGGTTTTTATGGGGTTTTATAGGGTCTTTATGGGGTTTTTATGGGGTTTATGGGGTTTTTATGGGGTTTTATAGGGTCTTTATGGGGTTTTTATGGGGTTTTATGGGGTCTTTATGGGGTCCTTTCTGGGTTTATGGGGTTTTTATGGGGTTTTATAGGGTCTTTATGGGGTTTTTATGGGGTTTTTATGGGGTTTTATAGGGTCTTTATGGGGTTTTTATGGGGTTTATGGGGTTTTTATGGGGTTTTATAGGGTCTTTATGGGATCCTTTCTGGGTTTATGGGGTTTTATAGGGTCTTTATGGGGTCCTTTCTGGGTTTATGGGGTTTTTATGGGGTTTTTATGGGGTTTTATAGGGTCTTTATGGGGTCCTTTCTGCGTTTATGGGGTTTTATAGGGTCTTTATGGGGTCCTTTCTGGGTTTATGGGGTTTTTATGGGGTTTATAGGGTCTTTATGGGGTTTATGGGGTTTTTATGGGGTTTTATAGGGTCTTTATGGGGTCCTTTCTGGGTTTATGGGGTTTTTATGGGGTTTTATAGGGTCTTTATGGGGTCCTTTCTGGGTTTATGGGGTTTTTATGGGGTTTTATAGGGTCTTTATGGGGTCCTTATGGGGTTTATAGGGTCCTTATGGGTTTTATAGGGTCCTTATGGGGTTTATAGGGTCCTTATAGGGTTTATGGGGTTTTATAGGGTCTTTATGGGGTTTTTATGGGGTTTTATAGGGTCTTTATGGGGTTTTTATGGGGTTTTTATGGGGTTTTATAGGGTCTTTATGGGGTCCTTTCTGGGTTTATGGGGTTTTTATGGGGTTTTTATGGGGTTTTATAGGGTCTTTATGGGGTCCTTTCTGGGTTTATGGGGTTTTTATGGGGTTTTATAGGGTCTTTATGGGGTTTTATGGGGTTTTTATGGGGTTTTATAGGGTCTTTATGGGGCCCTTTCTGGGTTTATGGGGTTTTTATGGGGTTTTATAGGGTCTTTATGGGGTTTTTATGGGGTTTATGGGGTTTTTATGGGGTTTTATAGGGTCTTTATGGGGTTTTTATGGGGTTTATGGGGTTTTTATGGGGTTTTATAGGGTCTTTATGGGGTCCTTTCTGGGTTTATGGGGTTTTTATGGGGTTTTATAGGGTCTTTATGGGGTTTATGGGGTTTTTATGGGGTTTTATAGGGTCTTTATGGGGTTTTTATGGGGTTTTTATGGGGTTTTATAGGGTCTTTATGGGGTCCTTTCTGGGTTTATGGGGTTTTTATGGGGTTTTATAGGGTCTTTATGGGGTCCTTACAGGGTTTATAGGGTCCTTACAGGGTTTATAGGGTCCTTACAGGGTTTATAGGGTCCTTATGGGGTTTATAGGGTCCTTATAGGGTTTATGGGGTTTTATAGGGTCTTTATGGGGTCCTTTCTGGGTTTATGGGGTTTTTATGGGGTTTTATAGGGTCTTTATGGGGTCCTTTCTGGGTTTATGGGGTTTTTATGGGGTTTTATAGGGTCTTTATGGGGTCCTTTCTGGGTTTATGGGGTTTTTATGAGGTTTTATAGGGTCTTTATGGGGTTTTTATGGGGTTTTTATGGGGTTTTTATGGGGTTTTATAGGGTCTTTATGGGGTTTTTATGGGGTTTTTATGGGGTTTTATAGGGTCTTTATGGGGTTTTTATGGGGTTTATGGGGTTTTTATGGGGTTTTATAGGGTCTTTATGGGGTCCTTTCTGGGTTTATGGGGTTTTTATGGGGTTTTATAGGGTCTTTATGGGGTCCTTATGGGGTCTATAGGGTCCTTATGGGGTTTATAGGGTCCTTATGGGGTCCTTATGGGGTTATAGGGTCCTTATAGGGTCCTTATGGGGTTATAGGGTCCTTATGGGGTCCTTATGGGGTTTATAGGGTCCTTATGGGGTTTATAGGGTCCTTATGGGGTCCTTATGGGGTCTATAGGGTCCTTATGGGGTCCTTATGGGGTTATAGGGTCTATAGGGTCCTTATGGGGTTTATAGGGTCCTTATGGGGTTTATAGAGTCCTTATGGGGTTATAGGGTCCTTATGGGGTCCTTATGGGGTTTATAGGGTCCTTATGGGGTTTATAGGGTCCTTATGGGGTCCTTATGGGGTTTATAGGGTCCTTATGGGGTTTATAGGGTGCTTATGGGGTTTATAGGGTGCTTATGGGGTTTATAGGGTCCTTATGGGGTTTATAGGGTCCTTATGGGGTTTATAGGGTCCTTATGGGGTTTATAGGGTCCTTATTGGGTTTATAGGGTCCTTATGGGGTTTATAGGGTCCTTATGGGGTTTATAGGGCCCTTATGGGGTTTATAGGGTCCTTATGGGGCTTATGGGGTCCTTATGGGGTTTATAGGGTCCTTATTGGGTTTATAGGGTCCTTATGGGGTTTATAGGGTCCTTGTGGGGTCCTTACAGGGTTTATAGGGCCCTTATGGGGTTTATAGGGTCCTTATTGGGTTTATGGGGTCCTTATGGGGTTTATAGGGTCCTTATGGGGCTTATAGGGTCCTTATGGGGCTTATAGGGTCCTTATGGGGTTTATAGGGTCCTTATGGGGTTTATAGGGTCCTTACAGGGTTTATAGGGCCCTTATGGGGTTTATAGTGTCCTTATAGGGTCCTTATGGGTTTTATGGGGTCCTTATAGGGATTATAGGGTCATATATGATCCCTATGGGGTCCTTATAGGGGTTTTATGGAGTTTTTATGGGGTTTTGAGGTCTTATGGGGTGCTTATAGGGTCCTTATATGGTCCTTTTGGGGTTTATAGGGTTTTTATGGGGTTTCAAGGGGTTTTTATAGGATTTGGGGTTTTTATGGGGTTTATAGGGACTTTATAGGGTCCTTATAGGGTCCTTATGGGGTTTTTATGGGGTTTTATAGGGTCTTTATGGGGTTTTTATGGGGTTTTTATGGGGTTTTATAGGGTCTTTATGGGGTCCTTTCTGGGTTTATGGGGTTTTTATGGGGTTTTTATGGGGTTTTATAGGGTCTTTATGGGGTTTTTATGGGGTTTATGGGGTTTTTATGGGGTTTTATAGGGTCTTTATGGGGTTTTTATGGGGTTTTTATGGGGTTTTATAGGGTCTTTATGGGGTCCTTTCTGGGTTTATGGGGTTTTTATGGGGTTTTATAGGGTCTTTATGGGGTTTTTATGGGGTTTTTATGGGGTTTTATAGGGTCTTTATGGGGTCCTTTCTGGGTTTATGGGGTTTTTATGGGGTTTATAGGGTCCTTATGGGGTTATAGGGTCCTTATGGGGTCCTTTCTGGGTTTATGGGGTTTTTATGGGGTTTTATAGGGTCTTTATGGGGTCCTTATGGGGTTTTTATGGGGTTTTATAGGGTCTTTATGGGGTCCTTTCTGGGTTTATGGGGTTTTTATGGGGTTTATAGGGTCCTTATGGGGTTATAGGGTCCTTATGGGGTCCTTTCTGGGTTTATGGGGTTTTTATGGGGTTTTATAGGGTCTTTATGGGGTCCTTTCTGGGTTTATGGGGTTTTTATGGGGTTTTATAGGGTCTTTATGGGGTCCTTTCTGGGTTTATGGGGTTTTTATGGGGTTTTATAGGGTCTTTATGGGGTTTTTATGGGGTTTATGGGGTTTTTATGGGGTTTTATAGGGTCTTTATGGGGTCCTTTCTGGGTTTATGGGGTTTTTATGGGGTTTTATAGGGTCTTTATGGGGTTTTTATGGGGTTTTTATGGGGTTTTATAGGGTCTTTATGGGGTTTTTATGGGGTTTTTATGGGGTTTTTATGGGGTTTTATAGGGTCTTTATGGGGTTTTTATGGAGTTTTTATGGGGTTTTATAGGGTCTTTATGGGGTTTTTATGGGGTTTATGGGGTTTTTATGGGGTTTTATAGGGTCTTTATGGGGTTTTTATGGGGTTTTTATGGGGTTTTATAGGGTCTTTATGGGGTTTTTATGGGGTTTTTATGGGGTTTTATAGGGTCTTTATGGGGTCCTTTCTGGGTTTATGGGGTTTTTATGGGGTTTTATAGGGTCTTTATGGGGTTTTTATGGGGTTTATGGGGTTTTTATGGGGTTTTATAGGGTCTTTATGGGGTCCTTTCTGGGTTTATGGGGTTTTTATGGGGTTTTATAGGGTCTTTATGGGTTTTTTATGGGGTTTTTATGGGGTTTTATAGGGTCTTTATGGGGTCCTTTGTGGGTCCTTATGGGGTTTTTATGGGGTTTTATAGGGTCTTTATGGGGTTTTTATGGGGTTTTTATGGGGTTTTTATGGGGTTTTATAGGGTCTTTATGGGGTTTTTATGGAGTTTTTATGGGGTTTTATAGGGTCTTTATGGGGTTTTTATGGGGTTTATGGGGTTTTTATGGGGTTTTATAGGGTCTTTATGGGGTTTTTATGGGGTTTTTATGGGGTTTTATAGGGTCTTTATGGGGTTTTTATGGGGTTTTTATGGGGTTTTATAGGGTCTTTATGGGGTCCTTTCTGGGTTTATGGGGTTTTTATGAGGTTTTATAGGGTCTTTATGGGGTTTTTATGGGGTTTATGGGGTTTTTATGGGGTTTTATAGGGTCTTTATGGGGTCCTTTCTGGGTTTATGGGGTTTTTATGGGGTTTTATAGGGTCTTTATGGGGTTTTTATGGGGTTTATGGGGTTTTTATGGGGTTTTATAGGGTCTTTATGGGGTCCTTTCTGGGTTTATGGGGTTTTTATGGGGTTTTTATGGGGTTTTATAGGGTCTTTATGGGGTCCTTTCTGGGTTTATGGGGTTTTTATGGGGTTTTATAGGGTCTTTCTGGGGTCCTTTCTGGGTTTATGGGGTTTTTATGGGGTTTTATAGGGTCTTTATGGGGTCCTTTCTGGGTTTATGGGGTTTTTATGGGGTTTTATAGGGTCTTTATGGGGTTTTATAGGGTCTTTATGGGGTTTTATAGGGTCTTTATGGGGTCCTTTCTGGGTTTATGGGGTTTTTATGGGGTTTTTATGGGGTTTTATAGGGTCTTTATGGGGTCCTTTCTGGGTTTATGGGGTTTTTATGGGGTTTTATAGGGTCTTTCTGGGGTCCTTTCTGGGTTTATGGGGTTTTTATGGGGTTTTATAGGGTCTTTATGGGGTCCATTCTGGGTCTATGGGGTTTTTATGGGGTTTTTATGGGGTTTTATAGGGTCTTTATGGGGTTTTTATGGGGTTTTTATGGGGTTTTATAGGGTCTTTATGGGGTCCATTCTGGGTCTATGGGGTTTTTATGGGGTTTTTATGGGGTTTTATAGGGTCTTTATGGGGTTTTTATGGGGTTTTTATGGGGTTTTATAGGGTCTTTATGGGGTCCTTTCTGGGTTTATGGGGTTTTTATGGGGTTTTATGGGGTTTTATAGGGTCTTTATGGGGTTTTTATGGGGTTTATGGGGTTTTTATGGGGTTTTATAGGGTCTTTATGGGGTCCTTTCTGGGTTTATGGGGTTTTTATGGGGTTTTATGGGGTTTTATAGGGTCTTTATGGGGTTTTTATGGGGTTTATGGGGTTTTTATGGGGTTTTATAGGGTCTTTATGGGGTCCTTTCTGGGTTTATGGGGTTTTTATGGGGTTTTATAGGGTCTTTTTGGGGTCATTTATGGGGTTTTTGGTTCCCAGTCCAATGGTTGGGATCCCGCTGAGATGTTTCGCTTCAACGAGGAGAATTATGGGGTCAAAACCACCTACGACAGCAGCCTGGCGGCTTACACGTGAGTCTGCGACCCTATAAGGACCCCATAAACCCTATAGGACCCCATAAAGACACCCATACCCCACAAACCCTGTGGGACCCTATAAGAAACCCATAAACCCTATAGGACCCCATAAGGACCCCATAAACCCTATGGGACCCTATAAGGAACCCATAAATCCTATGGGACCCTATAAGGACCCCATAAACCCTATAGGACCCCATAATGTCCCTATAAACCCTATAGGACCCCATAAAAGCTATAGGACTCAATAAGGTCCCTATAAACAATATAGGACCCCATAAGCCCTATAGGACCCCATAAGGTCCCCATAAACCCTATAGGACCCCATAAACCCTATAGGACCCCATAAACCCTATAGGACCCCAGAAGGTTCCTTTAAACCCTATAGGACCCCATAAAGACCCTCAAACCCTATTGGACCCTATAAGGACCCCCAAACCCTATGGGACCCTATAAGGACCCCATAAACCCTATAGGACCCCATAAAACCTATAGGACCCCATAAGGTTCCTATAAACCCTATAGGACCCCATAAAGACCCTCAAACCCTATTGGACCCTGTAAGGACCCCCAAACCCTATGGGACCCTATAAGGACCCCATAAACCCCATAGGACCCCATAAAGACCATCAAACCCTATTGGACCCAATAAGGACCCCCAAACCCTATGGGACCCTATAAGGACCCCATAAACCCTATAGGACCCCATGAAACCTAAAGGACCCCATAAGGTTCCTATAAACCCTATAGGACCCCATAAAGACCCTCAAACCCTATTGGACCCTATAAGGACCCCATAAATCCTATGGGACCCTATAAGGACCCCCAAACCCCATACAGAGCCCCAAACCCTATGGGACCCTATAAGGACCCCATAAACCCTATAGGACCCCATAATGTCCCTATAAACCCTATAGGACCCCATAAAAGCTATAGGACTCCATAAGGTCCCTATAAACAATATAGGACCCCATAAACCCTATAGGACCCCATAAGGTCCCCATAAACCCTATAGGACCCCATAAACCCTATAGGACCCCATAAACCCTATAGGACCCCAGAAGGTTCCTTTAAACCCTATAGGACCCCATAAAGACCCTCAAACCCTATTGGACCCAATAAGGACCCCCAAACCCTATGGGACCCTATAAGGACCCCATAAACCCTATAGGACCCCATAAACCCTATAGGACCCCATAAAGTTCCTATAAACCCTATAGGACCCCATAAGGATACCCATACCCCATGAAGACCCTCAAACCCTATGGGACCCTATAAGGACCCCATAAACCCTATAGGACCCCATGAAACCTAAAGGACCCCATAAGGTTCCTATAAACCCTATAGGACCCCATAAAGACCCTCAAACCCTATTGGACCCTATAAGGACCCCATAAACCCCATAGGACCCCATAAAGACCCTCAAACCCTATGGGACCCCATAAGGACACCCATACCCCATAAAGACCCTCAAACCCTATGGGACCCTATAAGGACCCCACAAACCCTATGGGACCCTATAAGGACCCCATAAACCCTATGGGACCCCATAAGGACCCCATAAACCCTATGGGACCCTATAAGGACCCCATAAACCCTATGGGACCCTATAAGGACCCCCAAACCCCATACAGAGCCCCAAACCCTATGGGACCCTATAAGGACCCCATAAACCCTATGGGACCCCATAAAGACCCTCAAACCCTATGGGACCCTATAAGGACCCCCAAACCCTATGGGACCCTATAAGGACCCCATAAGTCCTATAGGACCCTATAAGGACCCCATAAAGACCCTCAAACCCTATGGGACCCCATAAAGACCCCTTATCCACCCCATATATGGTCCCTATCCCCCCTATATTGCCCCTCTAACCCTATAGGGTTTCTGTTCCCCCATAGGGTTTCTGTTCCCCTATAGGGTCCCATTACCCCGCGATGACTCGGAGGGCATCCCATACCCTTATAGGGTCCCTATATCTCCTCTAGATCCCCTATACACCCCATACATGGTCCCTATTGCCCCTATATCCCCTATAACCCTATAGGGTTTCTGTTCCCTTATAGGGTTTCTGTTCCCCCATAGGGTCCCATTACCCCGTGATGACTCGGATGTCCCTATTCCCCCCTATACAGCCCCTATTCCCCCCTATACAGCCCCTATTACCCCTATACACCCCATATATGGTCCCTATATCCCCCATAACCCTATAGGGTTTCTGTTCCCTTATAGGGTTTCTGTTCCCCTATAGGGTTTCTGTTCCCCCATAGGGTCCCATTGCCCCACAATGACTCGGAGGGCATCCCATATCCTTATAGGATCCCTATAGCTCCTATAATGCCCTATAGAGGATCCCTATATCCCCTATAACCCTATAGGGTTTCTGTTCCCTTATAGGGTTTCTGTTCCCCCATAGGGTTTGTGTTCCCCTATAGGGTCCCATTACCCCGCGATGACTCAGAGGGCATCCCATACCCTTATAGGATCCCTATTACTCCTATAATACCCCATAGATCCCCTATACACCCCATATATGGTCCCTATATCCCCCATAACCCTATAGGGTTTCTGTTCCCTTATAGGGTTTCTGTTCCCCTATAGGGTCCCACTGCCCCGTGATGACTCGGAGGGCATCCCATACCCTTATAGGATCCATATCCCCCCCTATACAGCCCCTATTCCCCCCTATACAGCCCCTATTACCCCTATACACCCCATATATGGTCCCTATATCCCCTATAACCCTATATGGTTTGTGTTCCCCCATAGGGTCCCATTACCCCGCGATGACTTGGATGTCCCTGTTCCCCCCCATACAGCCCCTATTACCCCCTATACAGCCCCTATTCCCCCCTATACAGCCCCTATTACCCCTATACACCCCATATATGGTCCCTATATCCCCCATAACCCTATAGGGTTTCTGTTCCCCTATAGGGTCCCATTGCCCCGCAATGACTCGGAGGGCATCCCATACCCTTATAGGGTCCATATCCCCCCTATACAGCCCCTATTACCCCCTATACAGCCCCTATTCCCCCCTATACAGCCCCTATTCCCCCCTATGCAGCCCCTATTACCCCTATACACCCCATATATGGTCCCTATATCCCCCATAACCCTATAGGGTTTCTGTTCCCTTATAGGGTTTCTGTTCCCCCATAGGGTCCCATTACCCCGCGATGACTCGGAGGGCATCCCATACCCTTATAGGGTCCCTATTCCCCCCTATACAGCCCCTATTCCCCCCTATACAGCCCCTATTACCCCTATACACCCCATACATGGTCCCTATCCCCCCTATATTGCCCCTATAACCCTATAGGGTTTCTGTTCCCCTATAGGGTCCCGCTGCCCCACGATGACTCGGAGGGCAACCCATACCCTTATAGGGTCCCTATTCCCCCCTATACAGCCCCTATTACCCCTATAGTGCCCCTATAGGGTCCCTATATCTCCTCTAGATCCCCTATACACCCCATAGAGGATCCCTATTACCCCTACGCACCCCATATATGGTCCCTATATCCCCTCTAACCCTATAGGGTTTCTGTTCCCCTATAGGGTCCCATTACCCCGCGATGACTCGGAGGGCATCCCATACCCTTATAGGGTCCCTATTCCCCCCTATACAGCCCCTATTACCCCTATAGTGCCCCTATTACCCCTATACACCCCATATATGGTCCCTATAGTGCCCCTATAACCTTATAGGGTTTCTGTTCCCCTATAGGGTCCCATTACCCCGCGATGACTTGGAGGCCATCCCATACCCTTATAGGGTCCCTATATCTCCTCTAGATCCCCTATACACCCCATACATGGTCCCTATTGCCCCTATATCCCCTATAACCCTATAGGGTTTCTGTTCCCTTATAGGGTTTCTGTTCCCCCATAGGGTCCCATTACCCCGCGATGACTCAGATGTCCCTATTCCCCCCTATACAGCCCCTATTACCCCTATACAGCCCCTATTACCCCTATACACCCCATATATGGTCCCTATATCCCCTATAACCTTATAGGGTTTCTGTTCCCCTATAGGGTCCCATTACCCCGCGAATGACTTGGAGGGCATCCCATACCATTATAGGGTCCCTATAGCTCCTATAATGCCCTATAGAGGATCCCTATATCCCCTATAACCCTATAGGGTTTCTGTTCCCTTATAGGGTTTCTGTTCCCCCATAGGGTTTCTGTTCCCCTATAGGGTCCCATTACCCCGCGATGACTCGGAGGGCATCCCATACCCTTATAGGGTCCCTATATCTCCTCTAGATCCCCTATACACCCCATATATGGTCCCTATTGCCCCTATATCCCCCATAACCCTATAGGGTTTCTGTTCCCTTATAGGGTTTCTGTTCCCCCATAGGGTCCCATTGCCCCGTGATGACTCGGAGGCCATCCCATACCCTTATAGGGTCCCTATTCCCCCCCATACAGCCCCTATTACCCCCTATACAGCCCCTATTACCCCTATACACCCCATATATGGTCCCTATAGTGCCCCTGTAACCCTATAGGGTTTCTGTTCCCCTATAGGGTCCCATTGCCCCGCGATGACTCAGAGGGCATCCCATACCCTTATAGGGTCCCTATTCCCCCCTATAGGGTCTCTATATTCCCTATAATACCCCTACACACCCCATATATGGTCCCTATATCCCCCATAACCCTATAGGGTTTCTGTTCCCCTATAGGGTTTCTGTTCCCCTATAGGGTTTCTGTTCCCCTATAGGGTCCCACTGCCCCGTGATGACTCGGAGGGCATCCCATACCCTTATAGGGTCCCTATTCCCCCCTATACAGCCCCTATTACCCCTATACACCCCATATATGGTCCCTATAGTGCCCCTATAACCTTATAGGGTTTCTGTTCCCCTATAGGGTCCCATTGCCCCGCGATGACTCAGATGTCCCTATTCCCCCCTATACAGCCCCTATTCCCCCCTATACAGCCACTATTACCCCCTATACAGCCCCTATTACCATTATACACCCCATATATGGTCCCTATATCCCCTCTAACCCTATAGGGTTTCTGTTCCCTTATAGGGTTTCTGTTCCCCTATAGGGTCCCATTGCCCCGCGATGACTCGGATGTCCCTATTCCCCCCTATACAGCCCCTATTACCCCTATATACCCCATATATGGTCCCTATAGTGCCCCTATAACCTTATAGGGTTTCTGTTCCCCTATAGGGCCCCATTGCCCCGCAATGACTCGGAGGGCATCCCATACCCTTATAGGGTCCCTATTCCCCCCTATACGGCCCCTATTCCCCCCTATACAGCCCCTATTACCCCTATACACCCCATATATGGTCCCTATCCCCCCTATAGTGCCCCTATAACCCTATAGGGTTTCTGTTCCCCCATAGGGTCCCATTACCCCGCGATGACTCGGAGGGCATCCCATACCCTTATAGGGTCCCTATTCCCCCCTATACAGCCCCTATTACCCCCTATACAGCCCCTATTACCCCTATACACCCCATACATGGTCCCTATTGCCCCTATATTGCCCCCATAACCCTATATGGTTTGTGTTCCCCCATAGGGTCCCATTACCCCGCGATGACTCCTTGGGGTTCCGGCAGCGCCAGGCTCGTGCCGCCCAATTGGCTCGTGAGATCGAGGGCAGCTCCCAGTACAGGCTGCGCGTCGCCATGGAGAACGACGACGAGGAGACCAGGTGGGGCACATCCCATAATACTTATAGGGTATTGACCCTATATGACCCTATAGGAACACATAGGAACCCATTGGAATCCATTGAACCCCATTGGAACCCATTGGAACCCATAGGAACCCATTGATCTCCATTGATCCCATAAGAAACCCCATAGGAACCCATTGGAACCCATTGACCCCATAGGAACCCATTACGACGAGGAGACCAGGTGGGGGACATCCCATAATACTTATAGGGTATTGACCCTATATGACCCTATATGAACACGTGGGAACCCATTGGAATCCATTGACCCCATAGGAACCCATTGGTTTCCATTGACCCCATAGGAACCCATTAGAATCCATTGAACCCCATAGGAACCCATTGGAATCCATAGGAACCCATTATCTCCATTGACCCCATAAGAAACCCCATAGGAACCCATTGGAGCCCACTGACCCCATAGGAACCCATTGATCCCATAGGAACCCATTGATATCTATTGAAACCCATTGACTCCATTGGAACCCATAGGAACCCATTGACCCCATAGGAACCCATTGACCCCATAGGAACCCATAGGAACCCATTGGAACCCATTGATCCCATAGGAACCCATTAGAATCCATTGACCCCATAGGAACCCATTAGAATCCATTGAACCCCATAGGAACCCATTAGAATCCATTGACCCCATAGGAACCCATTAGAATCCATTGAACCCCATAGGAACCCATTAGAATCCATTGACCCCATAGGAACCCATTAGAATCCATTGACCCCATAGGAACCCATTAGAATCCATTGACCCCATAGGAACCCATTACGACGACGAGACCAGGTGGGGGACATCCCATAATACTTATAGGGTATTGACCCTATATGACCCTATAGGAACACATGGGAACCCATTGGAATCCATAGGAACCCATTAGAATCCATTGAACCCATAGGAATCCATTGGAACCCATTGGAACCCATTACGACGAGGAAAGGAGGTGGGGGACATCCCATAATACTTATAGGGGACCCTATAGGAACACATAGGAACCCATTGGAATCCATTGAAACCCATAGGATCCCATTGATCCCATTGGAACCCGTTGGTTTCCATTGATCCCATAGGAACCCATTGATCCCATTGGAACCCATTGACCCCATAGGAACCCATTGGAACCCATAGGAATCCATTGACCCCATGGGAACCCATAGGAACCCATTGACCCCATAGGAACCTATAGGAACCCATTAGAATCCATTGACCCCATTAAGAACCCATTAGAGTCCATTGACCCCATAGGAACCCATTGGAACCCATAGGAATCCATTGACCCCATGGGAACCCATTGGAACCCATTGACCCCATAGGAACCCATTGACCCCATAGGAACCCATTGGAACCCATTAGAATCCATTGACCCCATTAAGAACCCATTAGAGTCCATTGACCCCATAGGAACCCATAGGAACCCATAGGAATCCATTGACCCCATAGGAACCCATTAGAATCCATTGACCCCATAGGAACCCATTGGTTTCCATTGGAACCCATTAGAATCCATTGACCCCATAGGAACCCATTGGAACCCATAGGAACCCATTGGAATCCATTGACCCCATAGGAACCCATTGGAACCCATAGGAACCCATTAGAATCCATTGACCCCATAGGAACCCATTGGAACCCATAGGAGCCCATTGGAATCCATTGACCCCATAGGAACCCATTGGAACCCATAGGAACCCATTAGAATCCATTGACCCCATAGGAACCCATTAGAATCCATTGACCCCATAGGAACCCATTGGAATCCATTGACCCCATAGGAACCCATTGGAATCCATTGACCCCATAGGAACCCATTGGAACCCATTGACCCCATAGAAGCCCATTAGAATCCATTGAGCCCCATAGGAACCCATTAGAGTCCATTGACCCCATAGGAACCCATTGGAACCCACTGACCCCATAGGAACCCATTGACCCCATTGGTTTCCATTGGAACCCATTGGAACCCATTGTACCCATAGGAACCCATTGGAATCCATTGACCCCATAGGAACCCATTAGAATCCATTGAACCCCATAGGAACCCATTAGAATCCATTGAACCCCATAGGAACCCATTAGAATCCATTGAACCCCATAGGAACCCATTAGAATCCATTGAACCCCATAGGGACCCATTAGAATCCATTGACCCCATAGGAACCCATTAGAATCCATTGACCCCATAGGAACCCATTGGAACGCACTGACCCCATAGGAACCCATTGACACCTATAGGAACCCATTGACCCCATAGGAACCCATTGGGACCCATAGGAACCCATTGACACCATAGGAACCCATTGGAACCCACTGACCCCATAAGAAACCCCATTGGAACCCATTGGAATCCATTGACCCCATAGGAACCCATAGGAACCCATTATCTCCACTGACCCCATAAGAAACCCCATAGGATCCCATTGGAGCCCACTGACCCCATAGGAACCCATAGGAACCCATTGATCTCCACTGACCCCATAAGAAACCCCATAGGATCCCATTGGAGCCCACTGACCCCATAGGAACCCATAGGAACCCATTGGAATCCATTGACCCCATAAGAAACCCCATAGGAACCCATAGGAATCCATTGACTCCATAGGATCCCATTGACCCCATAGAAACCCATTCATCTCCATTGACCCCATAAGAAACTCCATAGGAACCCATTGACCCCATAGGAACCCATTGGAACCCATTGACCCCCATTAATTAACACTAACGAGCTCTAATTAACCCCACAGGGACCCCAAGATGGCGGCGCTGCCCCAAAGGCTTCGGGGGGCTCCTGGGGGGCTGCGATGTGCCCCAATGGGACCCCAGCCCCATAACGGAGGTGAGTGGGACCCCATAGGACCCCATAGAACCCAATGGGACCCTATAGAACCCCATAGGACCCCATATAACCCAATGGGACCCCATAGAACCCCATAGGACCCCATATAACCAAGTGGGACCCCATAGAACCCCATAGGACCCCATATAACCCAATGGGACCCCATAGAACCCCATAGGACCCCATATAACCCAGTGGGACCCCATAGAACCCCATAGGACCCCATATAACCCAATGGGACCCCAACCCCATAACGGAGGTGAGTGGAACCCCATAGGACCCCATAGACTCCAATGGGACCCCATAGAACCCCATAGGACCCCATAGAACCCAATGGGACCCCATAGAACCCCATAGGACCCCATATAACCCAATGGGACCCCATAGAACCCCATAGGACCCCATATAACCCAATGGGACCCCATAGAACCCCATAGGACCCCATATAACCCAATGGGACCCCAACCCCATAACGGAGGTGAGTGGGACCCCATAGGACCCCATAGAACCCAATGGGACCCCATAGAACCCAATGGGACCCCAACCCCATAACGGAGGTGAGTGGGACCCCATAGGAACCCATAGAACCCAATGGGACCCCATAGAACCCAATGGGACCCCAACCCCATAACGGAGGTGAGTGGGACCCCATAGGACCCCATAGAACCCAATGGGACCCCATAGGAACCCCATAGGACCCCATATAACCCAATGGGACCCCAACCCCATAACGGAGGTGAGTGGGACCCCATAGGACCCCATAGAACCCAATGGGACCCCATAGAACCCCATAGGACCCCATAGAACCCAATGGGACCCCATAGACCCCATAGGACCCCATAGAACCCAATGGGACCCCATAGAACCCAATGGGACCCCATATAACCCAATGGGACCCCATAGAACCCAATGGGACCCCAACCCCATAACGGAGGTGAGTGAGACCCCATAGGACCCCATAGAACCCAATGGGACCCCATAGGAACTCATAGAACCCAATGGGACCCCATATAACCCAATGGGACCCCAACCCCATAACGGAGGTGAGTGGGACCCCATAGGACCCCATAAACCCCATAGGAACCCATAGAACCCAATGGGACCCCATAGAACCCCATAGGACCCCAACCCCATAACGGAGGTGAGTGGGACCCCATAGGACCCCATAGAACCTAATGGGACCCCATAGAACCCCATAGAACCCCATAGGACCCCATATAACCCAATGGGACCCCAACCCCATAACGGAGGTGAGTGGGACCCCATAGGACCCCATAGAACCCAATGGGACCCCATAGAACCCCATAGAACCCCATAGGACCCCATAGAACCCAATGGGACCCCATAGAACCCCATAGGACCCCATAGAACCCAATGGGACCCCATAGAACCCCATAGGACCCCATAGAACCCAATGGGACCCGAACCCCATAACGGAGGTGAGTGGGACCCCATAGGACCCCATAGGAACCCATAGGAACCCCATAGGACCCCATATAACCCAATGGGACCCCAACCCCATAACGGAGGTGAGTGGGACCCCATAGGAACCCATAGAACCCAATGGGACCCCATAGAACCCCATAGGACCCCATATAACCCAATGGGACCCCATAGAACCCCATAGGACCCCATAGAAACCCAGTGGGACCCCATAGGAACCCATAAACCCCATAGGACCCCATAGGAACCCAGAAACCCCATAGGAACCCATATAACCCAATGGGACCCCAACCCCATAACGGAGGTGAGTGGGACCCCATAGGACCCCATAGGAACCCATAGGACCCCATATAACCCAATGGGACCCCATAGGACCCCATAGGAACCCATAGGACCCCATATAACCCAATGGGACCCCATAGGACCCCATAGGAACCCATAAACCCCATAGAACCCCATAGGACCCCATAGAACCCAATGGGACCCCATAGGAACCCCATAGGACCCCATAACCCCATACAGGTGACCCTATAGGACGCCATAGGACCCCATAGAACCCTATAGGACCTCATAGAACCCCATAGGACCCCATAGGACCCCATAACCCCCCCCAGACCCCATAGAACCCCATAGGACCCCATAGGACCCCATAAACCCCATTGAGACCCCATAGGACCCCATAACCCCCCCCAGACCCCATAGGACCCCATAGGATCCCATAGAACCCCATAGGACCCCATAGGACCCCATAGAACCCCATATAACCCCATAACCCCATACAGGTGACCCTATATGTTTTCCCCCCTTTTAGAGCTGTCCCGGATGTCCCCCATAGGACCCCATAGAACCCCATAACCCCCCCCAGACCCCATAGGACCCCATAGGACCCCATAGAACCCCATAGGATCCCATAGGACCCCATAGAACCCCATAGAACCCCATTGGGACCCCATAGGACCCCATAACACCCCCAGACCCCATAGAACCCCATAGAACCCCATTGGGACCCCATAGGACCCCATAAACCCCCCCAGACCCCTTAGGACCCCATAAGTCCCCCCCAGACCCCATAGGACCCCATAGAACCCCATAGGATCCCATAGGACCCCATAACCCCCACCCAGACCCCATAAAACCCCATAGAACCCCATTGGGACCCCATAGGACCCCATAGAACCCCATAAACCCCATAGGACCCCATAGGACCCTATAGGATCCCATAGAACCCTATAGGACCCCATAAGTCCCCCCCAGACCCCTTAGGACCCCATAGAACCCCATAAGTCCCCCCCAGACCCCATAGGACCCCATAAGTCTTACCTTAGACCCCATAGGAACCCCATAGGACACCATAACCCCATAGCCCCCCCCCCCAGACCCCATAGGACCCCATAGAGCCCCATAGAACCCCATAGAACCCCATAGGACCCTATAGAACCCTATAGGACCCCATAGAACCCCATAGGACCCCATAACCCCCCCCAGACCCCATAGAACCCCATAGAACCCCATTGGGACCCCATAGGACCCCATAAACCCCCCCAGACCCCTTAGGACCCCAAAGAACCCCATTGGGACCCCCCAGACCCCATAGGACCCCATAAGTCCCCCCCAGACCCCATAGGACCCCATAGAACCCCATAGGATTCCATAGGACCCCATAACCCCCACCCAGACCCCATAAAACCCCATAGAACCCCATTGGGACCCCATAGGACCCCATAGAACCCCATAGACCCCATAGGACCCCATAGGACCCTATAGGATCCCATAGAACCCTATAGGACCCCATAAGTCCCCCCCAGACCCCTTAGGACCCCATAGAACCCCATAAGTCCCCCCCAGACCCCATAAGACCCCATAAGTCCCACCTTAGACCCCATAGGAACCCCATAGGACACCATAACCCCATAGCCCCCCCCCCCCCCAGACCCCATAGGACCCCATAGAGCCCCATAGAACCCCATAGAACCCCATAGAACCCCATAGGACCCTATAGAACCCTATAGGACCCCATAGAACCCCATAGGACCCCATAGGACCCCATAGAACCCTATAGGATTCTGTAGGACCCCATATAACCCCATAGGACCCCATAACCCCATACAGGTGACCCTATATGTTGTCCCCCCTTTTAGGGCCGTCCCGGATGTCCCCCATAGAACCCCATAGGACCCCATAACCCCCCCCAGACCCCATAGAACCCCATAGGACCCCATAGGACCCCATAGACCCCCCAGATCCCATAGAGCCCCATAGGACCCCATAGGACCTCATAGAACCCTATAAGACCCTATAGGATCCCATAGGACCCCATAGAACCCCATAGGACCCCATAGAACCCTATAGGATCCCATAGGACCCCATAGAACCCTATAGGATCCCATAGGACCCCATAGAACCCCATTGGGACCCTATAGGACCCCATAGAACCCCATAGGACCCCATAGGATCCCATATAGATGACCCTATATCTTGTCCTTTTAGGGCCGTCCCGGATGTCCCCCATAGGACCCCATAGAACCCCATTGGGACCCCATAGAACCCCATAGAACCCCATAACCCCATACAGGTGACCCTATAGGACCCCATAGGACCCCATAACCCCATACAGGTGACCCTATAGGACCCCATAGGACCCCATAACCCCATAACCCCATACAGGTGACCCCATAGGACCCCATAGGACCCCATAGAACCCTATAGGACCCCATAGAACCCCATAGGACCCCATAAGTTCCCCCCAGACCCCATAGGACCCCATAGGACCCCATAGGACCCCATAGAACCCCATAGAACTGCATAGGATCCTATAGGACCCCATAGAGCCCTATAAGACCCCATAGAACCCCATAACCCCATACAGGTGACCCTATAGGATGCCATAGAACCCCATAGAACCCCATAGGACCCTATAGAACCCTATAGGACCCCATAGAACCCCATAGGATCCCATAGGACCCCATAGAACCCCATAGAACCCCATAACCCCATACAGGTGACCCCATAGGACCCCATAGAACCCTATAGGACCCCATAGAACCCCATAGGACCCCATAAGTTCCCCCCAGACCCCATAGGACCCCATAGAACCCCATAGAACTGCATAGGATCCTATAGGACCCCATAGAGCCCTATAAGACCCCATAGAACCCCATAACCCCATACAGGTGACCCTATAGGACCCCATAGGACCCCATAACCCTATAACCCCATACAGGTGACCCTATAGGACCCCATAGGACCCCATAACCCCATAGAGGTGACCCTATAGGACCCCATAGAACCCCATAGGACCCCATAGAACCCCATAGGACCCCATAAGTTCCCCCCAGACCCCATAGGACCCCATAGGACCCCATAGAACACCATAGAACTGCATAGGATCCTATAGGACCCCATAGAGCCCTATAAGACCCCATAGAACCCCATAACCCCATACAGGTGACCCTATAGGATGCCATAGGACCCCATAGAACCCTATAGGACCCCATATAACCCCATAGGACCCCATAGGACCCCATAACCCCCCCCAGACCCCATAGAACCCCATAGGATCCCATAGAACCCCATAGAACCCCATAGGACCCCATAACCCCCACCCAGACCCCATAGAACCCCATAGAACCCTATAGGACCCCATAGGACCCCATAAGTCCCCCCTAGACCCCATAGGACCCCATAGGACCCCATAAGTCCCCCCCAGATCCCATAGAGCCCCGTAGGACCCCATAGAAACCTATAAGACCTTATAGGATCCCATAGGATCCCATAGGACCCCATAGAACCCCAATGGGACCCCATAGAACCCTATAGGACCCCATAGAACCCCATAGCACCCCATAAAACCTTTAAGACCCTATAGGACCCCATAGGACCCCATAGAACCCTATAAGACCCTATAGGATCCAATAGGACCCCATAGAACCCTATAAGACCCTATAGGATCCCATAGTACCCCATAGGACCCTATAAGACCCTATAGGTCCCCATAGGACCCCATAGAACCCTATAAGACCCTATAGGACCCCATAGGACCCCATAGAACCCCATAGGACCCCATATGATCCCATAGAACCCCATAGAACCCTATAAGACCCCATAGGACCCCATAGGACCCCATAGAACCCCATAGAACCCCATAGGACCCCATAGGACCCCATAGAACCCCATAGAACCCCATAGGACCCCATAGGACCCCATAGAACCCTATAGGATCCCATAGGACCCCATAGAACCCTATAGGATCCCATAGGACCCCATAGAACCCCATTGGGACCCCATAGAACCCCATAGAACCCCATAGGATCCCATAGGACCCCATATAACCCCATAGAAGCCCATAACCCCATACAGGTGACCCCATAGGACCCCATAGAACCCTATAGGACCCCATAGAACCCCATAGGACCCCATAAGTTCCCCCCAGACCCCATAGGACCCCATAGAACCCCATAGAACTGCATAGGATCCTATAGGACCCCATAGAGCCCTATAAGACCCCATAGAACCCCATAACCCCATACAGGTGACCCTATAGGACCCCATAGGACCCCATAACCCTATAACCCCATACAGGTGACCCTATAGGACCCCATAGGACCCCATAACCCCATAGAGGTGACCCTATAGGACCCCATAGAACCCCATAGGACCCCATAGAACCCCATAGGACCCCATAAGTTCCCCCCAGACCCCATAGGACCCCATAGGACCCCATAGAACACCATAGAACTGCATAGGATCCTATAGGACCCCATAGAGCCCTATAAGACCCCATAGAACCCCATAACCCCATACAGGTGACCCTATAGGATGCCATAGGACCCCATAGAACCCTATAGGACCCCATATAACCCCATAGGACCCCATAGGACCCCATAACCCCCCCCAGACCCCATAGAACCCCATAGGATCCCATAGAACCCCATAGAACCCCATAGGACCCCATAACCCCCACCCAGACCCCATAGAACCCCATAGAACCCTATAGGACCCCATAGGACCCCATAAGTCCCCCCTAGACCCCATAGGACCCCATAGGACCCCATAAGTCCCCCCCAGATCCCATAGAGCCCCGTAGGACCCCATAGAAACCTATAAGACCTTATAGGATCCCATAGGATCCCATAGGACCCCATAGAACCCCAATGGGACCCCATAGAACCCTATAGGACCCCATAGAACCCCATAGCACCCCATAAAACCTTTAAGACCCTATAGGACCCCATAGGACCCCATAGAACCCTATAAGACCCTATAGGATCCAATAGGACCCCATAGAACCCTATAAGACCCTATAGGATCCCATAGTACCCCATAGGACCCTATAAGACCCTATAGGTCCCCATAGGACCCCATAGAACCCTATAAGACCCTATAGGACCCCATAGGACCCCATAGAACCCCATAGGACCCCATATGATCCCATAGAACCCCATAGAACCCTATAAGACCCCATAGGACCCCATAGGACCCCATAGAACCCCATAGAACCCCATAGGACCCCATAGGACCCCATAGAACCCCATAGAACCCCATAGGACCCCATAGAACCCTATAGGATCCCATAGGACCCCATAGAACCCTATAGGATCCCATAGGACCCCATAGAACCCCATTGGGACCCCATAGAACCCCATAGAACCCCATAGGACCCCATAGGATCCCATATATGTGACCCTATATGTTGTCCTTATAGGGCCGTCCCGGTTGTCCCCTAAATGTCAGCGCCCCATAAGGGGGGGTAAAGCCGGAGCCCACCCCACAACCACAGGTGAGACCCCACATGGGGTTTGGGGCCATTTAGGGCCGTTTTGGGTCATTTTAGGGTCGTTTTGGGTCATTTTAGGGCCATTTTGGGTCCATTTAGGGTCTATTTAGGGTCATTTTGGGGTCGTTTGGGGTTTATTTAGGACCATTTAGGGTCATTTTAGGGCCATTTTGGGGTCATTTTGGGTCTATTTAGGGCCATTTTGGGTCCATTTTGGGTCTATTTAGGGTCAATTTAGGGCCATTTTGGGTCTATTTAGGGTCAATTTAGGGCCATTTTGGGCCATTTAGGGCCATTTTGGGTCAATTTAGGGTCATTTTGGGTCTATTTAGGGTCATTTTAGGGCCATTTTGGGTTTATTTAGGGCCATTTAGGGCAATTTAGGGCCATTTTGGGTCATTTAGGGCCATTTTGGGTCTATTTAGGGTCACTTTAGGGCCATTTTGGGTCATTTAGGGTCTATTTAGGGCCATTTTGGGTCCATTTAGGGTCTATTTAGGGTCATTTTGGGGTCGTTTGGGGTCTATTTAGGGTCATTATAGGGCCATTTTGGGTCTATTTAGGGTCATTATGGGGCCATTTAGGGTCATTTAGGGTCAATTTAGGGCCATTTAGGGTCATTTAGGGACATTTTAAGGGTCATTTTGGGTCATTTTAGGGCCATTTTGGGGTCATTTTGGGTCTATTTAGGGCCATTTAGGGCCATTTTGGGTCTATTTAGGGCCATTTAGGGCCATTTTAGGGCCATTTTGGGTCATTTAGGGCCATTTAGGGTCTATTTAGGGTCAATTTAGGGCCATTTAGGGCCATTTAGGGCCGTTTTGGGATCATTTAGGGCCATTTTGGGTCTATTTAGGGCCATTTTGGGTCCATTTAGGGCCATTTTAGGACCATTTAGGGTCTATTTAGGGCCATTTTGGGGCCATTTAGGGTCATTTTGGGTCATTTTAGGGTCATTTTGGGTCTATTTAGGGCCATTTAGGGGCCATTTAGGGCCGTTTTGGGTCATTTTAGGGTCATTTTGGGTCTATTTAGGGTCAATTTAGGGCCATTTTGGGTCATTTTGGGTCTATTTAGGGCCATTTTGGGGTCATTTTGGGTCTATTTAGGGCCATTTTGGGTCCATTTAGGGCCATTTAGGGCAATTTAGGGCCATTTTAGGGCCATTTTGGGTCATTTAGGGCCATTTTGGGTCTATTTAGGGTCAATTTAGGGCCATTTTGGGTCTATTTAGGGTCATTTAGGGCCCTTTTGGGTCTATTTATGGCCATTTTGGGTCCATTTAGGGCCATTTTATGGCCATTTTTGGTCAATTTAGGGCCATTTTGGGTCCATTTTGGGTCTATTTAGGACCATTTTGGGTCTATTTAGGGTCATTATAGGGCCATTTTGGGTCATTTTAGGGCCATTTTGGGTCTATTTAGGGCCATTTTAGGGCCATTTTGGGTCTATTTAGGGCCATTTTGGGTCCATTTAGGGCAATTTAGGGCCATTTTAGGGCCATTTAGGGTCATTTTAGGGCCATTTTGGGTCATTTTAGTACCATTTTAGGGTCTATTTAGGGTCAATTTAGGTCATTTTAGGGCCATTTTTGGTCAATTTAGGGCCATTTTGGGTCTGTTTAGGGTCATTTTAGGGCCATTTTGGGTTTATTTAGGGTCATTTAGGGTCTATTTAGGGCCATTTTGGGTCCATTTAGGGCCATTTAGGGCAATTTAGGGCCATTTTAGGGCCATTTTGGGTCTATTTAGGGCCATTTTGGGTCTATTTAGGGTCAATTTAGGGCCATTTTGGGCCATTTAGGGCCGTTTTGGGATCATTTAGGGCCATTTAGGGCAATTTAGGGCCATTTTGGGTCATTTTAGGACCATTTTAGGGTCTATTTAGGGTCAATTTAGGTCATTTTAGGGCCATTTTTGGTCAATTTAGGGCCATTTTGGGTCTGTTTAGGGTCATTTTAGGGCCATTTTGGGTCTATTTAGGGCCATTTTAGGGCCATTTTGGGGTCATTTTATGGCCATTTTGGGTCTATTTAGGGTCATTTTGGGTCCATTTAGGGCCATTTTAGGGTCATTTTGGGTCTATTTAGGGCCATTAGGGGTCTATTTAGGGTCTATTTAGGGTCTATTTATGGCCATTTTGGGTCCATTTAGGGTCATTTTAGGGCCATTTAGGGCCATTTTGGGTCTATTTAGGGTCATTTTGGGTCTATTTAGGGCCGTTTTGGGTCTATTTAGGGTCAATTTAGGGTCATTTAGGGCCATTTTGGCTCTATTTAGGGTCCATTTAGGGCCATTTTAGGCTCATTTTGGGTCTATTTAGGGTCATTTTGGGTCCATTTAGGGCCATTTTGGGTCCATTTAGGGCCATTTTGGGTCCATTTAGGGTCTATTTAGGGTCATTTTGGGGTTGTTTGGGGTCTATTTAGGGTCATTTTAGGGCCATTTTGGGTCTATTTAGGGTCATTATGGGGCCATTTAGGGTCATTTTGGGTCATTTTAGGGCTATTTAGGGCCATTTTGGGTCTATTTAGGGCCATTTTGGGTCCATTTAGGGCAATTTAGGGCCATTTTAGGGCCATTTTGGGTCATTTAGGGCCATTTTGGGTCTATTTAGGGTCAATTTAGGGCCATTTTGGGTCATTTTAGGGCCATTTTGGGTCATTTTAGGACCATTTTAGGGTCTATTTAGGGTCAATTTAGGTCATTTTAGGGCCATTTTGGGTCTATTTAGGGCCATTTTGGGTCCATTTAGGGCCATTTTAGGGTCATTTTGGGTCATTTTAGGGCCATTTTGGGTCCATTTTGGGTCTATTTAGGGCCATTTTGGGTCTATTTAGGGTCAATTTAGGGCCATTTTGGGTCTATTTAGGGCCATTTTGGGTCCATTTAGGGCCATTTTGCGTCAATTTAGGGTCTATTTAGGGTCATTTTGGGGTCGTTTGGGGTTTATTTAGGGTCATTATAGGGCCATTTTGGGTCATTTTGGGTCATTTTAGGGCCATTTTAGAGCCATTTAGGGTCTATTTAGGGCCATTTTAGGGCCATTTTGGGTCTATTTAGGGCCGTTTTGGGTCTATTTAGGGTCAATTTAGGGTCTATTTAGGGCCATTTTGGGTCAATTTAGGGCCATTTTAGGGCCATTTTGGGTCTATTTAGGGCCATTTTAGGGCCATTTTGGGTCTATTTAGGGCCATTTTGGGTCTATTTAGGGTCATTTTAGGGCCATTTTGGGTCTATTTAGGGCCATTTTAGGACCATTTTGGGTCATTTTAGGGCCATTTTGGGTCTATTTAGGGTCATTATGGGGCCATTTAGGGCCATTTAGGGTCTATTTAGGGCCATTTTGGGTCCATTTAGGGCCATTTAGGGTCCATTTAGGGCCATTTTGGGTCTATTTAGGGTCATTTTGGGTCATTTTAGGGCCATTTTGGGTCATTTAGGGCCATTTTGGGTTTATTTAGGGTCATTTAGGGTTTATTTAGGGCCATTTTGGGTCTATTTAGGGCCATTTTGGGTCCATTTAGGGTCATTATGGGGCCATTTAGGGTCATTTTGGGTCATTTTAGGGCCATTTTGGGTTTATTTAGGGTCATTTAGGGTCTATTTAGGGCCATTTTGGGTCTATTTAGGGCCATTTAGGTCCATTTAGGGCCATTTAGGGCAATTTAGGGTCATTTTAGGGCCATTTTGGGTTTATTTAGGGTCATTAAGGGTCTATTTAGGGTCATTTTGGGTCTATTTAGGGCCATTTAGGGTCCATTTAGGGCCATTTAGGGCAATTTAGGGCCATTTTAGGGCCATTTTGGGTCATTTAGGGCCATTTAGGGTCTATTTAGGGTCTATTTAGGGCCATTTTGGGTCTATTTAGGATCGTTTTGGGTCTATTTAGGGCCATTTTGGGTCCATTTAGGGCCATTTTGGGTCCATTTAGGGTCTATTTAGGGTCATTTTGGGGTCGTTTGGGGTTTATTTAGGGTCATTTTAGGGCCATTTTGGGTCTATTTAGGGTCATTTAGGGTCTATTTAGGGCCATTTGGGGTCCATTTAGGGCCATTTAGGGTCCATTTAGGGCCATTTAGGGCAATTTAGGGCCATTTTAGGGCCATTTTGGGTCATTTAGGGCCATTTTGGGGCCATTTAGGGCCATTTTGGGTCATTTAGGGCCATTTTGGGTCTATTTAGGGTCAATTTAGGGCCATTTTGGGCCATTTAGGGCCATTTTGGGCCATTTAGGGCCGTTTTGGGATCATTTAGGGCCATTTAGGGTCATTTTAGGGCCATTTTGGGTCATTTTAGGACCATTTTAGGGTCTATTTAGGGTCAATTTAGGTCATTTTAGGGCCATTTTTGGTCAATTTAGGGCCATTTTGGGTCTGTTTAGGGTCATTATAGGGCCATTTTGGGTCTATTTAGGGCCATTTTAGGGCCATTTTGGGTCTATTTAGGGCCATTTTAGGACCATTTAGGGCC
This sequence comes from Coturnix japonica, assembly GCF_054131305.1. Classification (NCBI taxonomy): domain Eukaryota; kingdom Metazoa; phylum Chordata; class Aves; order Galliformes; family Phasianidae; genus Coturnix; species Coturnix japonica. Next base: position 256,977 of record NC_140679.1, on the reverse strand, counting down.
ATTTTAGGGCCATTTTGGGGTCATTTTGGGTCTATTTAGGGCCATTTTGGGTCTATTTAGGGTCAATTTAGGGCCATTTAGGGCCATTTTAGGGCCATTTTGGGTCATTTAGGGCCATTTTGGGTCTATTTAGGGTCAATTTAGGGCCATTTTAGGACCATTTAGGGTCTATTTAGGGCCATTTTGGGGTCATTTTGGGTCTATTTAGGGCCATTTTAGGACCATTTTGGGTCTATTTAGGGCCATTTTAGGGCCATTTTGGGTCTATTTAGGGCCATTTTAGGACCATTTAGGGTCATTTTAGGGCCATTTTGGGTCTATTTAGGGCCATTTTGGGTCCATTTTGGGTCTATTTAGGGTCATTTTGGGGTCGTTTGGGGTTTATTTAGGGTCATTATAGGGCCATTTTGGGTCTATTTAGGGTCATTATGGGGCCATTTAGGGTCATTTTGGGTCATTTTAGGGTCTATTTTGGGTCAATTTAGGTCATTTTAGGGTCATTTAGGGTCTATTTAGGGCCATTTTGGGTCCATTTAGGGCCATTTTAGGGCCATTTTGGGTCCATTTAGGGCCATTTTGGGTCCATTTAGGGTCTATTTAGGGTCATTTTGGGGTCGTTTGGGGTTTATTTAGGGTCATTTTAGGGCCATTTTGGGTCTATTTAGGGTCATTATGGGGCCATTTAGGGTCATTTAGGGTCATTTTAGGGTCATTTTGGGTCTATTTAGGGTCATTTTGGGTCTATTTAGGGTCGTTTTGGGTCCATTTAGGGCCATTTTGGGTCTATTTAGGGCCATTAGGGGTCTATTTAGGGTCATTATGGGGCCATTTAGGGTCATTTTGGGTCAATTTAGGGCCATTTAGGGTCATTTAGGGACATTTTAAGGGCCATTTTGGGTCACTTTAGGGCCATTTTGGGTCATTTTGGGTCTATTTAGGGCCATTTTAGGGCCATTTTGGGGTCATTTTATGGCCATTTTGGGTCTATTTAGGGTCATTTTGGGTCCATTTAGGGCCATTAGGGGTCTATTTAGGGTCTATTTAGGACCATTTAGGTCCATTTTGGGTCCATTTAGGGCCATTTTAGGGTCATTTTGGGTCTATTTAGGGCCATTAGGGGTCTATTTAGGGTCTATTTAGGACCATTTAGGTCCATTTTGGGTCCATTTAGGGCCATTTTGGGGTCATTTTGGGTCTCTTCCTGTTTAGGCCCCACCCCTGAAGCTTCAGACCCCCCCCAAGATGGCGGACGGGAAAACAACGACCCCCCCCGGACCAACGGCAAAGGTCAGTGACCCCATAGAACCCCATAGATCCCATATAACCCCATATATCCCATATATCCCATATAACCCCATATAACCTCATATACCCCCATATACCCCCATATAACCCCATATAACCCCATATAACCCCATATAACCTCATATACCCCCATATACCCCCATATAACCCCATATAACCCCATATAACCCCATATAATCCCATATAACCCCATATATCCCCATATAACCCCATATAACCCCATATAACCCCATATAACCTCATATAACCCCATATAACCCCATATAACCCCATATAACCCCATATATCCCATATAACCCCATATATCCCATATATCCCCATATATCCCCATATAATCCCATATAATCCCATATAATCCCATATAACCCCATATAATCCCATATAATCCCATATAACCCCATATAACCCCATATAACCCCATATAATCCCATATCCCCCCATATCCCCCCATATAACCCCATATAACCCCATATAACCCCATATAACCCCATATAACCCCATATAATCCCATATAATCCCATATAATCCCATATATCCCATATAATCCCATATAACCCCATATAACCCCATTTAATCCCATATAACCCCATATAACCCCATATAACCCCATATAACCCCATATATCCCATATAATCCCATATAACCCCATATAACCCCATATAACCCCATATAACCCCATATAACCCCATATAATCCCATATAACCCCATATAACCCCATATAACCCCATATAACCCCATATAACCCCATATATCCCATATAACCCCATATAACCCCATATAATCCCATATAATCCCATATAATCCCATATAATCCCATATATCCCATATAATCCCATATAATCCCATATATCCCATATAACCCCATATAATCCCATATAATCCCATATAACCCCATATAACCCCATATAGCCCCATATAACCCCATATAATCCCATATAGCCCCATATAACCCCATATAACCCCATATAATCCCATATAATCCCATATATCCCATATAACCCCATATATCCCATATAATCCCATATATCCCATATAACCCCATATAATCCCATATAATCCCATATAACCCCATATAACCCCATATAATCCCATATATCCCATATAACCCCATATAACCCCATATACCCCCATATAACCCCATATAACCCCATATAACCCCATATAATCCCATATATCCCATATAACCCCATATAATCCCATATAATCCCATATAACCCCATATAACCCCATATAACCCCATATAACCCCATATAACCCCATATAACCCCATATAACCCCATATAACCCCATATATCCCATATAATCCCATATAACCCCATATAACCCCATATAACCCCATATATCCCATATAATCCCATATAACCCCATATAACCCCATATAACCCCATATACCCCATATAATCCCATATAATCCCATATAACCCCATATAACCCCATATAACCCCATATATCCCATATAACCCCATATAACCCCATATAACCCCATATAACCCCATATAACCCCATATAATCCCATATAACCCCATATAATCCCATATATCCCATATATCCCATATAACCCCATATAACCCCATATAACCCCGTATAATCCCATATAACCCCATATAACCCCATATAATCCCATATATCCCATATAATCCCATATATCCCATATAATCCCATATAATCCCCTATAGCGCTGCTACCACTGGAGGAGCTGCGACAGTTCGGGGCTCAGTTCAAGGTGGGTTTAATGGGGTCCCTATAGGGTCTATGGGGTCTCTATGGGGTTATGGGGTCCCTATGGGGTCTCTGTGGGGTTATGGGGTCTCTATGGGTCTCTATGGGGTCCATATGGGGTTATGGGGTCCCTATGGGGTCTCTATGGGGTTATGGGGTCTCTATGGGGTTATGGGGTCCCTATGGGGTCTCTATGGGGTTATGGGGTCTCTATGGGGTTATGGGGTCCCTATGGGGTCTCTGTGGGGTTATGGGGTCCCTATGGGGTCTCTATGGGGTTATGGGGTCTCTATGGGGTTATGGGGTCCCTATGGGGTTATGGGATCCCTATGGGGTTGGGGGTCTCTATGGGGTCTCTATGGGGTCCCTATGGGGTTATGGGATCCCTATGGGGTTGGGGGTCCCTATGGGGTCTCTATGGGGTCCCTATGGGGTTATGGGGTCCCTATGGGGTCTCTATGGGGTCTCTATGGGGTTATGGGGTCCCTATGGGGTTATGGTGTTCCTATGGTGTCCCTATGGGGACTCTATGGGGTCCATATGGGGTTGGGGGTCTCTATGGGGTCTCTATGGGGTTATGGGGTCTCTATGGGGTTATGGGGTCCCTATGGGGTCTCTATGGGGTTATGGGGTCTCTATGGGGTTATGGGGTCTCTATGGGGTTATGGGGTCCCTATGGGGTCTCTATGGGGTTATGGGGTCTCTATGGGGTTATGGGGTCCCTATGGGGTCTCTATGGGGTCCCTATGGGGTCTCTATGGGGTTATGGGGTCCCTATGGGGTCTCTATGGGGTTATGGGGTCTCTATGGGGTTATGGGGTCCCTATGGGGTCTCTATGGGGTTATGGGGTCTCTATGGGGTTATGGGGTCTCTATGGGGTTATGGGGTCCCTATGGGGTCTCTATGGGGTTATGGGGTCTCTATGGGGTTATGGGGTCCCTATGGGGTCTCTATGGGGTCCCTATGGGGTCTCTATGGGGTTATGGGGTCCCTATGGGGTCTCTATGGGGTTATGGGGTCTCTATGGGGTTATGGGGTCCCTATGGGGTCTCTATGGGGTTATGGGGTCCCTATGGGGTTATGGGGTCCCTATGGGGTTATGGGGTCCCTATGGGGTTATGGGGTCCATATGGGGTTGGGGGTCTCTATAGGGTCTCTATAGGGTCACTATGGGGTTATGGGATCCCTATGGGGTTGGGGGTCTCTATGGGGTCTCTATGGGGTTATGGGGTCCCTATGGGGTTATGGTGTTCCTATGGTGTCCCTATGGGGACTCTATGGGGTCCATATGGGGTTGGGGGTCTCTATGGGGTCCCTATGGGGTTATGGGGTCCCTATGGGGTCTCTATGGGGTCCCTATGGGGTTATGGGGTCCCTATGGGGTCTCTATGGGGTCCCTATGGGGTTATGGGGTCCCTATGGGGTCTCTATGGGGTCCCTATGAGGTTATGGGGTCCCTATGGGGTTATGGTGTTCCTATGGGGTCCCTATGGGGTTGGGGGTCTCTATGGGGTCTCTATTGGTCTCTATGGGTTCTCTATGGGGTTGGGGGTCTCTATGGGGTCCATATGGGGTTATGGGGTCCGTATGGGGTTATGGTGTTCCTATGGGGTCCCTATGGGGTCTATATTGGGGTTGGGGGTCTCTATGGGGTCTCTATGGGGTTGGGGGTCTCTGTAGGGTCCCTATGGGGTTATGGGGTCTCTATGGGGTCTCTATGGGGTTGGGGGTTTCTATAGGATCTCTATTGGGTCATGGGGTCTCTATGGGGTCCCCACAGGGTTATGGGGTCCCTATAGGGTTATGGGGTCCATATGGGGTCTCTATGGGGCTGGGGGTCTCTATGGGGTTACGGGGTCCCTATGGGGTCTCTATGGGGTCCCTATGGGGTTATGGGGTCCCTATGGGTTTGGGGGTCTCTATGGGGTCTCTATTGTACTCTATGGGTCTCTATGGGGCTGGGGGTCTCTATAGGGTCTCTATGGGGTCTCTATGGGGTTATGGGGTCCATATGGGGTCTCTATGGGGTCCCTATGTGGTTATGGGGTCCCTATGGGGTCTCTATGGGGTCCATATGGGGTTGGGGGTCTCTATGGGGTCTCTATTGGTCTCTATGGGTCTCTATGGGGTTGGGGGTCTCTATAGGGTCTCTATGGGGTCTCTATGGGTCTATGGGGTCTCTATGGGGTATTAATGGGGTCTCTGTGGGTCTCTATGGGGTATCTATGGGTTATTAATGGGGTCTCTATGGGGTCTCTATGGGTCTCTATGGGTCTCTATTTGGTCTATGGGTCTCTATGGATCTTTAGGGTCTCTATAGGGTCTCTATGGGTCTTTAGGTCTCTATGGGGTCTCTATGGGGTCTCTGTGGGTCTCTATGGGGTCTCTATGGGTGTCTATGGATCTCTATGGGTCTATGGGGTTTCTATAGGGTCTCTATGGGTCTCTATAGGTCTCTATGGGGTTTCTATGGGTCTCTGTAGGTCTCTATGGGGTTTCTATGGGTCTCTATGGGGTCTCTGTGGGTCTATGGGGTCTCTATAGGGTCTCTATGGGTCTATAGGTCTCTATGGGGTTTCTATGGGTCTCTATGGGGTCTCTATGGGTCCCTGTGGGTCTCTATGGGTCTTTGGGGTCTTTATGGGGTCTCTATGGGGTATTAATGGGGTCTCTATGGGTCTCTGTGGGGTTTCTATGGGTCCCTTTGGGTCTCTGTGGGTCCCTATGGGTCTCTATGGGGTTTCTATGGGTTATTAATGGGGTCTCTATGGGGTATTAATGGGGTCTATGGGGTCCCTATGGGGTCTCTATGGGTCTTTGGGGTCTCTATGGGTCTCTATGGGGTCTCTATAGGTCTCTATGGGTCTCTATGTGTCTCTATGGGGTCTCTATGGGGTCTCTATGGGTCTATAGGTCTCTATGGGGTCTCTATGGGGTCTCTATGGGTCTATGGGGTCTCTATGTGTCTCTATTTGTTATTAATGGGGTCTCTATGGGTCTCTATGGGGTCTCTATGGGTCTCTATGGGGTCTATGGGGTCTCTATATGTTATTAATGGGGTCTCTATGGGGTCTCTATGTGTCTCTATGGGTTATTAATGGGGTCTCTATGGGTTATTAATGGGGTCTCTATGGGGTATTAATGGGGTCTATGGGGTCTCTATGGGGTCTCTATGGGGTCTCTATGGGTCTCTATGGGGTCTATGGGGTCTCTATAGGTCTCTATGGGTCTCTATGTGTCTCTATGGGGTCTCTATGGGGTCCCTATGGGGTCTCTATGGGTCTATGGGGTCTCTATGGGTCTCTATGGGGTCTATGGGGTCTCTATATGTTATTAATGGGGTCTCTATGGGGTCTCTATGTGTCTCTATGGGTTATTAATGGGGTCTCTATGGGTTATTAATGGGGTCTCTATGGGGTATTAATGGGGTCTATGGGGTCTCTATGGGGTCTCTATGGGGTCTCTATGGGTCTCTATGGGGTCTATGGGGTCTCTATAGGTCTCTATGGGTCTCTATGTGTCTCTATGGGGTCTCTATGGGGTCCCTATGGGGTCTCTATGGGTCTATGGGGTCTCTATGGGTCTCTATGGGGTCTATGGGGTCTCTATATGTTATTAATGGGGTCTCTATGGGGTCTCTATGGGTCTCTATAGGTCTCTATGGGGTCTCTATATGTTATTAATGGGGTCTCTATGGGGTCTCTATGGGTTATTAATGGGGTCTCTATGGGGTATTAATGGGGTCTATGGGGTCCCTATGGGGTCTCTATGGGTCTTTGGGGTCTCTGTGGGTCCCTATGGGGTCTCTATGGGGTCTCTATGGGGTCTCTATGGGTCTCTATGGGGTCTCTATGGGTCTCTATGGGTCTCTATGGGTGTCTATGGGTCTCTATGGGTCTATGGGGTTTCTATAGGGTCTCTATGGGTCTCTGTAGGTCTCTATGGGGTTTCTATGGGTCTCTATGGGTCTATGGGGTCTCTATAGGGTCTCTATGGGTCTATAGGTCTCTATGGGGTTTCTATGGGTCTTTATGGGGTCTCTATGGGTCCCTGTGGGTCTCTGTGGGTCCCTATGGGTCTCTATGGGGTCTCTATGGGTCTCTATGGGTCTTTGGGGTCTCTATGGGGTCTCTATGGGGTTTCTATGGGGTCTCTATGGGTTTCTATGGGGTCTCTATAGGGTCTTTATAGGTCTCTATGGGTCTTTATGGGGTCTCTATAGGGTATTCATGGGGTCTCTATAGGTCTTTGGGGTCTCTATGGGGTCTCTATGGGTCTGTGGGGTCTCTATGGGGACTCTATGGGTCTCTATGGGTCTATGGGGTCTCTATGGGTCTCTATGGGGTCTATGGGGTCTCTATATGTTATTAATGGGGTCTCTATGGGGTCTCTATGTGTCTCTATGTGTTATTAATGGGGTCTCTATGGGGTCTCTATGGGGTCTCTATGGGGTCTCTATGGGGTCTCTATGGGTTATTAATGGGGTCTATGGGGTCTCTATGGGGTCTCTATAGGTCTCTATGTGTCTCTATGGGGTCTCTATGGGTCTCTATGGGGTCTATGGGGTCTCTATAGGTCTCTATGGGTCTGTATGTGTCTATGGGGTCTCTATGGGTCTCTATGGGTCTATAGGTCTCTATGGGGTCTCTATGGGGTCTCTATGGGTCTATAGGTCTCTATGGGGTCTCTATGGGGTCTCTATGGGTCTATAGGTCTCTATGGGGTCTCTATGGGGTCTCTATGGGGTCTCTATGGGTCTATGGGGTCTCTATGTGTCTCTATTTGTTATTAATGGGGTCTCTATGGGGTCTCTATGGGGTCTCTATGGGTCTCTATAGGTCTCTATGGGTTATTAATGGGATCTCTATGGGGTCTCTATAGGTCTCTATGGGGTCTCTATGGGTTATTAATGGGGTCTCTATGGGGTATTAATAGGGTCTATGGGGTCCCTATGGGGTCTCTATGGGTCTTTGGGGTCTCTATGGGTCTCTATGGGTCTCTATGGGTCTCTATGGGGTCTCTATGGGTCTCTATGGGATCTCTATGGGGTCTCTATAGGTCTCTATGTGTCTCTATGGGGTCTCTATGGGTCTCTATGGGTCTATAGGTCTCTATGGGGTCTCTATGGGGTCTCTATGGGTCTATGGGGTCTCTATGTGTCTCTATTTGTTATTAATGGGGTGTCTATGGGGTCTATGGGGTCTCTATAGGGGTTGGGGGTCTCTATGGGGTCTCTATAGGTCTCTATGGGGTCTCTATGGGGTCTCTATGGGTCTCTATGGGGTCTCTATGGGTTATTAATGGGGTCTCTATGGGTCTCTATGGGGTCTCTATGGGTTATTAATGGGGTCTCTATGGGGTCTCTATAGGTCTCTATGGGGTATTAATGGGGTCTCTACGGGGTCTCTATAGGTCTCTATAGGGTCTCTATGGGTCTCTATGGGGTCTCTATGGGTCTCTATGGGGTCTATGGGGTCTATGGGGTCTCTATAGGTCTCTATGTGTCTCTATGGGGTCTCTATGGGGTCTCTATGGGTCTATAGGTCTCTATGGGGTCTCTATGGGGTCTCTATGTGTCTCTATTTGTTATTAATGGGGTCTCTATGGGGTCTATGGGGTCTCTATGGGTCTCTATGGGGTCTATGGGGTCTCTATGGGTCTCTATGGGGTCTATGGGGTCTCTATATGTTATTAATGGGGTCTCTATAGGTCTCTATAGGTCTCTATGGTGTATTAATGGGGTCTCTATGGGGTCTCTATAGGTCTCTATAGGTCTCTATGGGTTATTAATGGGGTCTCTATGGGGTCTCTATGGGGTCTCTATGGGGTATTAATGGGGTCTATGGGGTCCCTATGGGGTCTCTATGGGTCTTTGGGGTCTCTATGGGTCTCTATGGGGTCTCTATGGGTCTCTATGGGGTCTATGGGGTCTCTATAGGTCTCTATGGGTCTGTATGTCTCTATGGGGTCTCTATGGGTCTCTATGGGTCTATAGGTCTCTATAGGTCTCTATGGGGTCTCTATGGGTCTATGGGGTCTCTATGTGTCTCTATGTGTTATTAATGGGGTCTCTATGGGGTCTCTGGGTCTCTATGGGGTCTATGGGGTCTCTATGTGTTATTAATGGGGTCTCTATGGGGTCTCTGTGGGTCTCTATGGGTCTCTATGGGGTCTAAAGGTCTCTATGGTGTCCCTATGGGGTTGGGGTTCTCTATAGGGTCTCTATGGGTCTCTATGGGGTCTCTATGTGTCTCTTTGGGGTCTCTATGGGTCTCTATGGGGTCCCTATGGGGTCGCTATGTGTCTCTATGTGTTATTAATGGGGTCTCTATGGGGTCTCTATGGGTCTCTATAGGGTCCCTATGGGGTTGGGGGTCTCTATGGGGTCTATGGGGTCTCTATGGGGTCTATGGGGTCTCTATGTGTTACTAATGGGGTCTCTATGGGGTTTTTCTCCCCCCCCCCCCCCCACAGCTCCACTCCCCCCCCACCCCCCCCTCCCCCTCCCCCCCCCCTCCCCCCATGTCCCCCCCCCCCCCCAAGATGGCGGCCGACCCCAAACGTTCCCCCCCCCCCCCCGACCCTATAAACCCCCCCAGCCCCTCCCCCCCCACCCCCCCCACAGCCCAGGATCCAGCCCGACCCCAAGACGGAGCCGTCCTGGAGTGAGTACATCAAAAAACCCAAAATCCAACTTTTTACACCCAAATTTCACCCCATAAACACCATTGACCCTATAGACCCCATAGACCCCATTAACCCCCATAGACCCCATTGGAGTCCATTGGAGTCCATTGATCCCATTGATCCCATTGACCCTATTAACCCTATAGACCCTATTAATCCTATTGACCCCATAGACCCCATTAACCCCATTGGAACCCATTGATCCCATTGGAACCCATTGACCCCATTGACCCTATTGACCCTATTAACCCTATTGACCCTATTGGCCCCATTGATCCCATTGACCCTATTGGCCCCATAGGAGTCCATTGATCCCATTGGAACCCATTGACCCTGTTGACCCTATTAACCCTATTGATCCCATTGGAACCCATTGATCCCATAGACCCCATAGACCCCATTGACCCCATTAACCCCATAGACCCTATTAACCCTATTGGCCCCATTAACCCCATTGGAGTCCATTGATCCCATAGCCCCCATAGACCCCATAGACCCCATTAACCCCATTGGAGTCCATTGGAGTCCATTGATCTCCATTGGAAGCCATTAACCCCATTGGAATCCATTGATCCCATTGGAACCCATTGATCCCATTGACCCTATTAACCCTATTGGCCCCATTGACCCTATTAGCCCTATTGGCCCCATTGATCTCCATTGGAAGCCATTGACCCCATTGACCCCATAGACGCTATAGACCCCATAGACCCCATTAACCCCATTGGAGTCCATTGATCCCATTGGAACCCATTGACCCCATTGACCCCATTAACCCCATAGACCCCATAGACACCATTGACCCCATAGACCCCACTGACCCCATAGACCCCATAGACCCTATTAACCCCATTGGCCCCATTGGAGTCCATTGATCCCATAGACCCCATTGACCCCATTAACCCCCATTGGACCCAGCGACCCCATTGACCCTATTAACCCTATTGATCCCATTGACCCTATTAACCCCATTAACCCCATTGACCCCATTGGCCCCATTGACCCTATTGACCCTCTTAACCCTATAGACCCTATTAATCCTATTGACCCTATAGACCCTGTTAACCCCATTAGAGTCCATTGATCTCCATTGGAAGCCATTGACCCCATTGGAGTCCATTGAACCCATTGACCCTATTAACCCTATTGGCCCCATTGATCTCCATAGGAAGCCATTGACCCCATTGACCCCATAGACCCTATTAACCCCATTGGCCCCATTGGAGTCCATTGGAACCCATTGATCCCATAGACCCCATTAACCCCATTGGAGTCTATTGGAGTCCATTGATCCCATTGGAATCCATTGATCCCATTTGAACCCATTAAAGCCTATTAGCCCCATTGACCCTATTAACCCTATTGGCCCCATTGACCCCATAGACCCCATAGACCCCATGGACCCCATAGACCCTATTAACCCCATAGACCCCATTGACCCCATAGACCCCATTGGCCCCATTGACCCCATAGACCCCATTGGCCCCATTGACCCCATTAACCCCCATTGGCCCCATTGACCCTATTAACCCCATTGACCCCATTGGAGTCCATTGATCCCATTGGAACCCATTGACCCCATAGACCCCATAGACCCCATTGATCCCATTGACCCTATTAACCCTGTTGGCCCCATTGATCTCCATAGGAAGCCATTGACCCCATAGACCCTATTAACCCTATTGGCCCCATTGACCCCATAGACCCCATTGACCCCATGGACCCTATTAACCCCATAGACCCCATAGACCCTATTAACCCCATTGACCCCATAGACCCCATTGACCCCATGGACCCTATTAACCCCATAGACCCCATAGACCCCATAGACCCTATTAACCCCATTGACCCCATAGACCCCATTGACCCCATGGACCCTATTAACCCCATAGACCCCATGGACCCCATAGACCCTATTAACCCCATAGACCCCATTGACCCCATAGACCCCATTGGCCCCATTGATCTCCATTGGATGCCATTGACCCCATTGACCCCATAGCTCCCATAGACCCCATTAACCCCATTGACCCTATTGACCCCATAGACCCTATTAGCCCTATTGACCCCATTAACCCCATTGGAGTCCATTGACACCATTCACCCCATAGACCCCATTGACCCCATTGACCCCATGGACCCTATTAACCCCATAGACCCCATAGACCCCATTGACCCCATGGACCCTATTAACCCCATAGACCCCATAGACCCCATTGACCCCATGGACCCTATTAACCCCATAGACCCCATTGACCCCATTGACCCTATTAACCCCATTGACCCCATTAACCTCCATTGACCCCATTGACCCTATTAGCCCTATTGGCCCCATTGACCCTATTGACCCCATTAACCCCATTGGAGTCCATTGATCCCATTGGAACCCATTGACCCTATTGACCCTATTAACCCTATTGATCCCATTGGAACCCATTGATCCCATAGACCCCATAGACCCCATAGACCCCATTAACCCCATAGCCCCCATAGCCCCCATAGACCCCATAGACCCCATTGACCCCATTGACCCCATAGACCCCATTGACCCCATAGACCCCATAGACCCCATAGCCCCCATAGACCCCATTAACCCCATAGACCCCATAGACCCCATTGACCCCATAGACCCCATTGACCCCATAGACCCCATAGACCCCATTGACCCCATAGACCCCATTGACCCCATTGACCCCATAGACCCCATAGCCCCCATAGACCCCATAGACCCCATTAACCCCATAGCCCCATAGATCCTCTGGGGTAACTGAATGTATTCCTATGGCAGGAAGGCCCGACGATCCACCCTGAACCCCAACGCCAAGGAGTTCAACCCCTGCCGGGTAATTAACGCCTGCATTAATTAATGGGGGTTAATTAGGGCTTCGTTAGGGGGGGACGTTAATTGGGGGGGCCGCCATCTTGGTTATGGGGCGGCCATCTTGGTTATGGGGCGGCCATCTTGGTTATGGGGCCGCCATCTTGGTTATGGGGCGGCCATCTTGGTTATGGGGCGGCCATCTTGGTTATGGGGCCGCCATCTTGGTTATGGGGCGGCCATCTTGTATCTAGGGTGGCCATCTTGTATCTAGGGTGGCCATCTTGGTTGTAGGGCCGCCATCTTGGTTATGGGGCGGCCATCTTGGTTATGGGGCCGCCATCTTGGTTATGGGGCGGCCATCTTGGTTGTAGGGCCGCCATCTTAGTTATTGGGCGGCCATCTTGGTTATGGGGCGGCCATCTTGGTTATGGGGCCGCCATCTTGGTTATGGGGCGGCCATCTTGGTTGTAGGGCCGCCATCTTGGTTATTGGGCGGCCATCTTGGTTATGGGGCGGCCATCTTAGTTATTGGGCGGCCATCTTGGTTATGGGGTGGACATCTTGGTTATGGGGCCGCCATCTTGGTTATGGGGCCGCCATCTTGGTTATGGGGTGGACATCTTGGTTATGGGGCCGCCATCTTGGTTATGGGGCCGCCATCTTGGTTATGGGGCGGCCATCTTGGTTATGGGGCTGCCATGTTGGTTATGGGGCGGCCATCTTGGTTGTAGGGCCGCCATCTTAGTTATTGGGCGGCCATCTTGGTTATGGGGCGGCCATCTTGGTTATGGGGTGGACATCTTGGTTATGGGGCGGCCATCTTGGTTATGGGGTGGACATCTTGGTTATGGGGCGGCCATCTTGGTTGTAGGGCCGCCATCTTAGTTATTGGGCGGCCATCTTGGTTATGGGGCGGCCATCTTGGTTATGGGGCCGCCATCTTGGTTATGGGGCGGCCATCTTGGTTATGGGGCGGCCATCTTGGTTGTGGGGCTGCCATCTTGGTTATGGGGCGGCCATCTTGGTTGTGGGGCTGCCATCTTGTTTCTAGGGCGGCCATCTTGGTTATGGGGCTGCCATCTTGGTTATGGGGCGGCCATCTTGGTTGTAGGGCCGCCATCTTGTTTGTTGGCCGCCATCTTGGTTGTAGGGCAGCCATCTTGGTTGTAGGGTTCTATGTTGATTATTGGGCGGCCATCTTGATTATAGGGCGGCCATCTTGGTTGTAGGGTGGCCATCTTGATTGTGGGTCCGCTATGTTGGTTATTGGTCAGCCATCTTGGTTATGGGGCGGCCATGTTGGTTGTACGGCGGCCATCTTGGTTGTAGGGCCGCCATCTTGGTTGTTGGCCGCCATCTTGGTTGTAGGGCGACCATCTTGGTTCTGGGGTTCTATGTTGATTATTGGGCGGCCATCTTGGTTATAGGGCGGCCATGTTGGTTCTAGGGCGGCCATGTTGGTTGTAGGGCCGCCATGTTGGTTCTAGGGCGGCCATCTTGGTTGTTGGCCACCAATTTGATTATAGGGCGGCCATCTTGATTATAAGGCGGCCATCTTGATTATAAGGCGGCCATCTTGGTTGTAGGGCCACCATCTTGTTTGTTGGCCGCCATCTTGGTTGTAGGGCGGCCATCTTGGTTATGGGGCGGCCATCTTGGTTGTAGGGCGGCCATCTTGGTTCTGGGGTTCTATGTTGATTATTGGGCGGCCATCTTGGTTCTAGGGCGGCCATCTTGGTTCTAGGGCGGCCATCTTGGTTATAGGGCGGCCATGTTGGTTCTAGGGCGGCCATCTTGGTTGTTGGCCACCAATTTGATTATAGGGCGGCCATCTTGATTATAGGGCGGCCATCTTGATTATAAGGCGGCCATCTTGGTTGTAGGGCCGCCATCTTGTTTGTTGGCCGCCATCTTGGTTGTAGGGCGGCCATCTTGTATCTAGGGCGGCCATCTTGGTTCTAGGGCCGCCATCTTGGTTGTAGGGCGGCCATCTTGGTTCTAGGGTTCTATGTTGATTATTGGGCGGCCATCTTGGTTCTAGGGCGGCCATCTTGGTTGTATGGCGGCCATCTTGATTATAGGGCGGCCATCTTGGTTGTAGGGCAGCCATCTTTATGGCCGGCCCTACCTTATTATTGTCCCCCCCCTTCCCCCCCCCCCCTTCCCCCCCCCCCCCCAGCCTAAAGGTGCCCCTCCCCCCTCCCCCTCCCCAGCCCCTCCCCCCCCCACACCTCGAAGCTCCGCCCCTCCCCCCCCTCCTCCCCCCCACAGCTCCGTGCCCATCTTCGGACCCCTCCTGCCCTACCTGCACCTACAGGTAAGTCTCTGCCCCATAGATCTCGGCCTGACCCATAGATTTACCCTATAGATCTAATAAATCCCATAGATTTGCCCCATAGATCTCATCTGACCCATAGATTTGACCCATAGATCTCAGTCTGCCCCATAGATCTCAGTCTGCCCCATAGATCTCAGTCTGACCCATAGATTTACCCTATAGATCTGATAAATCCCATAGATTTGCTCCATAGATATCAGTCTGCCCCATAGATCTCGGTCTGCCCCATAGATCTCAGTTTACCCCATAGATCTGCCCCATAGATCTGTGCTGACCCATACATTTACCCCATAGAGCTGATCTGCCCCATAGATCTCCCCCATAGATCTCAGTTTGCCTCATAGAGCTGCCCCATAGATCTGACCTGCCCCATAGATGTCATCTGACCCATAGATCTGCCCCATAGATCTGCACGGCCCCATAGATCTCACTCTGCCCCATAGATTTGACCTGTAGATCTCAGTCTGCCCCACAGATCTCATCTGACCCATAGAGCTGCCCCATAGATCTCGGTTTGACCCCACCTGCCCCACATCTGCCCCATATCTGCCCCACATCCCAGCCCCACATCTGCCCCACATCCAGCCCCACATCTGCCCCACATCCACCCCACATCTGCTCCACACCCAGCCCCACATCTGCCCCACATCTGCCCCATATCTGCCCCACATCCCAGCCCCATATCTGCCCCACATCTGCCCCACATCCCATCCCATCTGCCCCACATCCCGGCCCCATATCTGCCCCACACCCAGCCCCATACCTGCCCCACATCCCATCCCATCTGCCCCACATCTGCCCCATATCTGCCCCATATCTGCCCCACACCCAGCCCCATATCCCAGCCCCATATCTGCCCCATATCTGCCCCATATCTGCCCCACATCTGTCCCACATCCCAGCCCCATATCTGCCCCACACCCAGCCCCACATCTGCCCCACATCCCAGCCCCATATCTGCCCCACATCTGCCCCACATCCCATCCCATCTGCCCCACATCCTGGCCCCATGTCTGCCCCACACCCAGCCCCACATCCCAGCCCCATATCTGCCCCATATCTGCCCCACATCTGCCCCACATCTGCCCCACATCCCGGCCCCATATCTGCCCCATATCTGCCCCACATCCCGGCCCCATATCTGCCCCATATCTGCCCCACACCCAGCCCCATACCTGCCCCACATCCCATCTGCCCCACACCCAGCCCCATACCTGCCCCACATCCCATCTGCCCCACATCCCAGCCCCATACCTGCCCCACATCTGCCCCACATCCCATCCCATCTGCCCCACATCCCGGCCCCATATCTGCCCCACACCCAGCCCCATACCTGCCCCACATCCCATCCCATCTGCCCCACATCCTGGCCCCATATCTGCCCCATATCTGCCCCACACCCAGCCCCATATCCCAGCCCCATATCTGCCCCATATCTGCCCCACCTCTGCCCCACATCTGCCCCACATCCCGGCCCCATATCTGCCCCATATCTGCCCCACATCCCAGCCCCATATCTGCCCCATACCTGCCCCACATCTGCCCCATATCTGCCCCACATCCCAGCCCCATATCTGCCCCACATCCAGCCCCACATCTGCCCCACATCCACCCCACATCTGCTCCACACCCAGCCCCATATCTGCCCCACATCTGCCCCATATCTGCCCCACATCCCAGCCCCATATCTGCCCCACATCTGCCCCACATCCCATCCCATCTGCCCCACATCCTGGCCCCATATCTGCCCCACACCCAGCCCCATACCTGCCCCACATCCCATCCCATCTGCCCCACATCCTGGCCCCATATCTGCCCCACACCCAGCCCCATATCCCAGCCCCATATCTGCCCCATATCTGCCCCACATCTGCCCCACATCCCAGCCCCATATCTGCCCCATATCTGCCCCACATCCCGGCCCCATATCTGCCCCACACCCAGCCCCATACCTGCCCCACATCCCATCTGCCCCACATCCTGGCCCCATATCTGCCCCACATCCAGCCCCATAACTGCCCCACATCCCAGCCCCACATCTGCCCCCCATGTTCCCCCCAGGCCCCCCAGCTGTACCCGTACCCCATAGGAACTTCGATGCCACAGGGAAAGTTCCGGACCCCGAAAGGTAAGTGTGGGGCTCCCACCCCATAGCGCTATGGGGTGCCCCACAGCAAGGCCTCCTGTGGGTCCCAGCCCACACTTAGGGGTCCCACCCCTCACTTATGGGTCCCACTTATGGGTCCAGCCCCCCACTTATGGGTCCCACTGTTCACTTATGGGTCACAGCCCCACTTATGGGTCCCAGCCCACACTTATGGGTCCCACCCCACACTTATGGGTCCCACTTATGGGTCTGACCCCACACTTAATGGGTCCCACCCCACACTTATGGGTCCCACTGTTCACTTATGGGTCACAGCCCCACTTATGGGTCCCACCCCACATCTATGGGTCCCACCCCTTATCTGTGGGTCCCACCCCTTATCTATGGGTCCCACCCCACACTTATGGGTCCCACTTATGGGTCCCAGCCCACACTTATGGGTCCCACCCCACACTTATGGGTCCCACTTATGGGTCTGACCCCACACTTAATGGGTCCCACCCCACACTTATGGGTCCCACTGTTCACTTATGGGTCCCACTTCCCAACTTATGGGTTTCACCCCTTATCTATGGGTCCCACCCCTTATCTATGGGTCCCACCCCATACTTATGGGTCCTACTTATGGGTCCAGCCCCACACTTATGCGTCCCACCCCCCACTTATGGGTCCCACTGTTCACTTATGGGTCCTACCCCACACTTATAGGTCTGGCCCCACACTTATGGGTCCCACTTATGGGTCCTGCCCCATAACTTATGGGGTCTGTGCCCCCCAGGTTCTGTGCCCCCCCGCTCGGAGCCCCCCCCCCTGCTCCCGGCCGCCCCCCCCGCGCCCCCTTTGGTCGCCCCCCCATATTCATCCTACGTCCCCTATGGGCCCCCATTGGTGCCCCCCGTGGGGCACTACAACCCACAGGTAACTACATATGGGGCTGGGATATGGGGGGATATGGGGGGATAATGGGGGGCTATGGGGCTGGGGGGGGGGATATGGGGGGATAATGGGGGGCTATGGGGCTGGGGGGGGGGATATGGGGGGTAATGGGGGGATATGGGGCTGGGGGGGGGATATGGGGGGTAATGGGGGGCTATGGGGGGCATTTGGGGTCAGGATATGGGGCTGGGGGGGGAATATGGGGGGTAATGGGGGGCTATGGGAGGATAATGGGGGGCTATGGGGGGGGATTTGGTGTTGGGATATGGGGCTGGGTGGGAATATGGGGGTCAATGGGGGGATAATGGGGGGCAATGGGGTTAATAGGGGGCAATGGGGGGATATGGGGGGGATTTGGGGTCAGGATATGGGGCTGGGGGGAATATGGGGGGCTATGGGGTGCTATGGGGTTAATAGGGGGCAATGGGGGGATATGGGGGGGATTTGGGGTCAGGATATGGGGCTGGGGGGGGTTATGGGGGTAATGGGGTGTTAATGGGGGGCTATGGGGGGATATGGGGTTAATAGGGGCCTATGGGAGGGATTTGGGGTTGGGATATGGGGCTGGGGGGGGATATGGGGGGTAATGGGGTGTTAATGGGGGGCTATGGGGCTGGGGGGGGAATATGGGGGGTAATGGGGGGATAATGGGGGGCTATGGGGTTAATAGGGGGCTATGGGGGGTAATGGGGGGATATGGGGCTGGGGGGGGGGATATGGGGGGTAATGGGGGGCTATGGGGCTGGGGGGGGGATATGGGGGGATAATGGGGGGCTATGGGGCTGGGGGGGGGGATATGGGGGGATAATGGGGGGCTGTGGGGCTGGGGGGGGGGATATGGGGGGTAATGGGGGGCTATGGGGCTGGGGGGGGGATATGGGGGGTAATGGGGGGCTATGGGGCTGGGGGGGGGGATATGGGGGGATAATGGGGGGCTATGGGGCTGGGGGGGGGATATGGGGGGTAATGGGGGGCTATGGGGCTGGGGGGGGGGATATGGGGGGATAATGGGGGGCTATGGGGCTGGGGGGGGGATATGGGGGGTAATGGGGGGCTATGGGGCTGGGGGGGGGGATATGGGGGGATAATGGGGGGCTATGGGGCTGGGGGGGGGATATGGGGGGTAATGGGGGGCTATGGGGCTGGGGGGGGGGATATGGGGGGTAATGGGGGGCTATGGGGCTGGGGGGGGGATATGGGGGGTAATGGGGGGCTATGGGGTAAATGGGGGGCTATGGGGTTAATAGGGGGCTATGGGGGGCATTTGGGGTCAGGATATGGGGCTGGGTGGGGGGATATGGGGGGTAATGGGGGGATAATGGGGGGCTATGGGGTGTTAATGGGGGCTATGGGGTGTTAATAGGGGGCTATGGGGTGTTAATGGGGGTCTATGGGGTTAATGGGGGGCTATGGGGTGTTAATGGGGGTCTATGGGGTTAATGGGGGGCTATGGGGTTAATGGGGGTCTATGGGGTGTTAATGGGGGTCTATGGGGTTAATGGGGGTCTATGGGGTGTTAATGGGGGTCTATGGGGTGTTAATGGGGGGCTATGGGGTGTTAATGGGGGGCTATGGGGTTAATGGGGGTCTATGGGGTGTTAATGGGGGGCTAAGGGGTGTTAATGGGGGTCTATGGGGTTAATGGGGGTCTATGGGGTGTTAATGGGGGGCTATGGGGTGTTAATGGGGGCTATGGGTTGTTAATGGGGGTCTATGGGGTGTTAATGGGGGTCTATGGGGTTAATGGGGGGCTATGGGGTGTTAATGGGGGGCTATGGGGTTAATGGGGGTCTATGGGGTTAATGGGGGGCTATGGGGTTAATGGGGGGCTATGGGGTGTTAATGGGGGGCTATGGGGTGTTAATGGGGGTCTATGGGGTGTTAATGGGGGCTATGGGGTGTTAATGGGGGTCTATGGGGTTAATGGGGGTCTATGGGGTGTTAATGGGGGTCTATGGGGTTAATGGGGGGCTATGTGGTGTTAATGGGGGTCTATGGGGTGTTAATGGGGTCTATGGGGTTAATGGGGGTCTATGGGCTGTTAATGGGGGTCTATGGGGTGTTAATGGGGGTCTATGGGGTTAATGGGGGTCTATGGGGTTAATGGGGGTCTATGGGGTGTTAATGGGGGTCTATGGGGTTAATGGGGGGCTATGGGGTTAATAGGGGGCTATGGGGTGTTAATGGGGGTCTATGGGGTGTTAATGGGGGTCTATGGGGTTAATAGGGGGCTATGGGGTGTTAATGGGGGGCTATGGGGTTAATGGGGGTCTATGGGGTGTTAATGGGGGTCTATGGGGTTAATGGGGGTCTATGGGGTGTTAATGGGGGTCTATGGGGTGTTAATGGGGGCTATGGGGTGTTAATGGGGGTCTATGGGGTTAATGGGGGTCTATGGGGTGTTAATGGGGGTCTATGGGGTTAATGGGGGGCTATGGGGGGGCAATGGTGGTATAATGGGGGGCTATGGGGTTAATTGGGGTCTATGGGGTGTTAATGGGGGTCTATGGGGTGTTAATGGGGGGCTATGGGGTGTTAATGGGGGTCTATGGGGTTAATGGGTGTCTATGGGGTGTTAATGGGGGTCTATGGGTTGTTAATGGGGGTCTATGGGGTTAATGGGGGTCTATGGGGTGTTAATGAGGGTCTATGGGGTTAATGAGGGGCTATGGGGTGTTAATGGGGGTATAATGGGGGGCTATGGGGTTAATAGGGGGCTATGGGGTGTTAATGGGGGTCTATGGGGTGTTAATGGGGGGCTATGGGGTGTTAATGGGGGGCTATGGGGTGTTAATGGGGGTCTATGGGGTTAATAGGGGGCAATGGGGGGATATGGGGGGCAATGGGGGGATATGGGGTTAATAGGGGGCAATGGGGGGGATATGGGGGGATATGGGGGTTCAATGGGGCTCAATAGGGGGGGCAGTGGGGTTGGGCTATGGGGTGTTAATGGGGGTCTATGGGGTCAGCCGTTGTTGGCCCCACTGCTGCAGAGCGATATGGGGGGCTATGGGGGTTAATGGGGGCTATGGGGTTGGGCTATGGGGCTGGGCTATGGGGTGTTAATGGGGGTCTATGGGGTTAATGGGGGTCTATGGGGTGTTAATGGGGGTCTATGGGGTTAATGGGGGGCAATGGGGGGGCAATGGGGGTATAATGGGGGGCTATGGGGTTAATGGGGGCCTATGGGGTGTTAATGGGGGTCTATGGGGTGTTAATGGGGGTCTATGGGGTTAATGGGGGTCTATGGGGTGTTAATGGGGGGCTATGGGGTGTTAATGGGGGGCTATGGGGTGTTAATGGGGGTCTATGGGGTGTTAATGGGGTCTATGGGGTTAATGGGGGATTATGGGGTGTTAATGGGGGTCTATGGGGTTAATGGGGGGCTATGGGGTGTTAATGGGGGTCTATGGGGTTAATGGGGGTCTATGGGGTGTTAATGGGGGGCTATGGGGTGTTAATGGGGTCTATGGGGTTAATGGGGGATTATGGGGTGTTAATGGGGGGCTATGGGGTGTTAATGGGGGGCTATGGGGTGTTAATGGGGGTCTATGGGGTTAATGGGGGTCTATGGGGTGTTAATGGGGGTCTATGGGGTTAATGGGGGGCTATGGGGTGTTAATGGGGGTCTATGGGGTTAATGGGGGTCTATGGGGTGTTAATGGGGGGCTATGGGGTGTTAATGGGGGTCTATGGGGTTAATGGGGGTCTATGGGGTGTTAATGGGGGGCTATGGGGTGTTAATGGGGGGCTATGGGGTGTTAATGGGGGTCTATGGGGTCAGCCGCTGTTGGCCCCACTGCTGCAGAGCGATATGGGGGTCTATGGGGTGTTAATGGGGGTCTATGGGGTGTTAATGGGGGTCTATGGGGTTAATAGGGGGCTATGGGGTGTTAATGGGGGTCTATGGGGTTAATAGGGGTCTATGGGGTGTTAATGGGGGGCTATGGGGTTAATGGGGGTCTATGGGGTTAATGGGGTTCTATGGGGTCAGCCGCTGTTGGCCCCATTGCTGCAGAGCGATATGGGGGGCTATGGGGTGTTAATGGGGGTCTATGGGGTGTTAATGGGGGTCTATGGTGTTAATGGGGGGCTATGGGGTGTTAATGGGGGTCTATGGGGTTAATGGGGGTCTATGGGGTGTTAATGGGGGTCTATGGGGTGTTAATGGGGGTCTATGGTGTTAATGGGGGGCTATGGGGTGTTAATGGGGGTCTATGGGGTTAATGGGGGTCTATGGGGTGTTAATGGGGGGCTATGGGGTGTTAATGGGGGTCTATGGGGTTAATGGGGGTCTATGGGGTGTTAATGGGGGTCTATGGGGTGTTAATGGGGGTCTATGGTGTTAATGGGGGGCTATGGGGTGTTAATGGGGGTCTATGGGGTTAATGGGGGTCTATGGGGTGTTAATGGGGGGCTATGGGGTGTTAATGGGGGTCTATGGGGTTAATGGGGGTCTATGGGGTGTTAATGGGGGGCTATGGGGTGTTAATGGGGGGCTATGGGGTGTTAATGGGGGTCTATGGGGTGTTAATAGGGGTCTATGGGGTGTTAATGGGGGGCTATGGGGGATAATGGGGGGATATGGGGTTAATAGGGGGCAATGGGGGGATATGGGGGGATATGGGGTTCAGTGGGGCTCAATAGGGGGGGCAGTGGGGTTGGGCTATGGGGCTGGGCTATGGGGGGTTAATGGGGGTCTATGGGGTTAATGGGGGTCTATGGGGTCAGCCGCTGTTGGCCCCATTGCTGCAGAGCGATATGGGGGGCTATGGGTCAGGATATGGGGCTGGGGGTGGAATATGGGGGGTAATGGGGGTCTATGGGGTTAATAGGGGGCTGTGGGGGGATATGGGGGGATATGGGGGGTAATGGGGGTATAATAGGGGGCAATGGGGTTAATGGGGTGGATATGGGGTCAGGCTGTGGTTGTGGGGCTATGGGGCGCTGACTGGGGGGTTTGGGGGTCAGCCGTTGTTGGCCCCACTGCTGCAGAGCTATATGGGGGGCTATGGGGTTAATAGGGGGCTATGGGGTTAATAGGGGGTCTGTGGGGGTCTATGGGGTTAATGGGGGGCAATAGGGGATAATGGGGTTCTATGGGGTTAATAGGGGGCTATGGGGCGCTGACTGGGGGTCTATGGGGTCAGCCGCTGTTGGCCCCATTGCTGCAGAGCGCTGCTGCTGCTGCTGCCGCCGCTGCCCCACATCGACTGGTGCCATCGGGGGGACCCGCCCCCATCGCAGACGGACCCACAGCCGCCATCTACGGTGAGTGGGGGCCTTATATCGCGATATGGGGCCTATATGTCGTGATATGGGCCCTATATATCGTGATATGGGCCCTATATATCATGATATGGGCCTTTATATCGCGATATGGGTGGTTTATATCACGATATGGTGCCTTATGTTGTGATATGGAGCGATATAGAGGCCTATCGCGACATAATGGCTGCCGTATCGCGATATAGAGGCCTATCGCGGCCCTATCGCGACCCTATCGAGACGTAATGGCTGCCATATCGCGATATAGAGGCCTATCGCGACATAATGGCTGCCGTATCGCGATATAGAGCCCTATCGCGACATAATGGCTGCCGTATCGCGATATAGAGGCCTATCGCGACCCTATCGCGACATAATGGCTGCCATATCGCGATATAGAGGCCTATCGTGACATAATGGCCGCCATATCGCGATATAGAGGCCTATCGCGACATAATGGCTGCCATATCGCGATATAGAGCCCTATCGCGACATAATGGCTGCCATATCGCGATATAGAGGCGGCCCTATCGCGACATAATGGCTGCCATATCGCGATATAGAGGCCTATCGCGGCCCTATCGCGACATAATGGCTGCCGTATCGCGATATAGAGCCGTATCGCGGCCCTATCGCGACATAATGGCTGCCGTATTGCGATATAGAGCCCTATCGCGACATAATGGCTGCCGTATCGCGATATAGAGGCCTATCGCGACATAATGGCTGCCATATCGCGATATAGAGGCCTATCACGACATAATGGCTGCCATATCGCGATATAGAGGCCTATCGCGGCCCTATCGCGACATAATGGCTGCCGTATCGCGATATAGAGGCCTATCGCGACATAATGGCCGCCATATCGCGATATAGAGGCCTATCGCGGCCCTATCGCGACATAATGGCTGCCATATCACGATATAGAGCCCTATCGCGACATAATGGCTGCCGTATCGCGATATAGAGGCCTATCGCGACATAATGGCTGCCATATCGCGATATAGAGGCCTATCGCGACATAATGGCTGCCATATCGCGATATAGAGGCCTATCGCGACATAATGGCTGCCGTATCGCGATATAGAGGCCTATCGCGACATAATGGCTGCCATATCGCGATATAGAGGCCTATCGCGACATAATGGCTGCCATATCGCGATATAGAGGCCTATCGCGACATAATGGCTGCCGTATCGCGATATAGAGGCCTATCGCGACATAATGGCTGCCGTATCGCGATATAGAGGCCTATCGCGACATAATGGCTGCCATATCGCGATATAGAGGCCTATCGCGACATAATGGCTGCCATATCGCGATATAGAGGCCTATCGCGACATAATGGCTGCCGTATCGCGATATAGAGCCCTATCGCGACATAATGGCTGCCATATCGCGATATAGAGCCCTATCGCGACATAATGGCTGCCATATCGCGATATAGAGGCCTATCGCGACATAATGGCTGCCATATTGCGATATAGAGCCCTATCGCGACATAATGGCTGCCATATCGCGATATAGGGGCCTATCGCGACATAATGGCTGCCATATCGCGATATAGAGGCCTATCGCGACATAATGGCTGCCATATCGCGATATAGAGGCCTATCGCGACATAATGGCTGCCATATCGCGATATAGAGGCCTATCGCGACATAATGGCTGCCGTATCGCGATATAGAGGCCTATCGCGACATAATGGCTGCCATATCGCGATATAGAGGCCTATCGCGACATAATGGCTGCCATATCGCGATATAGAGGCCTATCGCGGCCCTATCGCGACATAATGGCTGCCGTATCGCGATATAGAGGCCTATCGCGACATAATGGCTGCCATATCGCGATATAGAGGCCTATCGTGACATAATGGCTGCCGTATCGCGATATAGAGGCCTATCGCGACATTATGGCTGCCGTATCGCGATATAGAGGCCTATCGCGGCCCTATCGCGACATAATGGCTGCCGTATCGCGATATAGAGGCCTATCGCGGCCCTATCGCGACATAATGGCTGCCGTATCGCGATATAGAGGCCTATCGCGACATAATGGCTGCCATATCGCGATATAGAGGCCTATCGCGACATAATGGCTGCCGTATCGCGATATAGAGGCCTATCGCGACATAATGGCTGCCGTATCGCGATATAGAGGCCTATCGCGACATAATGGCTGCCATATCGCGATATAGAGCCCTATCGCGGCCCTATCGCAACATAATGGCGGCCATATCGCGATATAGAGCCCTATCACGGCCCTATCGCGGCCATATCGCGATATAGAGCCCTATCGCGGCCCTATCGCGACATAATGGCGGCCATATCGCGATATAGAGCCCTATCGCGGCCCTATCGCGGCCATATCGCGGCCATATCGCGATATAGAGCCCTATCGCGGCCCTATCGCGGCCATATCGCGACATAGAGGCCTATCGCGGCCCTATCGCGGCCATATCGCGATATAGAGCCCTATCGCGGCCCTATCGCGGCCCTATCGTGGCCGTATCGCGATATAGAGCCCTATCTTGGCCCTATAGTGACCCCTATCGCGATATCCCAGCCCCATTGCAGCCGTTCCCACCCCACGCCGCCGCCGCCCCATTGGCCGCCCCCACCCCGTCCAGCGGCAGCCAGGCTCCGCCCCACGGCGCCCCAAGCCCCGCCCAGGTAATGGCGACAGCCAATCAGAATCGGAATCAAAGGGGGGGTGGCGGGGCCAATGGGGTTGAGAGGTGGAGGGGAAGGGGGCGGGGTTAAGGGAGACCCCATTGACCCCAATAGAACCCCATAGAGACCCCATAGATCCCAGTAGACCCCATTGACCCCCATAGAGACCCCATAGACTCCATTGAGCCCCATAGAACCCCCATAGATCCCAATAGACCCCATTGACCCCCATTGTGCCCCCATAGACCCCATAGAGATCCCATAGACCCCTATAGACCCCATAGAACCCCCATAGATCCCAATAGACCCCATTGACCCCCATAGAGACCCCATAGACCCCATTGAGCCCCATAGAACCCCCATAGATCCCAATAGACCCCATTGACCCCCATTGTGCCCCCATAGACCCCATAGAGGTCCCATAGACCCCAATAGACCCCCCATAGATCCCAATAGATCCCCATAGACCCCATTGACCCCAATAGACCCCATAGACCCCCCATAGATCCCAATAGACCCCATTAACCCCCATTGTGCCCCCATAGACCCCATAGAGATCCCATAGACCCCAATAGACCCCATAGAACCCCCATAGAGCCCCATAGACCCCATAAGACTCCATAGAGACCCCATAGACCCCATTGAGCCCCATAGAACCCCCATAGATCCCAATAGACCCCATTGACTCCCATTGTGCCCCCATAGACCCCATAGAGATCCCATAGACCCCAATAGACCCCCCATAGATCCCAATAGATCCCCATAGACCCCATTGACCCCAATAGACCCCATAGAGCCCCCATAGATCCCAATAGACCCCATTAACCCCCATCGTGCCCCCATAGACCCCATAGAGATCCCATAGACCCCTATAGACCCCATAGAACCCCCATAGATCCCAATAGACCCCATTGACCCCCATAGAGACCCCATAGACCCCATTGAGCCCCATAGAACCCCCATAGATCCCAATAGACCCCATTGACCCCCATTGTGCCCCCATAGACCCCATAGAGATCCCATAGACCCCTATAGACCCCATAGAACCCCCATAGATCCCAATAGACCCCATTGACCCCCATAGAGACCCCATAGACCCCATTGAGCCCCATAGAACCCCCATAGATCCCAATAGACCCCATTGAGCCCCATAGAGACCCCATAGACCCCATTGAGCCCCATAGAGACCCCATAGACCCCATTGAGCCCCATTGTGCCCCCATAGACCCCATAGAGATCCCATAGACCCCAATAGACCCCCCATAGATCCCAATAAGATCCCCATAGACCCCATTGACCCCAATAGACTTCATAGAGCCCCCATAGATCCCAATAGACCCCATTAACCCCCATTGTGCCCCCATAGACCCCATAGAGATCCCATAGACCCCTATAGACCCCATAGAAACCCCATAGATCCCAGTAGACCCCATTGACCCCCATAGAGACCCCATAGACCCCATTGAGCCCCATAGAACCCCCATAGATCCCAATAGACCCCATTGACTCCCATTGTGCCCCCATAGACCCCATAGAGATCCCATAGACCCCAATAGACCCCCCATAGATCCCAATAGATCCCCATAGACCCCATTGACCCCAATAGACCCCATAGAGCCCCCATAGATCCCAATAGACCCCATTAACCCCCATCGTGCCCCCATAGACCCCATAGAGATCCCATAGACCCCTATAGACCCCATAGAACCCCCATAGAGCCCCATAGACCCCATAAGACCCCATAGAGATCCCATAGAACCCAATAGACCCCCCATAGATCCCAATAGACCCCATTGACCCCCATTGTGCCCCCATAGACCCCATAGAGATCCCATAGATCCCAATAGACCCCATTAACCCCCATTGTGCCCCCATAGACCCCATAGAGATCCCATAGACCCCTATAGACCCCATAGAACCCCCATAGAGCCCCATAGACCCCATAAGACCCCATAGAGATCCCATAGAACCCAATAGACCCCCCATAGATCCCAATAGACCCCATTGACCCCCATAGAGACCCCATAGACCCCATTGAGCCCCATAGAGCCCCCATAGATCCCAATAGACCCCATTAACCCCCATCGTGCCCCCATAGACCCCATAGAGATCCCATAGACCCCAATAGACCCCATAGAACCCCCATAGAGCCCCATAGACCCCATAAGACCCCATAGAGATCCCATAGAACCCAATAGACCCCCCATAGATCCCAATAGACCCCATTGACCCCCATTGTGCCCCCATAGACCCCATAGAGATCCCATAGATCCCAATAGACCCCATTAACCCCCATTGTGCCCCCATAGACCCCATAGAGATCCCATAGACCCCAATAGACCCCCCATAGATCCCAATAGATCCCCATAGACCCCATTGACCCCAATAGACCCCATAGAGCCCCCATAGATCCCAATAGACCCCATTAACCCCCATTGTGCCCCCATAGACCCCACAGAGATCCCATAGACCCCTATAGACCCCATAGAACCCCCATAGAGCCCCATAGACCCCATAAGACCCCATAGAGATCCCATAGAACCCAATAGACCCCCCATAGATCCCAATAGACCCCATTGACCCCCATTGTGCCCCCATAGACCCCATAGAGCCCCCATAGATCCCAATAGACCCCATTAACCCCCATTGTGCCCCCATAGACCCCACAGAGATCCCATAGACCCCTATAGACCCCATAGAACCCCCATAGAGCCCCATAGACCCCATAAGATCCCATAGAGATCCCATAGAACCCAATAGACCCCCCATAGATCCCAATAGACCCCATTGACCCCCATTGTGCCCCCATAGACCCCATAGAGATCCCATAGATCCCAATAGACCCCATAGAACCCCCATAGAGCCCCATAGACCCCATAAGACCCCATAGAGATCCCATAGAACCCAATAGACCCCCCATAGATCCCAATAGACCCCATTGACCCCCATTGTGCCCCCATAGACCCCATAGAGATCCCATAGACCCCTATAGACCCCATAGAACCCCCATAGAGCCCCATAGACCCCATAAGACCCCATAGAGATCCCATAGATCCCAATAGACCCCATTAACCCCCATTGTGCCCCCATAGACCCCCATTGTGCCCCCATAGACCCCAATAGACCCCCCATAGATCCCAATAGATCCCCATAGACCCCATTGACCCCAATAGACCCCATAGAGCCCCCATAGATCCCAATAGACCCCATTAACCCCCATTGTGCCCCCATAGACCCCATAGAGATCCCATAGATCCCAATAGACCCCATTAACCCCCATTGTGCCCCCATAGACCCCATAGAGATCCCATAGACCCCAATAGACCCCATAGAACCCCCATAGAGCCCCATAGACCCCATAAGACCCCATAGAGATCCCATAGAACCCAATAGACCCCCCATAGATCCCAATAGACCCCATTGACCCCCATTGTGCCCCCATAGACCCCATAGAGATCCCATAGATCCCAATAGACCCCATTAACCCCCATTGTGCCCCCATAGACCCCATAGAGATCCCATAGACCCCTATAGACCCCATAGAACCCCCATAGAGCCCCATAGACCCCATAAGACCCCATAGAGATCCCATAGAACCCAATAGACCCCCCATAGATCCCAATAGACCCCATTGACCCCCATTGTGCCCCCATAGACCCCATAGAGATCCCATAGATCCCAATAGACCCCATTAACCCCCATTGTGCCCCCATAGACCCCACAGAGATCCCATAGACCCCAAAAGACCCCATAGAACCCCCATAGATCTCAGTAGACCCCATAAATCCCCCCATAGTCCCCAGTGACCCAAATAGACCCCATAGACCCCATAAATCCCCCCATAGACCCCCCCATAGACCCCTTAGAGATCCCTTAGACCCCATTGATCCCCCCATAGACCCCATAGAGACCTCGTAGACCCCATAGACCCCAATAGACCCCCATAAATCCCCCCATAGACACCATAGACCCCCATAGACCCCAATAGACCCCCATAAATCCCCCCATAGACCCCACAGACCCCCATAGACCCCATAGATCCCCCAATAGACCCCATAGAGCCCCCCATAGACCCCATAAATCCCCCCATAGATCCCCCCCTATAGACCCCATAAAGACCCCGTAGACCCCATAGAGACCCCATAGACCCAATACACCCCATAGATGCCCCCATAAACCCCATAGATCCCCCCATAAATCCCCCCATAGACCCCATAAAGCCCCCCATAGACCCCATAGAAACCCCTTAGACACCATAGACCCCATAGACCCCCATA
Organism: Coturnix japonica; assembly: GCF_054131305.1. Taxonomy (NCBI): domain Eukaryota; kingdom Metazoa; phylum Chordata; class Aves; order Galliformes; family Phasianidae; genus Coturnix; species Coturnix japonica. Next base: position 226,842 of record NC_140679.1, on the reverse strand, counting down.
GACCCCAATAGACCCACATAAATCCCCCCATAGACCCCATAGACCCCCATAGACCTCATTGATACCACCGTAGACCCCATAGATCCCCCCATAGATACCCCCATAGACCCCATAAAACCCCCATAGACCCCATAGACCCCATAGATCCCCCAAAAGACCCCATAGATCCCCCCATAGACCCCATAGAGCCCCCCATAGACCCCATAGATCCCCCCATAGACCCCATAAAGCCCCCATAGACCCCATAGAGACCCTATAGACCCCAATAGACCCCATAAATCCCCCCATAGACCCCATAGACCCCCATAGACCCCAATAGACCCCCATAAATCCCCCCATAGACCCCCATAGCTCCATTGATACTCCCGTAGACCCCATAAATCCCCCCATAGACCCCATAAAGCCCCCATAGACCCCATAGACCCCATAGATCCCCCCAGAGACCCCATAAATAACCTCACAGACCCCATAGACACCCCTATAGAGCCCATAGACCCCCATAGCCCCATTGATACCCCCGTAGACCCCATAGACCCCATAGATCCTCCCATAGACCCCATAGATCCCCCCATAGACCCCATAAACCCCCCATAGACCCCATAGAGACCCCATAGACCCCATAGATCCCCCCATAGACCCCCTAAAACCCCCATAGACCCCATAGAGACCCCATAGACCCCATAGATCCCCCCATAGACCCCCTAAAGCCCCCATAGGCCCCATAGAGACCCCATAGATCCCCCCATAGACCCCATAAAGCCCCCATAGACCCCATAGATCCCCCCATAGACCCCATAAAACCCCCATAGACCCCATAGAGACCCCATAGACCCCATAGATCCCCCCATAGACCCTCTAAAGCCCCCATAGACCCCATCGAGACCCCATAGATCCCCCCATAGACCCCATAAAGCCCCCATAGACCCCATAAAACCCCCATAGACCCCATAGAGACCCCATAGACCCCATAGATCCCCCCATAGACCCCCTAAAACCCCCATAGACCCCATAGAGACCCCATAGACCCCATAGAGACCCCATAGACCCCATAGATCCCCCCATAGACCCCCTAAAACCCCCATAGACCCCATAGAGACCCCAGAGACCCCATAGATCCCCCCATAGACCCCCTAAAGCCCCCATAGACCCCATAGATCCCCCAAAAGACCCCATAGATCCTCCCATAGACCCCATAGAGACCCCATAGACCCCATAGATCCCCCCATAGACCCTCTAAAGCCCCCATAGACCCCATAGATCCCCCAAAAGACCCCATAGATCCTCCCATAGACCCCATAGAGACCCCATAGACCCCATAGATCCCCCCATAGACCCCCTAAAGCCCCCATAGACCCCATAGATCCCCCAAAAGACCCCATAGATCCCCCCATAGACCCCATAGACCCCATAGAGCCCCCCATAGACCCCATAGATCCCCCCATAGACCCCATAGACCCCATAGAGCCCCCCATAGACCCCATAGATCCCCCCACAGACCCCATAGATCCCCCCATAGACCCCATAAAGCCCCCATAGACCCCATAGAGACCCAATAGACCCCATAAATCCCCCCATAGACCCCATAGACCCCATAGACCCCCATAGACCCCAATAGACCCCCATAGCCCCATTGATACTCCCGTAGACCCCATAAATCCCCCCATAGACCCCATAAAGCCCCCATAGACCCCATGGACCCCATAGATCCCCCCAGAGACCCCATAAATAACCTCACAGACCCCATAGACACCCCTATAGGCCCCATAGACCCCCATAGCCCCATTGATACCCCCGTAGACCCCATAGACCCCATAGATCCCCCCATAGACCCCATAGATCCCCCCATAGACCCCATAAAACCCCCATAGACCCCATAGAGACCCCATAGACCCCATAGATCCCCCCATAGACCCCCTAAAACCCCCATAGACCCCATAGAGACCCCATAGATCCCCCCATAGACCTCCTAAAGCCCCCATAGGCCCCATAGAGACCCCATAGATCCCCCCATAGACCCCATAAAGCCCCCATAGACTCCATAGATCCCCCCATAGACCCCATAAAGCCCCCCATAGACCCCATAGAGACCCCATAGACCCCATAGATCCCCCCATAGACCCCATAAAGCCCCCATAGACTCCATAGATCCCCCCATAGACCCCATAGAGACCCCATAGACCCCATAGATCCCCCCATAGACCCCATGGAGACCCCATAGACCCCATAAACCCCCCCATAGACCCCATAGAGACCCCATAGACCCCATAGATCCCCCCGTAGACCCCATAGAGACCCCATAGACCCCATAGATCTCCCCATCGACCCCATAAAGCCCCCATAGACCCCATAGAGACCCCATAGATCCCCCCATAGACCCCATAAAGCCCCCCATAGACCCCATAGAACCCCCCATAGACCCCATAGATCCCCCCATAGACCCCATGGAGACCCCATAGACCCCATAAACCCCCCCATAGACCCCATAGATCCCCCCATAGACCCCCTAAAGCCCCCATAGGCCCCATAGAGACCCCATAGATCCCCCCATAGACCCCATAAAGCCCCCCATAGACCCCATGGAGACCCCATAGACCCCTTAAAGCCTCTGTAGACCCCATAGAGACCCCATAGACCCCATAGATCCCCCCATAGACCCCCATAGATCCCCCCATAGACCCCATAGAGACCCCATAGACCCCATAGATCCCCCCATAGACCCCATGGATCTCCCCATCGACCCCATAAAGCCCCCATAGACCCCATAGAGACCCCATAGATCCCCCCATAGACCCCATAAAGCCCCCCATAGACCCCATAGAACCCCCCATAGACCCCATAGATCTCCCCATAGACCCCATGGAGACCCCATAGACCCCATAAACCCCCCCATAGACCCCATAGACCCCATAGAGCCCCCCATAGACCCCATTGATACCACCGTAGACCCCATAGATCCCCCCATAGACCCCATAGATTCCCCCATAGATCCCCCCCATAGACCCCATAGAGACCCCTTAGACACCATAGACCCCATAGATCCCCCCATGGACCCCATAGACCCCCCCATAGACCCCATAGACCTCATAGATCCCCCCATAGATCACCCATAGACCATAATTCCAATGGCTTTATATGGCAGGGGGCGGGGCTTATGGGCTTGGGGGCGGGGCTTATGGGCGTTGTGGGCGGGGCTTGCATTAGCTCCGCCCCCTCCATGATCCCCTATAGCCCCCCACAGGTTTCCACGTGGCCACGCCCCCAGGGGGCGGGGCTCAGTCTCCTCCCTCCTCATTGGCTAATCCCAGCGGAGCCCCGCCCCCTCAGGCTCCGCCCACCGCCATATATGGACTGCAGCAGCCCCTCCCCCACGGCTACGTGGGGCAGGTAATGGGGGGCTATGGGGGATCTATGGGGTCTATGGGGGGGTTTATGGGGTCTATGGGGGCTTTATGGGGTATATGGGGGATCTATGGGGTCTATGGGGGGGTTTATGGGGTCTATGGGGTCTCCATGGGGTCTATGGGGGGGTCTATGGGGTCTATGGGGGCTTTATGGGGTCTATGGGGGGATCAATGGGGTCTATGGGGGAATCTATGGGGTCTATGGGGGCTTTATGGGGTCTATGGGGGGATCAATGGGGTCTATGGGGGAATCTATGGGGTCTATGGGGGCTTTATGGGGTCTATGGGGGAATCTATGGGGTCTATGGGGGCTTTATGGGATCTATGGGGGAATCTATGGGGTCTATGGGGGCTTTATGGGATCTATGGGGTCTATGGGGGGGTTTATGGGGTCTATGGGGGCTTTATGGGGTCCTATGGGGGGATCTATGGGGTCTATGGGGGCTTTATGGGGTCTATGGGGGGATCTATGGGGTCTATGGGGGGGTCTATGGGGTCTATGGGGGGGTTTATGGGGTCTATGGGGGCTTTATGGGGTCTATGGGGGGATCAATGGGGTCTATGGGGGAATCTATGGGGTCTATGGGGGCTTTATGGGGTCTATGGGGGAATCTATGGGGTCTATGGGGGCTTTATGGGGTCTATGGGGGAATCTATGGGGTCTATGGGGGCTTTATGGGGTCTATGGGGGAATCTATGGGGTCTATGGGGGAATCTATAGGGTCTATGGGGGGGTTTATGGGGTGTATGGGGTCTCCATGGGGTCTATGGGGGGATCAATGGGGTCTATGGGGGCTTTATGGGGTCTATGGGGGCTTTATGGGGTCTATGGGGGGATCTATGGGGTCTATGGGGGGTTTATGGGGTCTATGGGGGCTTTATGGGGTCTATGGGGGGATCAATGGGGTCTATGGGGGGGTTTATGGGGTCTATGGGGGCTTTATGGGGTCTATGGGGGCTTTATGGGGTCTATGGGGGGATCAATGGGGTCTATGGGGGGGTTTATGGGGTCTATGGGGGGCTTTATGGGGTCTATGGGGGGATCTATGGGGTCTATGGGGGGGTTTATGGGGTCTATGGGGTCTATGGGGTCTATGGGGGGGATCAATGGGGTCTATGGGGGAATCTATGAGGTCTATGGGGGCTTTATGGGGTCTATGGGGGAATCTATGGGGTCTATGGGGGCTTTATGGGATCTATGGGGTCTATGGGGGGCTTTGTGGGGTCTGTGGGGGCTTTATGGGGTCTATGGGGGGCTATAGGGTCCTATGGGGGGGCTATGGGGTGATTATAGGTTCCAATGGGGGGGCTATAGGGTCCTATGGGGGGTCCTATGGGGTCCTATGGGGGATCTATGGGGTGGTTATAGGGTCCAATGGGGGCTATAGGGTCCTATGGAGGGTCTATGGGGTGATTATAGGGTCCAATGGGGGGCTATAGGGTCCTATGGGGGGGCTATGGGGTCCTATGGGGGGTCTATGGGGTCCTATGGGGGGTCTATGGGGTGGTTATAGGGTCCCATGGGGGGCTATAGGGTCCTATGGGGGGTCTATAGGGTCCCATGGGGGGGCTATGGGGTGGTTATAGGGTCCAATGGGGGGCTATAGGGACCTATGGGGGGGTCTATGGGGTCCTATGGGGGGGCTATAGGGTCCTATGGGGGGTCTATGGGGTCCTATGGGGGCTATGGGGTGGTTATAGAGTCCAGTGGGGGGCTATAGGGTCCTATGGGGGGTCTAGGGGTCCTATGGGGGGGCTATGGGGTGGTTATAGGGTCCAATGGGGGTCTATGGGGTCCTATGGAGGGTCTATGGGGTGATTATAGGGTCCAATGGGGGGCTATAGGGTCCTATGGGGAGTCTAGGGGTCCTATGGGGGGGCTATGGGGTGGTTATAGGGTTCAATGGGGGGCTATAGGGTCCTATGGGGGGTCTATGGGGTCCTATGGGGGGGCTATGGGGTGATTATAGGGTCCAAAGGGGGGCTATAGGGACCTATGGGGGGTCTAGGGGTCCTATGGGGGGGCTATGGGGTGGTTATAGGGTCCAATGGGGGGCTATAGGACCCAATGGGGGGTCTGTGGGGTCCTATGGGGTGGCTATGGGGTAGTTATAGGGTCCAAAGGGGGGCTATGGGGACCTATGGGGGGTCTATGGGGTCCTATGGTGGGCTATGGGGTGGTTATAGGGTCCAATGGGGGGCTATGGGGACCTATGGGGGGTCTAGGGGTCCTATGGGGGGGCTATAGGGTGGTTATAGGGTCCAATGGGGGGCTATAGGGTCCTATGGGGGGTCTATAGGGTCCTATGGGGGGGCTATGGGGTGATTATAGGTTCCAATGGGGCGGCTATAGGGTCCTATGGGGGGTCCTATGGGGTCCTATGGGTGGGCTATGGGGTGGTTATAGGGTCCAATGGGGGCTATAGGGTCCTATGGAGGGTCTATGGGGTGATTATAGGTTCCAATGGGGGGGCTATAGGGTCCTATGGGGGGTCCTATGGGGTCCTATGGGTGGGCTATGGGGTGGTTATAGGGTCCAATGGGGGCTATAGGGTCCTATGGAGGGTCTATGGGGTGATTATAGGTTCCAATGGGGGGGCTATAGGGTCCTATGGGGGGTCCTATGGGGTCCTATGGGTGGGCTATGGGGTGGTTATAGGGTCCCATGGGGGGCTATAGGGTCCTATGGGGGGTCTATAGGGTCCCATGGGGGGGCTATGGGGTGGTTATAGGGTCCAATGGGTGGCTATAGGGTCCTATAGGGGGTCTATGGGGTCTTATGGGGGCTATGGGGTGGTTATAGAGTCCAGTGGGGGGCTATAGGGTCCTATGGGGGGTCTAGGGGTCCTATGGGGGGGCTATGGGGTGGTTATAGGGTCCAATGGGGGGCTATAGGGTCCTATGGGGGGGCTGTGGGGTCCTATGGGGGGTCTATGGGGTGGTTATAGGGTTCAATGGGGGGCTATAGGGTCCTATGGGGGGTCTATGGGGTCCTATGGGGGGGCTATGGGGTGGTTATAGTGTCCAATGGGGGGCTATAGGGTCCTATGGGGAGTCTATGGGGTCCTATGGGGGGGCTATGGGGTGGTTATAGGGTCCTATGGGGGGCTATAGGGTCCTATGGGGGGGCTATGGGGTGATTATAGGTTCCAATGGGGGGCTATAGGGTCCTATGGGGGGGCTATGGGGTCCTATGGGGGGTCTATGGGGTGGTTATAGGGTCCAATGGGGGCTATAGGGTCCTATGGAGGGTCTATGGGGTGATTATAGGGTCCAATGGGGGGCTATAGGGTCCTATGGGGGGGCTATGGCGTCCTATGGGGGGTCTATGGGGTGGTTATAGGGTCCCATGGGGGGCTATAGGGTCCTATGGGGGGTCTATAGGGTCCCATGGGGGGGCTATGGGGTGGTTATAGGGTCCAATGGGTGGCTATAGGGTCCTATGGGGGGTCTATGGGGTCCTATGGGGGCTATGGGGTGGTTATAGAGTCCAGTGGGGGGCTATAGGGTCCTATGGGGGGTCTATGGGGTCCTATGGGGGGGCTATGGGGTGATTATAGGGTCCAATGGGGGGCTATAGGGCCCAATGGGGGGTCTGTGGGGTCCTATGGGGTGGCTATGGGGTAGTTATAGGGTCCAAAGGGGGTTATGGGGACCTATGGGGGGTCTATGGGGTCCTATGGTGGGCTATGGGGTGGTTATAGTGTCCAATGGGGGGCTATAGGGTCCTATGGGGAGTCTATGGGGTCCTATGGGGGGGCTATGGGGTGATTATAGGGTCCAATGGGGGGCTATAGGGACCTATGGGGGGGTCTATGGGGTCCTATGGGGTGGCTATGGGGTAGTTATAGGGTCCAAAGGGGGGCTATGGGGACCTATGGGGGGTCTATGGGGTCCTATGGTGGGCTATGGGGTGGTTATAGGGTCCAATGGGGGGCTATGGGGACCTATGGGGGGTCTATGGGGTCCTATGGTGGGCTATGGGGTGGTTATAGTGTCCAATGGGGGGCTATAGGGTCCTATGGGGAGTCTATGGGGTCCTATGGGGGGGCTATGGGGTGGTTATAGGGTCCAATTGGGGGCTATAGGGTCCTATGGGGGGGTCTATGGGGTCCTATGGTGGGCTATGGGGTGGTTATAGTGTCCAATGGGGGGCTATAGGGTCCTATGGGGAGTCTATGGGGTCCTATGGGGGGGCTATGGGGTGATTATAGGGTCCAATGGGGGGCTATAGGGACCTATGGGGGGGTCTATGGGGTCCTATGGGGGGGCTATAGGGTCCTATGGGGGGCTATGGGGTCCTATGGGGGGGCTATGGGGGGTTATAGGGTCCAATGGGGACTATAGGGTCCTATGGGGGGTCTATGGGGTCCTATGGGGGGGCTATGGGGTCCTATGGGGGGTCTATGGGGTGGTTATAGGGTCCCATGGGGGGCTATAGGGTCCTATGGGGGGTCTATAGGGTCCCATGGGGGGGCTATGGGGTGGTTATAGGGTCCAATGGGGGGGCTATAGGGTCCTATGGGGGGTCTATGGGGTCCTATGGGGGGGCTATGGGGTGATTATAGGGTCCAATGGGGGGCTATAGGGTCCAATGGGGGGGCTATGGGGTTGTTATAGGGTCCAATGGGGGGCTATGGGGTGGTTATAGGGTCCAATGGGGGGCTATGGGGGGCTTATTGGGTCAGTTCAGCCCCCTAACCCTATAACCCCATATCTATGGGGTCTATGGGGTCTATGGGGGGGGGTTATGGGGTCTATGGGGGCTTTATGGGGTCTATGGGGTCTATGGGGGGCTTTATGGGGTCTATGGGGGCTTTATGGGGTCTGTGGGGGCTTTATGGGGTCTATGGGGTTTATGGGGTCTATGGGGTCTATAGGGTTCTAGGTCTAACCCTATAACCCCGTATCTATGTGGTCTATGGGGTCTATGGGGGTTTATGGGGTCAATGGGTCTATGGGGGGCTTTATGGGATCTATGGGGTCTAGGGTTCTAGGTCTAACCCTATAACCCCATATCTATGTGGTCTATGGGGGGCTTTATGGGGTCTATGGGGTCTATGGGGGGCTTTATGGGGTCTATGGGGTCTATGGGGGGCTTTATGGGGTCTATGGGGTCTAGGGTTCTAGGTCTAACCCTATAACCCCATATCTATGTGGTCTATGGGGGGCTTTATGGGGTCTATGGGGTCTAGGGGTTCTAGGTCTAACCCTATAACCCCATATCTATGGGGTCTATGGGGGGGGTTTATAGGGTCTATGGGGTCTATGGGGGCGTTTATGGGGTCTAGGGGGTCTTTGGGGGCTTCTATGGGGTCTGTGGGGGTTTTATGGGGTTTAATGGGGTCTATGGGGTCTATGGGGGGATCTATGGGGTCTATGGGGGATCTGTGGGTTCTATGGGGTCTATGAGGGGATCTATGGGGGCTTTATGGGGTCTATGGGGGATCTATGGGGTCTATGGGGGCTATGGGGTTTATGGGGGGGTCTATGGGGTCTGTGGGGGTGTCTATGGGGTCTATGGGGGGATCTATGGGGTCTATGGGGGGCTTTATGGGGCCTATAGGGGGGTTTATGGGGTCTATGGGGTCTATAGGGTCTCTATGGGGTCTATGGGGGGATCTGTGGGGTCTATGGGGTTTATAGGGGGGATTATGGGGTCTATGGGGGGGTTTATGGGGTCTATGGGGTCTATGGGGGGCTTTATGGGGTCTATGGGGTCTAGGGGTTCTAGGTCTAACCCTATAACCCCATATCTATGGGGTCTATGGGGGGGGTTTATAGGGTCTATGGGGGCTTTATGGGGTCTATGGGGCTTCTATGGGGTCTGTGGGGGTTTTATGGGGTCTATGGAGTCTATGGGGGATTTATGGGGTCTATGGGGGGATCTATGGGGTCTATGGGGGCTTTATGGGGTCTATGGGGGGGTCTATGGGGGCTTTATGGGGTCTATGGGGTCTATGGGGGCTTTATGGGGTCTATGGGGTCTATGGGGGGGTTTATGGGGTCTATGGGGTCTATGGGGGGGTTTATGGGGTCTATGGGGTCTATAGGGTCTCTATGGGATCTATGGGGTCTATGGGTTCTAGTTCTAACCCTCTAACCCCATATCCCCAGCCCCACGTCCCCCCACCCCACGGTGCCGCCCCCCCCCCCCCCGTGATGCTGCTGCCTCCTCCGGGTCCCCCCCCACCTCCCGCCCCACAACCAGCCCAAGGAGCCCCACAAGGGACCCCAGGACCCCCCCAAGGGGCTCTGCCTCCAGCCAGTCCGGCCCCATATGGATTCCTAGGACCCCATACAGGTATATGGGGTTTGGGTATGGGGGGGGGGGGTTGGTTATGTGGGGCTGGGGGTTATTTATGGGGGGATATGGGGTCATTTATGGGGTCTGGGGTCATTTATGGGGATATGGGGTCATTTGTGGGGGGATATGGGGTCATTTATGGGGTCTGGGGGTCATTTGTGGGGGGATATGGGGTTTTCCTGGGGGATATGGGGTTATTTATGGGGGGATATGGGGTCATTTATGGGGTCTGGAGGTTACTTAAGGGGGATATGGGGTCCTTTGGGGGAGATATGGGGTCATTTATGGGGGATATGGGGTCATTTATGGGGTCTGGGTGTCACTTATGGGGTCTGGGGGTCATTTATGGGGTCTGGAGATTACTTAAGGGGGATATGGGGTCATTTATGGGGTCCTTTGGGGGGGATATGGGGTCATTTATAGGGTCTGGGGGTCATTTATGGGGGGATATGGGGTTTTCTGGGGGGGATATGGGGGATATGGGGTCCTTTGGGGGAGATATGGGGTCAATTGGGGGGGATATGGGGTTATTTATGGGGTCTGGGGGTCAATTGGGGGGATATGGGGTTATTTATGGGGTGCTTTGGGGGGGATATGGGGTCATTTATGGGGCCTGGATGTTACTTAAGGGGGATATGGGGTCATTTATGGGGTCTTGGTGTCACTTATGGGGATATGGGGTCATTTATGGGGGATATGGGGTCATTTATGGGGATATAGGGTCATTTATGGGGATATGGGGTCATTTATGGGGGGATATGGATTCCTAGGACCCCATACAAGTATATGGGGTTTGGGTATGGGGGATATGGGGTTATTTATGGGGGGATATGGGGTCATTTATGGGGATATCGGGTCCTTTGGGGGGGATATGGGGTCATTTATGGGGGGATATGGATTCCTAGGACCCCATACAGGTATATGGGGTTTGGGTATGGGGGCAGGGGGGGGTTATGTGGGGTTTGGGGTTATTTATGGGGGGATATGGGGTCATTTATGGGGTCTGGGGGTCATTTGTGGGGGGATATGGGGTTTTCCTGGGGGATATGGGGTTATTTATGGGGGGATATGGGGTCATTTATGGGGTCTGGAGGTTTCTTAAGGGGGATATGGGGTCCTTTGGGGGAGATATGGGGTCATTTATGGGGGATATGGGGTTATTTATGGGGTGCTTTGGGGGGGATATGGGGTCATTTATGGGGCCTGGAGGTTACTTAAGGGGGATGTGGGGTCATTTATGGGGTCTGGGGTTCTTTGGGGGGGATATGGGGTTATTTATGGGGGATATGGGGTCATTTATGGGTTATATGGGGTTTTTGGGGGGGTATATGGGGTCATTTATGGGGGATATGGGGTCACTTATGGGGTCTGGGGGTCATTTATGGGGTCTGGAGATTACTTAAGGGGGATATGGGGTCATTTATGGGGTCCTTTGGGGGGGATATGGGGTCATTTATAGGGTCTGGGGGTCATTTATGGGGGGATATGGGGTTTTCTGGGGGGGATATGGGGGATATGGGGTCCTTTGGGGGAGATATGGGGTCCTTTGGGGGGGATATGGGGTCATTTATGGGGGGATATGGATTCCTAGGACCCCATACAGGTATATGGGGTTTGGTTATGGGGGGTTTGGGGTTATTTATGGGGGGATATGGGGTCATTTATGGGGATATGGGGTCATTTATGGGGGGATATGGATTCCTAGGACCCCATACAGGTATATGGGGTTTGGGTATGGGGGGTTTGGGGTTATTTATGGGGGGATATGGGGTCATTTATGGGGTCTGGGGTCCTTTGGGGGGGATATGGGGTCATTTATGGGGGGATATGGATTCCTAGGACCCCATACAGGTATATGGGGTTTGGGTATGGGGGATATGGGGTTATTTATGGGGGGATATGGGGTCATTTATGGGGGATATGGTGTCATTTATGGGGGGATATGGATTCCTAGGACCCCATACAGGTATATGGGGTTTGGGTATGGGGGGATATGGGGTCATTTATGGGGGATATGGGGTCATTTATGGGGGGATATGGGGTCATTTATGGGGATATCGGGTCCTTTGGGGGGGATATGGGGTCATTTATGGGGGGATATGGATTCCTAGGACCCCATACAGGTATATGGGGTTTGGGTATGGGGGGTTTGGGGTTATTTATGGGGGGATATGGGGTCATTTATGGGGTTTGGTTATGGGGGGTTTGGGGTTATTTATGGGGTCTGGGGTTCTTTGGGGGGGATATGGGGTTATTTATGGGGGGATATGGGGTCATTTATGGGGGGATATGGGGTCATTTATGGGGGGATATGGGGTCATTTATGGGGATATGGGGTCATTTATGGGGGATATGGGGTCATTTATGGGGGGATATGGATTCCTAGGACCCCATACAGGTATATGGGGTTTGGGTATGGGGCTTTTGGGGTTATTTATGGGGGGATATGGGGTCATTTATGGGGTCTGGGGTCATTTATGGGGGGATATGGATTCCTAGGACCCCATACAGGTATATGGGGTTTGGGTATGGGGGGTTTGGGGTTATTTATGGGGGGATATGGGGTCATTTATGGGGATATCGGGTCCTTTGGGGGGGATATGGGGTCATTTATGGGGTCTGGGGTCCTTTGGGGGGGATATGGGGTCATTTATGGGGGGATATGGATTCCTAGGACCCCATACAGGTATATGGGGTTTGGTTATGGGGGATATGGGGTCATTTATGGGGGGATATGGGGTCATTTATGGGGATATCGGGTCCTTTGGGGGGGATATGGGGTCATTTATGGGGGGATATGGATTCCTAGGACCCCATACAGGTATATGGGGTTTGGGTGTGGGGGGTTTGGGGTTATTTATGGGGGGATATGGGGTCATTTATGGGGATATCGGGTCCTTTGGGGGGGATATGGGGTCATTTATGGGGGGATATGGATTCCTAGGACCCCATACAGGTATATGGGGTTTGGGTATGGGGGGTTTGGGGTTATTTATGGGGGGATATGGGGTCATTTATGGGGATATCGGGTCCTTTGGGGGGGATATGGGGTCATTTATGGGGGGATATGGATTCCTAGGACCCCATACAGGTATATGGGGTTTGGTTATGGGGGGTTTGGGGTTATTTATGGGGGGATATGGGGTCATTTATGGGGATATCGGGTCCTTTGGGGGGGATATGGGGTCATTTATGGGGGGATATGGATTCCTAGGACCCCATACAGGTATATGGGGTTTGGTTATGGGGGTTTTGGGGTTATTTATGGGGGGATATGGGGTCATTTATGGGGTTTGGTTATGGGGGGTTTGGGGTTATTTATGGGGTCTGGGGTTCTTTGGGGGGGATATGGGGTTATTTATGGGGGATATGGGGTCATTTATGGGTTATATGGGGTTTTTGGGGGGGTATATGGGGTCATTTATGGGGGATATGGGGTCACTTATGGGGTCTGGGGGTCATTTATGGGGTCTGGAGATTACTTAAGGGGGATATGGGGTCATTTATGGGGTCCTTTGGGGGGGATATGGGGTCATTTATAGGGTCTGGGGGTCATTTATGGGGGGATATGGGGTTTTCTGGGGGGGATATGGGGGATATGGGGTCCTTTGGGGGAGATATGGGGTCAATTGGGGGGGATATGGGGTTATTTATGGGGTCTGGGGATCAATTGGGGGGATATGGGGTTATTTATGGGGTGCTTTGGGGGGGATATGGGGTCATTTATGGGGCCTGGATGTTACTTAAGGGGGATATGGGGTCATTTATGGGGTCTTGGTGTCACTTATGGGGATATGGGGTCATTTATGGGGGATATAGGGTCATTTATGGGGATATGGGGTCATTTATGGGGGATATGGGGTCATATATGGGGTCATTTATGGGGTCTGGGGGTCATTTATGGGGTCTGGAGGTTACTTAAGGGGAATATGGGGTCCTTTAGGGGAGATATGGGGTCATTTGTGGGGGATATGGGGTCATTTATGGGGTCTGGGTGTCACTTATGGGGGTATGGGGTCATTTATGGGGGATATGGGGTCATTTATGGGGGATATGGGGTCATTTACGGGGTCTGGCTGTCACTTATGGGGATATGGCGGCATTAATGGGGGGCTGGGGTTATCTGGGGGGGATATGGGGGTCAATTGGGGGGATATGGGGTCATTTATGGGGGATATGATGTCCTTTGGGGGGGATATGGGGTCATTTATGGGGGGTAGGGGGTCATTTATGGGGGGCTGGGGTCCTTTGGGGGGATATGGGGGTGAACTGGGGGGATATGGGGTCCCTTGGGGGGATATGGGGTCATTTATGGGGTCTGGGGGTCATTTATGGGGGCTTGGGGGTCATTAATGGGGGGCTAGGGTTATTTGGGGGGGATATGGGGTCATTTATGGGGGGTAGGGGGTCATTTATGGGGTCCTTTGGGGGGATATGGGGGTCAATTGGGGAGATATGGGGTCATTTATGGGGGATAGGGGTCATCTATGGGGCCACATATGGGGCAATCTATGGGGCACTACGGGGCAATCTGTGGGGCACTGTGGGCTCATCTCTGGGGCCATCTCTGGGGCAATCTATGGGGTGTTATGGGGCCATCTATGGGGTCATCTATGGGGCAATCTATGGGGTGTTATGGGGCCATCTATGGGATGATCTATGGGGCACTATGGGGTCATCTATGGGGCCATTTATGGGGCCATCTATGGGGTGATATATGGGGCACTATGGGGTCATCTATGGGGCCATTTATGGGGCCATCTATGGGGTGATATATGGGGCACTATGGGCTCATCTATGGGGTCATCTATGGGGCCATCTATGGGGTGATATATGGGCCACCTATGGGGCGCTATGGGTCAATCTATGGGTCAATCTATGGGGCAGAAGCTGACCCCCCCCCCCTCCTTGTTTTTCCATTGCAGTGACCCCCCAGGGTCTGAGCTTCCACCCCAGCGGGAACTGAAGGGACCCCCCCAAAAAAATGGGGTGAAAAAAGGCCATTTTGGGGGTGGGATTTTAATTGGGGGGGGGGGGGGGAGAAGGAATTAATTAATTAATTGATTAATTAATTGATTAATTGATTGATTGATTAATTAAGCCCCCTCCCCCCCTCCCCCCCCAAACAGTGATTAATAAAAATTAATTAAAGGGAATTAAAATAAAATGGGGGGGGGGGGGGGGGAAATGAAATAAAAAGGAAAATAGGAAAAAAAAAAGGAAATTTTAAAGAAAAAGGCAAAAAAAGGTTAAAAAGGCCAAAAAATGGGGATAAAAATAAAAAATGATGGGAAAAAACCACTCGCGAGGCTCGTTTTGGGGGGAAAAATCGTGTTTTTGGGGGGTTCTGGGGTTGATATCGCGATAGTTGGGTTGATATCGCGATAGTCGGGGTTGATATCGCGATAGTTGGGTTGATATCGCGATAGTCGGGGTTGATATCGCGGTAGTTGGGGTTGATATCGCAATAGTTGGGTTGATATCGCAATAGTTGGGTTGATATCGCGATAGTCGGGGTTGATATCGCGATAGTTGGGTTGATATCGCGATAGTTGGGTTGATATCGCGATAGTCGGGTTGATATCGCGATAGTTGGGTTGATATCGCGATAGTTGGGTTGATATCGCGATAGTCGGGGTTGATATCGCGATAGTTGGGTTGATATCGCGATAGTTGGGTTGATATCGCGATAGTTGGTGTTGATATCGCGATAGTCGGGGTTGATATCGCGATAGTTGGGTTGATATCGCGATAGTCGGGTTGATATCGCGATAGTTGGGTTGATATCGCGATAGTCGGGGTTGATATCGCGATAGTTGGGTTGATATCGCGATAGTCGGGGTTGATATCGCGATAGTTGGGTTGATATCGCGATAGTTGGGTTGATATCGCGATAGTTGGTGTTGATATCGCGATAGTCGGGGTTGATATCGCGATAGTTGGGTTGATATCGCGATAGTCGGGGTTGATATCGCGGTAGTTGGGGTTGATATCGCAATAGTTGGGTTGATATCGCAATAGTTGGGTTGATATCGCGATAGTCGGGGTTGATATCGCGATAGTTGGGTTGATATCGCGATAGTTGGGTTGATATCGCGATAGTCGGGTTGATATCGCGATAGTTGGGTTGATATCGCGATAGTTGGGTTGATATCGCGATAGTCGGGGTTGATATCGCGATAGTTGGGTTGATATCGCGATAGTTGGGTTGATATCGCGATAGTTGGTGTTGATATCGCGATAGTCGGGGTTGATATCGCGATAGTTGGGTTGATATCGCGATAGTCGGGTTGATATCGCGATAGTTGGGTTGATATCGCGATAGTCGGGGTTGATATCGCGATAGTTGGGTTGATATCGCGATAGTCGGGGTTGATATCGCGATAGTTGGGTTGATATCGCGATAGTTGGGTTGATATCGCGATAGTTGGTGTTGATATCGCGATAGTCGGGGTTGATATCGCGATAGTTGGGTTGATATCGCGATAGTCGGGTTGATATCGCGATAGTCGGGGTTGATATCGCGATAGTTGGGTTGATATCGCGATAGTTGGGTTGATATCGCGATAGTCGGGGTTGATATCGCGATAGTCGGGGTTGATATCGCGATAGTCGGGTTGATATCGCGATAGTTGGTTTGATATCGCGATAGTTGGGTTGATATCGCGATAGTCGGGTAGATATCGCGATAGTCGGGGTTGATATCGCGATAGTTGGGTTGATATCGCGATAGTCGGGTTGATATCGCGATAGTTGGGTTGATATCGCGATAGTTGGGTTGATATCGCGATAGTTGGGTTGATATCGCGATAGTTGGGTTGATATCGCGATAGTTGGGTTGATATCGCGATAGTCGGGTTGATATCGTGATAGTTGGGTTGATATCGCGATAGTCGGGTTGATATCGCGATAGTCGGGTTGATATCGCGATAGTTGGGTTGATATCGCGATAGTTGGGGTTGATATCGCGATAGTTGGGTTGATATCGCGATAGTTGGGTTGATATCGCGATAGTCAGGTTGATATCGCGATAGTCGGGTTGATATCGCGATAGTTGGGTTGATATCGCGACAGTCGGGGTTGATATCGCGATAGTCGGGGTTGATATCGCGATAGTTGGTGTTGATATCGCGATAGTTGGGTTGATATCGCGATAGTCGGGGTTGATATCGCGATAGTTGGGTTGATATCGCGATAGTCGGGGTTGATATCGTGATAGTTGGGTTGATATCGCGATAGTTGGGTTGATATCGCGATAGTTCGGTTGATATCGCGATAGTTGGGTTGATATCGCGATAGTCGGGGTTGATATCGCGATAGTTGGGTTGATATCGCGATAGTTGGGTTGATAACACGATATTTGGGTTGATATCGCGATAGTTGGTGTTGATATCGCGATAGTCGGGGTTGATATCGCGATAGTTGGGTTGATATCGCGATAGTCGGGGTTGATATCGCGATAGTTGGGTTGATATCGCGATAGTTGGGTTGATATCGCGATACTCGGGGTTGATATCGCGATAGTCGGGTTGATATCGCGATAGTCGGGGTTGATATCGCGATAGTCGGGGTTGATATCGCGATAGTGGGGTTGATATTGCGATAGTTGAGTTGATATCGCGATAGTTCAGTTGATATCGCGATAGTTGGGTTGATATCGCGATAGTTGGGTTGATATCGCGATAGTTGGGTTGATATCGCGATAGTTGGGTTGATATCGCGATAGTCGGGTTGATATCGCGATATTCGGGTTGATATCGCGATAGTCGGGTTGATATCGCGATAGTTGGGTTGATATCGCGATAGTCGGGTTGATATCGCGATAGTTGGGTTGATATCGCGATAGTCGGGTTGATAACACGATATTTGGGTTGATATCGCGATAGTCGGGGTTGATATCGCGATAGTTGGGTTGATATCGCGATAGTCGGGTTGATATCGCGATAGTCGGGGTTGATATCGTGATAGTTGGGTTGATATCGCGATAGTTGGGTTGATATCGCGATAGTCGGGTTGATATTGCGATAGTTGGGTTGATATCACGATAGTTGGGTTGATAACACGATATTCGGGTTGATATCGCGATAGTCGGGTTGATATCGCGACAGTCGGGTTGATATCGCGATAGTTGGGTTGATATCGCGATAGTCGGGTTGATATCGCGATAGTTGGGTTGATATCGCGATAGTCGGGTTGATATCGCGATAGTTGGGTTGATATCGCGATAGTCGGGTTGATATCGCGATAGTTGGGTTGATATCGCGATAGTCGGGTTGATATCGCGATAGTCGGGTTGATAACACGATATTTGGGTTGATATCGCGATAGTCGGGTTGATATCGCGATAGTTGGGTTGATATTGCGATAGTTGGGTTGATATCGCGATAGTTGGGTTGATATCGCGATTGTTGGGGTTGATACCGCGATAGTTGGGTTGATATCGCGATAGTTGGGTTGATATCGCGATAGTTGGGTTGATATCGCGATAGTCGGGTTGATAACACGATATTTGGGTTGATATCGCGATAGTCGGGTTGATATCGCGATAGTTGGGTTGATATTGCGATAGTTGGGTTGATATCGCGATAGTCGGGGTTGATATCGCAATAGTTGGGTTGATATCGCGATAGTCGGGGTTGATATCGCGATAGTTGGGGTTGATATCGCGATGGTCGGGTTGATATCGCGATGGTCGGGTTGATATCGCGATAGTTGGGTTGATATCGCGATAGTTGGGTTGATATCGCGATAGTTGGGTTGATATCGCGATAGTCGGGGTTGATATCGCGATAGTTGGGTTGATATCGCGATAGTTGGGTTGATATCGCGATAGTTGGGTTGATATCGCGATAGTCGGGGTTGATATCGCGATAGTTGGGTTGATATCGCGATAGTTGGGGTTGATATCGCGATAGTTGGGTTGATGTCGCGATAGTTGGGTTGATATCGCGATAGTCGGGGTTGATATCACGATAGTTGGGTTGATATCGCGATAGTCGGGGTTGATATCACGATAGTTGGGTTGATATCGCGATAGTCGGGGTTGATATCGCGATAGTTGGGTTGATATCGCGATATTTGGGTTGATAACACGATATTTGGGTTGATAACACGATATTTGGGTTGATATCGCGATATATCGCGACATATTGCGACATTTCCACAGTTCCAGTGTCTTTATTGCGATATTGTCACCGTTTCTACGTCATCTCCCCCCTTCTCCCCCCCCCCGCTATCGCGACGGTGCCCACATATCGCGACGGAGCCCAAATATCGCGATATTTGGGGCCGCTATCGCGATATTGTCACAGTTTGAATACCCGTATCGCAATACCGTCCCCATTGGGTGCCCATGTCGCGACATTCTGTGCCCGTATCGCGATATTCGGGGCCACTATCGCGATATTGGTGCCATATCGGGATATTCAGTGCCTGTATCGCGATATTCGGGGCCACTATCGCGATATTGGTGCCATATCGGGATATTCAGTGCCCGTATCGCGATATTCGGGGCCACTATCGCGATATTGGTGCCATATCGGGATATTCAGTGCCTGTATCGCGATATTCGGGGCCACTATCGCGATATTGGTGCCATATCGGGATATTCAGTGCCCGTATCGCGATATTTGGGGCCATTATCGAGATATTGGTGCCACTATCGCGACATACAATGCCCATATCACGATATTCGGGGCCACTATCGCGATATTGGTGCCTCTATCGCAACATACAATGACCATATCACGACATACAATGCCCGTATCACAATAATTGGGCCCATATCACGACATACAATGCCCATATCACGATATTTGGGCCCATATCACGACATACAATGCCCATATCACGATATTTGGGCCCATATCACGACATAAAATGCCCATATCACGACATACAATGCCCATATCACGACATACAATGCCCATATCACGACATACAATACCCATATCACGATATTTGGGCCCATATCACGACATACAATGCCCATATCACGACATACAATGCCCATATCACGACATACAATGCCCATATCACAGCATACAATGCCCATATCACGACATACAGCTCCCGTATCGCGATTTTCTTATTAGAAAATATAATAAGGCCTTATGAGGCCTATATTGTGATGAGCCCCCTATATCGCGACATGAGCCCCCTCTATCACGATATGAAGCCCCTCTATCACAATACACAGTCCTTTATATCACGACCCTTGGTACTGAGCCCCTCTCCACCCCATAACCCCCTACCCTCCCCCCTATATCGTGACATGAGCCCCCTAGATCATGATATGAGGCCTATATCACGACATGAGCCCCCTATATCGCGACATGAGGCCTATATTGCGACATGAGCCTCCTATATTACGACATGAGCCCCCTCTATCACGACATACAGTCCTTTATATCACGACCCTCGGTACTGAGCCCCTCTCCACCCCATAACCCCCTACCCTCCCCCTTCTATCGCGACGATGGGGGCCTATCGCAATATGAGGCCCCTCTATCGCGATATGAGGCCCCTCTATCGCGATATGAGGCCCCTCTATCGCGACACAGTCCCTTACACCACGACCCTCGGTACCAAGCCCCTCTCCACCCCATATCCCCCCTCCCTCCCCCTTATATTGCGACGATGGGGCCTCTCTATCGTGATATGAGGCCTCTATATCGTGATACGAGCCTGTCTATTGCGATATGAGGCCCCTCTATCGCGATATGAGGCCTCTCTATCACGATATACCACAACACTCGGTACCGAGCCCCTCTCCACCCCATAACCCCCCTCCCTCCCCCTTCTATCGCGACAATGGGGCCTCTCTATCACGACATGAGCCCCCTATATCGCAACATGAGCCCCCTATATCGCGACATGAGGCCCCTGTATCACAACATGAGCCCCCTATATCGCGATATGAGCCCCCTATATCACGATATGAGGCCTCTCTATCGCGATATGAGGCCCTCTATTGTGATATAAGCCCCCTATATCGCGACATGAGGCCTATATCGCAACATGAGCCCCCTATATCGCGACATGAGCCCCCTATATCGCGACATTAGCCCCCTATGTCGCAACATGAGCCCCCTATATTGCGACACGAGCCCCCTATATCACGATATGAAGCCCCTCTATCACGATATACAGTCCTTTATATCACGACCCTCGGTACTGAGCCCCTCTCCACCCCATAACCCCCTACCCTCCCCCCTATATCGTGACATGAGCCCCCTAGATCATGATATGAGGCCTATATCGCGACATGAGCCCCCTATATCGCGATATGAGCCCCCTATATCGCGACATGAGCCCCCTATATCACGATATGAGGCCTATATCCCGACATGAGCCCCCTATATTGCGACACGAGCCCCCTATATCACGACATGAAGCCCCTCTATCACGACATACAGTCCTTTATATCACGACCCTTGGTACCGAGCCCCTCTCCACCCCATAACCCCCTACCCTCCCCCTTCTATCGCGACGATGGGGGCCTATCGCAATATGAGCCCCCTATATCGCGACATGAGCCCCCTCTATTGTGATACAAGGCCTCTCTATCGTTATGAGCCCCCTATATCACGACATGAGCCCCCTCTATCGCGACATGAGCCCCCTATATCGCGACATGAGCCCCCTATATCGCAACATGAGCCCCCTATATCGCAACATGAGCCCCCTATATCGCGACATGAGCCCCCTCTATCACAACATGAGCCCCCTATATCACGACATGAGCCCCCTATATCGCGACATGAGCCCCCTATATCGCGACATGAGCCCCCTATATCGCAACATGAGCCCCCTATATCGCGACATGAGCCCCCTCTATCACAACATGAGCCCCCTATATCGCGACATGAGCCCCCTATATCGCAACATGAGCCCCTCTATCGTGACATACAGTCCTTTATACCACGACCCTCGGTACCGAGCCCCTCTGCACCCCATAACCTCCCCCCTATATCAAGACATGAGCCCCCTATATCACGATATGAGGCCTATATTGTGATGAGCCCCCTATATCACGACATGAGCCCCCCATATCGCGACATGAGCCCCCTATATCGCGATATGAGCCCCCTATATTGCGACCCTTGGTACCGAGTCCTTCTCCACCCCATAACCCCCTACCCTCCCCCCTATATCGCGACATGAGCCCCCTATATCACAATATGAGCCCCCTATATCACGACATGAGCCCCCTATATCGCGACATGAGCCCCCTATATCACAACATGAGCCCCCTATATCGCAACATGAGCCCCCTATATCACGACATGAGGCCTATATTGTGATGAGCCCCCTATATCACGACGTGAGCCCCCTATATCGCGACATGAGCCCCCTCTATCGCGACATACAGTCCTTTATATCACGACCCTTGGTACCGAGCCCCTCTGCACCCCATAACCTCCCCCCTATATCGCGACGGGGCTTCTCTATCACGACATGAGCCCCCTATATCACGATATGAGGCCTATATCGCGACATGAGCCCCCTATATCACAACATGAGCCCCCCATATCACGACATGAGCCCCCTATATCATGACATGAGCCCCCTATATCACAACATGAGCCCCCTATATCGCGACATGAGCCCCCTATATCACGATATGAGGCCTATATTGTGATGAGCCCCCTATATCACGACATGAGCCCCCCATATCGCGACATGAGCCCCCTCTATCACGATACACAGTCCTTTATATCACGACCCTTGGTACCGAGCCCCTCTCCACCCCATAACCCCCTACCCTCCCCCCTATATCGTGACATGAGCCCCCTAGATCATGATATGAGGCCTATATCGCGACATGAGCCCCCTATATCGCGACATGAGGCCTATATTGCGACATGAGCCTCCTATATTACGACATGAGCCCCCTCTATCACGACATACAGTCCTTTATATCACGACCCTCGGTACTGAGCCCCTCTCCACCCCATAACCCCCTACCCTCCCCCTTCTATCGCGACGATGGGGGCCTATCGCAATATGAGGCCCCTCTATCGCGATATGAGGCCCCTCTATCGCGACACAGTCCCTTATACCACGACCCTTGGTACCAAGCCCCTCTCCACCCCATATCCCCCCTCCCTCCCCCTTATATTGCGACGATGGGGCCTCTCTATCGTGATATGAGGCCTCTATATCGTGATACGAGCCTGTCTATTGCGATATGAGGCCCCTCTATCGCGATATGAGGCCTCTCTATCACGATATACCACGACACTCGGTACCGTGCCCCTCTCCACCCCATAACCCCCTCCCTCCCCCTTCTATCGCGACAATGGGGCCTCTCTATCGCGACATGAGCCCCCTATATCGCAACATGAGCCCCCTATATCGCGACATGAGGCCCCTGTATCACAACATGAGCCCCCTATATCGCGATATGAGCCCCCTATATCACGATATGAGGCCTCTCTATCGCGATATGAGGCCCTCTATTGTGATATAAGCCCCCTATATCGCGACATGAGGCCTATATCGCAACATGAGCCCCCTATATCGTGACATGAGCCCCCTATATCGCGACATGAGCCCCCTATATCACGATATGAGGCCTATATTGTGATGAGCCCCCTATATCACGACATGAGCCCCCCATATCGCGACATGAGCCCCCCATATCGCGACATGAGCCCCCTCTATCACGATATGAAGCCCCTCTATCACGATATACAGTCCTTTATATCACGACCCTTGGTACCGAGCCCCTCTCCACCCCATAACCCCCTACCCTCCCCCCTATATCGTGACATGAGCCCCCTATATCATGATATGAGGCCTATATCACGACATGAGCCCCCTATATCGCGACATGAGGCCTATATTGTGACATGAGCCTCCTATATCACGACATGAGCCCCCTCTATCGCGGCATGAGCCCCCTCTATCACAATATGAAGCCCCTCTATCAGGATATACAGTCCTTTATATCACGACCCTCGGTACCGAGCCCCTCTGCACCCCATAACCTCCCCCCTATATCACGACATGAGCCCCCTATATCACGATATGAGGCCTATATTGTGATGAGCCCCCTATATCACGACATGAGCCCCCCATATCGCGACATGAGCCCCCTATATCGCGACATGAGCCCCCTATATCGCAACATGAGCCCCCTATATCACAACATGAGCCCCCTATATCACGATATGAGGCCTATATTGTGATGAGCCCCCTCTATCACGACATGAGCCCCCTATATCACGACATGAGCCCCTCTATCGTGACATACAGTCCTTTATACCACGACCCTTGGTACCGAGCCCCTCTCCACCCCATAACCTCCCCCCTATATCGCGACGGGGCTTCTCTATCACGACATGAGCCCCCTATATCACGATATGAGGCCTATATCGCGACATGAGCCCCCTATATCACAACATGAGCCCCCTATATCGCGATATGAGCCCCCTATATCGCGACCCTTGGTACCGAGTCCTTCTCCACCCCATAACCCCCTACCCTCCCCCCTATATCGCGACATGAGCCCCCTATATCGCGACATGAGCCCCCTATATCGCGACATGAGGCCTATATCGTGACATGAGCCCCCTATATCACGACATGAGCCCCTCTATCACGATATACAGTCCTTTATATCACGACCCTTGGTACCGAGCCCCTCTCCACCCCATAACCTCCCCCCTATATCGCGACATGAGCCCCCTATATCACGACATGAGCCCCTATATCGTGACATACAGTCCTTTATACCACGACCCTCATTACCGAGCCCCTCTCCACCCCATAACCTCCCCCCTATATCGCGACGGGGCTTCTCTATCACGACATGAGCCCCCTATATCACGATATGAGGCCTATATCGCAACATGAGCCCCCTATATCGCGACATGAGCCCCCTATATCACGATATGAGGCCTATATTGTGATGAGCCCCCTATATCGCGACATGAGCCCCCTATATCGCGACATGAGCCCCCTATATCGTGACATGAGCCCCCTATATCACGACATGAGCCCCCTATATCACGACATGAGCCCCTCTCCACCCCATAACCTCCCCCCTATATCGCGACGGGGCTTCTCTATCACGACATGAGCCCCCTATATCACGATATGAGGCCTATATCGCTACATGAGCCCCCTATATCACAACATGAGCCCCCTATATCGCGATATGAGCCCCCTATATCGCGACCCTTGGTACCGAGTCCTTCTCCACCCCATAACCCCCTACCCTCCCCCCTATATCGCGACATGAGCCCCCTATATCGCGACATGAGCCCCCTATATCGCGACATGAGGCCTATATCGTGACATGAGCCCCCTATATCACGACATGAGCCCCTCTATCACGATATACAGTCCTTTATATCACGACCCTTGGTACCGAGCCCCTCTCCACCCCATAACCCCCTACCCTCCCCCCTATATCGTGACATGAGCCCCCTATATCATGATATGAGGCCTATATCACGACATGAGCCCCCTATATCGCGACATGAGGCCTATATTGTGACATGAGCCTCCTATATCACGACATGAGCCCCCTCTATCGCGGCATGAGCCCCCTCTATCACAATATGAAGCCCCTCTATCAGGATATACAGTCCTTTATATCACGACCCTCGGTACCGAGCCCCTCTGCACCCCATAACCTCCCCCCTATATCACGACATGAGCCCCCTATATCACGATATGAGGCCTATATTGTGATGAGCCCCCTATATCACGACATGAGCCCCCCATATCGCGACATGAGCCCCCCATATCGCGACATGAGCCCCCTATATCGCAACATGAGCCCCCTATATCACAACATGAGCCCCCTATATCACGATATGAGGCCTATATTGTGATGAGCCCCCTCTATCACGACATGAGCCCCCTATATCACGACATGAGCCCCTCTATCGTGACATACAGTCCTTTATACCACGACCCTTGGTACCGAGCCCCTCTCCACCCCATAACCTCCCCCCTATATCGCGACGGGGCTTCTCTATCACGACATGAGCCCCCTATATCACGATATGAGGCCTATATCGCGACATGAGCCCCCTATATCACAACATGAGCCCCGTATATCGCGATATGAGCCCCCTATATCGCGACCCTTGGTACCGAGTCCTTCTCCACCCCATAACCCCCTACCCTCCCCCCTATATCGCGACATGAGCCCCCTATATCGCGACATGAGCCCCCTATATCGCGACATGAGGCCTATATCGTGACATGAGCCCCCTATATCACGACATGAGCCCCTCTATCACGATATACAGTCCTTTATATCACGACCCTTGGTACCGAGCCCCTCTCCACCCCATAACCTCCCCCCTATATCGCGACATGAGCCCCCTATATCACGACATGAGCCCCTATATCGTGACATACAGTCCTTTATACCACGACCCTCATTACCGAGCCCCTCTCCACCCCATAACCTCCCCCCTATATCGCGACGGGGCTTCTCTATCACGACATGAGCCCCCTATATCACGATATGAGGCCTATATCGCAACATGAGCCCCCTATATCGCGACATGAGCCCCCTATATCACGATATGAGGCCTATATTGTGATGAGCCCCCTATATCGCGACATGAGCCCCCTATATCGCGACATGAGCCCCCTATATCGTGACATGAGCCCCCTATATCACGACATGAGCCCCCTATATCACGACATGAGCCCCTCTCCACCCCATAACCTCCCCCCTATATCGCGACGGGGCTTCTCTATCACGACATGAGCCCCCTATATCACGATATGAGGCCTATATCGCTACATGAGCCCCCTATATCACAACATGAGCCCCCTATATCGCGATATGAGCCCCCTATATCGCGACCCTTGGTACCGAGTCCTTCTCCACCCCATAACCCCCTACCCTCCCCCCTATATCGCGACATGAGCCCCCTATATCGCGACATGAGCCCCCTATATCGCGACATGAGGCCTATATCGTGACATGAGCCCCCTATATCACGACATGAGCCCCTCTATCACGATATACAGTCCTTTATATCACGACCCTTGGTACCGAGCCCCTCTCCACCCCATAACCTCCCCCCTATATCGCGACATGAGCCCCCTATATCACGACATGAGCCCCTCTATCGTGACATACAGTCCTTTATACCACGACCCTTGGTACCGAGCCCCTCTCCACCCCATAACCTCCCCCCTATATCGCGACGGGGCTTCTCTATCACGACATGAGCCCCCTATATCACGATATGAGGCCTATATCGCGACATGAGCCCCCTATATCACAACATGAACCCCCTATATCGCGACATGAGCCCCCTATATCACGATATGAGGCCTATATCGCGACATGAGCCCCCTATATCACAACATGAGCCCCCTATATCGCGACATGAGCCCCCTATATCGCGACATGAGCCCCCTATATCGCGATATGAGCCCCCTATATCGCGACCCTTGGTACCGAGTCCTTCTCCACCCCATAACCCCCTACCCTCCCCCCTATATCGCGACATGAGCCCCCTATATCGCGACATGAGCCCCCTATATCGCGACATGAGGCCTATATCGTGACATGAGCCCCCTATATCACGACATGAGCCCCTCTATCACGATATACAGTCCTTTATATCACGACCCTTGGTACCGAGCCCCTCTCCACCCCATAACCTCCCCCCTATATCGCGACATGAGCCCCCTATATCACGACATGAGCCCCTCTATCGTGACATACAGTCCTTTATACCACGACCCTTGGTACCGAGCCCCTCTCCACCCCATAACCTCCCCCCTATATCGCGACGGGGCTTCTCTATCACGACATGAGCCCCCTATATCACGATATGAGGCCTATATCGCGACATGAGCCCCCTATATCACAACATGAACCCCCTATATCACGACATGAGCCCCCTATATCGCAACATGAGCCCCCTATATCGCAACATGAGCCCCCTATATCACGACATGAGCCCCCTATATCGCAACATGAGCCCCCTATATCGCAACATGAGCCCCCTATATCACAACATGAAGCCCCTCTATCACGATATACAGTCCTTTATATCACGACCCTCGATACCGAGCCCCTCTCCACCCCATAACCCCCTACCTTCCCCCCATATCGTGACATGAGCCCCCTATATCGCAATCTGAGCCCCCTCTATTGCGACATGAGCCCCCTATATCGCGACATGAGCCCCCTATATCACGATATGAGGCCTATATTGTGATGAGCCCCCTCTATCACGACATGAGCCCCCTATATCGCGACATGAGCCCCCTATATCACGACATGAGCCCCCTCTATCGCGACATACAGTCCTTTATACCACGACCCTCGGTACCGAGCCCCTCTGCACCCCATAACCTCCCCCCTATATCGCGACGGGGCTTCTCTATCACGACATGAGCCCCCTATATCACGATATGAGGCCTATATCGCGACATGAGCCCCCTATATCGCGATATGAGCCCCCTATATCGCGACCCTTGGTACCGAGTCCTTCTCCACCCCATAACCCCCTACCCTCCCCCCTATATCGCGACATGAGCCCCCTATATCGCAACATGAGCCCCCTATATCGCAACACGAGCCCCCTCTATCGCGATTCGGGGCCTTCATCCCCACGCGGCCTCCTCCTCGTCGGCGCTGGGGGTCAGGATGGCGGTGACGACGCCGGTGCCGATGGTTCGGGATCCGTCGCGGAGGGTGAAACGTTGCCCCTCCTCCACCACCATGGGCTGACGGAGCAGCAGCTCCAGGGACGTGTCCTCACCCGGCATCACCAGATCCTATAGGGGATATATGGGGTTGTATGGGGTTATATGGGGGGATATAGGGGGATATGGGGTGGTTATAGGGGGATATGGGGTGGTTATGGTGTTATATGGGGGGGATATGGGGGGATATGGGGCACTATGGGCTGACGGAGCAGCAGCTCCAGGGACGTGTCCTCACCCGGCATCACCAGATCCTATAGGGGATATATGGGGTTATATGGGGTTATATGGGGGGATATAGGGGGATATGGGGTGGTTATAGGGGGATATGGGGTGGTTATGGTGTTATATGGGGGGGATATGGGGGGATATGGGGCACTATGGGCTGACGGAGCAGCAGCTCCAGGGACGTGTCCTCACCCGGCATCACCAGATCCTATAGGGGATATATGGGGTTATATGGGGTTATATGGGGGGATATAGGGGGATATGGGGTGGTTATAGGGGGATATGGGGTGGTTATGGTGTTATATGGGGGGGATATGGGGGGATATGGGGCACTATGGGCTGACGGAGCAGCAGCTCCAGGGACGTGTCCTCACCCGGCATCACCAGATCCTATAGGGGATATATGGGGTTATATGGGGTTATATGGGGTCATATAGGGTCATATAGGCAGGTTATGGGGGGATATGGGGTTATATGGGGGGATATGGGGCACTATGGGCTGACGGAGCAGCAGCTCCAGGGACGTGTCCTCACCCAGCATCACCAGATCCTATAGGGGATATATGGGGTTGTATGGGGCCATATAGGGTCATATAGGCAGGTTATGGGGGGATATGGGGGGGATATGGGGTTATACAGGGGGGATATGGGGTTATATGGGGGAGACATGGGGGGATATGGGGCACTATGGGCTGACGGAGCAGCAGCTCCAGGGACGTGTCCTCACCCGGCATCACCAGATCCTATAGGGGATATATGGGGTTGTATGGGGTTATATGGGGTTATATGGGGGGATATGGGGTTATATGGGGTTATATGGGGTTGTATGGGGTTATATGGGGGATATAGGGTCATATAACGGGATATAGGGTGGTTATGGGGTGGTTATGGGGTTATATGGGGGGATATGGGGTTATATGGGGTGGTTATGGGGTTATATGGGGGGATATGGGGTTATATGGGATGGTTATGGGGTTATATGGGGGGATATGGGGTTATATGGGGTGGTTATGGGGTTATATGGGGGGATATGGGGCTATACAGGGGGGATATGGGGTTATATAGGGGATATAGGGTGGTTATGGGGTTATATGGGGGGATATGGGGCACTATGGGCTGACGGAGCAGCAGCTCCAGGGACGTGTCCTCACCCGGCATCACCAGATCCTATAGGGGATATATGGGGTTGTATGGGGTTATATGGGGTCATATAGGGTCATATAGGGGATATAGGGTGGTTATAGGGGGATATAGGGTGGTTATGGGGTTATATAGGCAGGTTATGGGGGGATATGGGGCACTATGGGCTGACGGAGCAGCAGCTCCAGGGACGTGTCCTCACCCGGCATCACCAGATCCTATAGGGGATATATGGGGTTATATGGGGTTATATGGGGTTATATGGGGGATATATGGGGGGATATGGGGGGATATAGGGTGGTTATGGGGTTATATAGGCAGGTTATGGGGGGATATGGGGTTATATGGGGGGATATGGGGCACTATGGGCTGACGGAGCAGCAGCTCCAAGGACGTGTCCTCACCCGGCATCACCAGATCCTATAGGGGATATATGGGGATATATGGGGTTATATGGGGTTATATGGGGTCATATGGGGTCATATAGGGGATATAGGGTGGTTATGGGGTTATATGGGGGGATATGGGGTTGTATGGGGTTATATGGGGGATATAGGGTCATATAACGGGATATAGGGTGGTTATGGGGTGGTTATGGGGTTATATGGGGGGATATGGGGTTATATGGGGTTATATGGGGTTATATGGGGTTATATGGGGTTATATGGGGGGATATGGGGCTATATGGGGTTATATGGGGTTATATAGGGTTATATGGGGTTATATGGGGTGGTTATGGGGTTATATGGGGTTATATGGGGTTATATGGGGTTATATGGGGTTATATGGGGTTATATAGGGGTTATATAGGGGATATAGGGTGGTTATGGAGTTATATGGGGTTATATGGGGGGATACGAAGCTATATAAGGGCCATTATAGGGCCATTATATGGGATTTATCTATAGGGTTTCTATAGGGTTTCTATATGGTTTCTATAGGGTATCTATAGGGTTTCTATATGGGATCTATAGGGTTTCTATAGGGTTTCTATAGGGTTTCCATAGGGTTTCCATAGGGTATCTATAGGGTATCTATAGGGTTTCCATAGGGTTTCCATAGGGTTTCCATAGGGTTTCCATAGGGTTTCCATAGGGTATCTATAGGGTTTCTATAGGGTTTCTATAGGGTTTCCATAGGGTTTCTATAGGGTTTCTATAGGGTTTCCATAGGGTATCTATAGGGTTTCTATAGGGTTTCTATAGGGTACCTTCCTGGGGGGCAGGATGACCCCTCTAGGGCCATTATAGGGTCATTATAGGGTCTGTATCTATAGGGCTGTTATAGGGCCATTATAGGGTCGTTATAGGGTCAGTATCTATAGGGCCATTATAGGGCCATTATAGGGTCGTTATAGGGCCGTTATAGGGTCAGTATCTATAGGGTTTCTATAGGGTATCTATAGGGTTTCCATAGGGTTTCTATAGAGTTTCTATAGGGTTTCCATAGGGTATCTATAGGGTTTCTATAGGGTTTCCATAGGGTTTCCATAGGGTTTCTATAGGGTTTCTATAGGGTTTCCATAGGGTATCTATAGGGTTCCTATGGGGTTATGGGGTTTCTATAGGGTTTCTATGGGGTTGTAGGGCCATTATAGGGTATCTATATGGTTTCTATAGGGTTTCTATAGGGTTTCTATAGGGTTTCTGTACCTTGCCGGGGGGCAGGATGACCCCTCTAGGGCCATTATAGGGCTGTTATATGGCCATTATAGGGTCAGTATCTATAGGGCCATTATAGGGTCGTTATAGGGTCAGTACCTATAGGGCCATTATAGGGTCGTTATAGGGTCAGTATCTATAGGGCCATTATAGGGTCGTTATAGGGCCGTTATAGGGTCAGTATCTATAGGGCCATTATAGGGCCGTTATATGGTCTGTATCTATAGGGCTGTTATAGGGCCATTATAGGGTCGTTATAGGGTCAGTATCTATAGGGCCATTATAGGGCCATTATAGGGTCGTTATAGGGCCGTTATAGGGTCAGTATCTATAGGGTTTCTATAGGGTATCTATAGGGTTTCTATAGGGTATCTCTATGGGATTTATCTATAGGGTATCTATAGGGGTTCTATAGGGTTTCTATAGGGTATCTCTATGGGATTTATCTATAGGGTTTCCATAGGGTTTCCATAGGGTTTCTATAGGGTATCTCTATGGGATTTATCTATAGGGTATCTATAGGGTTTCTATAGGGTTTCTATAGGGTATCTCTATGGGATTTATCTATAGGGTTTCTATAGGGTTTCTATAGGGTTTCTATAGGGTTTCTATAGGGTATCTCTATGGGATTTATCTATAGGGTATCTATAGGGTTTCTATAGGGTTTCTATAGGGTATCTCTATGGGATTTATCTATAGGGTTTCCATAGGGTTTCCATAGGGTTTCCATAGGGTTTCTATAGGGTTTCTGTACCTTGCCGGGGGGCAGGATGACCCCTCTAGGGCCATTATAGGGTCAGTATCTATAGGGCCATTATAGGGGATCTCTATGGGATCTATAGGGTTTCTATAGGGTTTCTATAGGGTATCTCTATGGGATTTATCTATAGGGTATCTATAGGGTTTCTATATGGTTTCTATAGGGTATCTATAGGGTTTCTATAGGGTTTCTATATGGTTTCTATAGGGTATCTATAGGGTTTCTATAGGGTTTCTATAGGGTTTCCATAGGGTTTCTATAGGGTTTCCATAGGGTTTCCATAGGGTTTCTATAGGGTTTCTATAGGGTTTCCATAGGGTATCTATAGGGTTTCTATAGGGTACCTTTCCGGGGGCAGGATGACCCCTCTAGGGCCATTATAGGGCCATTATATGGGATTTATCTATAGGGTATCTATAGGGTTTCTATAGGGTTTCTATAGGGGTCCTATGGGGTTCCTATAGGGTTTCTATAGGGTTTCTATAGGGTTTCCATAGGGTTTCTATAGGGTTTCCATAGGGTTTCCATAGGGTTTCCATAGGGTTTCTATAGGGTTTCTATAGGGTATCTATAGGGTATCTATAGTGTTTCTATAGGGTTTCTATAGGGTATCTCTATGGGATTTATCTATAGGGTTTCTATAGGGTTTCTATAGGGTTTCTATAGGGTATCTCTATGGGATTTATCTATAGGGTTTCCATAGGGTTTCCATAGGGTTTCCATAGGGTTTCTATAGGGTTTCTATAGGGTTTCTGTACCTTGCCGGGGGGCAGGATGACCCCTCTAGGGCCATTATAGGGTCGTTATAGGGTCAGTATCTATAGGGCCATTATAGGGGATCTATATGGGATCTATAGGGTTTCTATAGGGTATCTATAGGGTTTCTATAGGGTTTCTATAGGGTTTCTGTACCTTGCCGGGGGGCAGGATGACCCCTCTAGGGCCATTATAGGGCCATTATATGGGATTTATCTATATGGTTTCTATAGGGTTCCTATAGGGTTTCTATGGGGTATCTATAGGGTATCTATAGGGTATCTATAGGGTATCTATATGGTACCTTGCCGGGGGGCAGGATGACCCTGGCTGCGATGTCCCACGTGTAGGAGAAGACGACGGGGCTGAAGTTGGACACGAAGGGTTTGTGGCGCCCGCCCTCCTGAGCGCTCAGCACGTAAACCTATAGGGAACGTATAGGGGATATAGGGGACGCCATTGGGAACAATAGGGACCCCATTGGGAACCCATAGGGACACATAGGGAGATATAGGGACCCCATAGGGAACCAATGAGACACATAAAGAGCCATAGGGACCCATAGAGATACATAGGGACCCCATAGGGACCCCTGAGCGCTCAGCACGTAAACCTATAGGGAACGTATAGGGGAATGTATAGGGGATATAGGGGATGACATTGGGAACCCATAGGGACCCCATAGGGAACCCATAGGGACACATAGAGAGACATAGGGACACATAGGGACCCCATAGGGAACCATTGGGACCCATAGGGACCCCATAGGGACACATAGAGAGACATAGGGACCCCATAGGGAACCAATGGGGCCCATAGGGACACATAGAGAGACATAGGGACCCCATAGGGACCCATAGGGACCCCATAGGGAACCATTGGGACCCCATAGGGACCCCTGAGCGCTCAGCACGTAAACCTGTATGGGAACGTATAGGATCTATAGGGGACGCCATTGGGAACAATAGGGACCCCATTGGGACCCCATAGGGAACCAATGGGACACATAAAGAGCCATAGGGACCCCATAGGGAACCATTGGGACCCATAGGGACCCCATAGGGACACATAGAGACCCATAGGGACCCCATAGGGAACCATTGGGACCCATAGAGACCCCATAGGGACACATAGAGACCCATAGGGACCCCATAGGGAACCATTGGGACCCATAGAGACCCCATAGGGACACATAGAGACCCATAGGGACCCCATAGGGAACCATTGGGACCCATAGGGACCCCATAGGGACACATAGAGACCCATAGGGACCCCATAGGGACACATTGGGACGCATAGGGGCACATAGAGAGACATAGGGACCCCATAGGGGCACATTGGGACCCATAGGGACCCCATAGAGACCCCATAGGGAACCAATTGGACACATTGGGACCCCATAAGGACACATTGGGACCCATAGGGACCCCATAGGGACCCCTGAGCGCTCAGCACGTAAACCTATAGGGGAACATATAGCGGATATAGGGGAACGGATAGGGGATATAGGGGAACATACAGGGGATATAGGGGAACGTATAGGGGATATAGGGGATGCCATTGGGAACCCATAGGGACCCCATAGGGAACCATTGGGACCCCCCTATATCCCCCCATTATGACCCTATAAGACCCCATAGCCCCCCATATCCCTCCTTATGATCTATAAGACCCCATATGACCCTATAATACCCCATATACCCCCCATATGACCCCATATGCCCTTCTTGTGACCCTATAAGACCCCCATATGACCCCATATCCCCCCATAGCCACCCATATCTCCACCATATCCCCACATAACCCCCCATATCCCCCCTTTAGGACCCCATAAGCCCCCTACAAGACCCCATATGACCCTATAAGACCCCATGACCCCCCTGTACTCCCCTATAAGACCCCATATCCCACCCTTATGACCCCATATCCCCCCATAGCCCCCCATATCCCACCCATACAACCCCATATCCCCCCCTTATGACCCCATATCCTGCCTATACGACCCCATATCCCCCCTATATGACCCCATAGCCCCCCATATCCCCCCATAACCCCCCATATCCACCCATATCCCCCCGTTATGACCCCATATCCTGCCTATACGACCCCATATCCCCCCTATATGACCCCATAGCCCCCCATATCCCCCCATAACCCCCCATATCCGCCCATATCCCCCCCTTATGACCCCATATCCCCCCCATATGACCCTGTAAGTCCCCATATGACCCTATATACCCCCCATATCCACCCCATAAAACCCCATATAAACCCTATAGACCCTATAAACCCCATTACCTGTGCCTGGACCTTGCGGTGATCCCGTAGGGCCCCGGGTTGCCCCATAACCATCCCCATAACCCCATATGCCCCCATATAACCCCCATATCCCCCCCATATGACCCTATAAGACCCCATAACCCCCCCTTATGACCCCATAGCCCCCCATAGCCTCCCATATCTCCACCAAATCCCCCCATAAACCCCCATATCCCCCCTTTAGGACCCCATAACCCCCCTATAAGACCCCATATGACCCTATAAGACCCCATCACCCCCCTGTACCCCCCTATATGACCCCATATCCCACCCTTATGACCCTATATCGCCCCATAACCCCCCATATTCCCCCTTTAGGACCCCATAACTCCTCTATAAGATCCCATATGACCCCATAAGACCCTATAAGACCCCATATCCCCCCCTTACAACCCCATATCCCCTTCTTATGACCCTATAAGACCCCATATGACCCCATAGCCCCTCATATTTCCCCCATATGACCCCATATCCCCCTTATATGATCCCATATCCCCCCTATAAGACCCCATATCCCCCCCTTATGACCCTATAAGACCCTATAAACCCCATTACCTGTGCCTGGACCTTGCGGTGATCCCGTAGGGCCCCGGGTTGCCCCATAACCATCCCCATAACCCCATATGCCCCCATATCCCCCCCATATCCCCCTATTATGACCCTATAAGACCCCATAAGACCCCATAACCCCCCCTTATGACCCCATAGCCCCCCATAACCCCCCATATCCCTCCATATCCCCCCCTTATGACCCCATATCCTCCCTATATGACCCCATATGACCCTATAAGACCCCAAAAGACCCCATAACCCCCCTGTACCCCCCTATATGACCCCATATCCCACCCTTATGACCCTATATCGCCCCATAACGCCCCATATTCCCCCTTTAGGACCCCATAACCCCCCTATAAGATCCCATATGACCCCATAAGACCCTATAAGACCCCATATCCCCCCCTTACAACCCCATATCCCCTTCTTATGACCCTATAAGACCCCATATGACCCTATAAGACCCCATACCTACCCATATCCCCCTATATTCCCCCCTTATGACCCCATATCCCCCCCATATGACCCTGTAAGTCCCCATATGACCCTATATACCCCCCATATCCACCCCATAAGACCCCATATAGACCCTATAGACCCTATAAACCCCATTACCTGTGCCTGGATCTTGCGGTGATCCCGTAGGGCCCCGGGTTGCCCCATAACCATCCCCATAACCCCATATCCCCCCATAACCCTCCATAACCCCCCATAACCCCCCATATGACCCTATAAGACCCCATAACCCCCCTGTACTCCCCTATAAGACCCCATATCCCACCCTTATGACCCCATATCCCCCCATAGCCCCCCATATCCCACCCATACAACCCCATATCCCCCACTTATGACCCCATATCTTGCCTATACGACCCCATATCCCCCCTATATGACCCCATAGCCCCCCATATCCCCCCATAACCCCCCATATCCCCCCCTTATGACCCCATATCCCCCCCATATGACCCTGTAAGTCCCCATATGACCCTATATACCCCCCATATCCACCCCATAAGACCCCATATAGACCCTATAGACCCTATAAACCCCATTACCTGTGCCTGGACCTTGCGGTGATCCCGTAGGGCCCCGGGTTGCCCCATAACCATCCCCATAACCCCATATCCCCCCATAACCCTCCATAACCCCCCATATCCCCCCATATCACCCTATAAGACCCCATAACCCCCCCCTTATGACCCCATAGCCACCCCATATCCCCTTCTTATGACCCTATAAGACCCCATAACCCCCCTATAAGACCCCATATGACCCTATAAGACCCCATCACCCCCGTGTACTCCCCTATAAGACCCCATATCCCACCCTTATGACCCCATAGCCCCCCATATCTCCACCATATCCCCTCTTTATGACCCCATAACCCCCCTATAAGATCCCATATGACCCCATAAGACCCTATAAGACCCCATATCCCCCCCTTACAACCCCATATCCCCTTCTTATGACCCTATAAGACCCCATATGACCCTATAAGACCCCATACCTACCCATATCCCCCTATATTCCCCCCTTATGACCCCATATCCCCCCCATATGACCCTGTAAGTCCCCATATGACCCTATATACCCCCCATATCCACCCCATAAGACCCCATATAGACCCTATAGACCCTATAAACCCCATTACCTGTGCCTGGACCTTGCGGTGATCCCGTAGGGCCCCGGGTTGCCCCATAACCATCCCCATAACCCCATATCCCCCCATATAACCCCCATATCCCCCTATTATGACCCTATAAAACCCCATAAGACCCCATAACCCCCCCTTATGACCCCATAGCCCCCCATAGCCTCCCATATCTCCATCATATCCCCCCATAACTCCCTATATCCCCCCTTTAGGACCCCATAACCCCCCTATAAGACCCCATATGACCCTATAAGACCCCATAACCCCCCTGTACCCCCCTATATAACCCCATATCCCACCCTTATGACCCCATATCCCCCCATAGCCCCCCATATCCCACCCATACAACCCCATATCCCCCCCTTATGACCCCATAACCCCCCCATAAGACCCCATATAGACCCCATATGACCCTATAAACCCCATTACCTGTGCCTGGACCTTGCGGTGATCCCGTAGGGCCCCGGGTTGCCCCATAACCATCCCCCTCCTCACGTCCTCCCTTCGAAGCCCCCTCAGCAGAGCCCCAACGTTGTCACCAGCCTCGGCCCTGGGCAGGCTCTTATGGAAGGTCTCCAATCCTATAAGGATTTATAGGGTCATATGGGGTTATATGGGGTTATATGGGGTGGTTATGGGGTTATATGGGGGGATATAGGGGGATATGGGGTTATATGGGGGGATATGGGGTGGTTATGGGGTTCTATGGAGGGATATGGGGGGATATGGGGTTATATGGGGGTTATATGGGGTTATATGGGGTTATATGGGGGGATATGGGGGGATATGGGGTTATATAGGGGGATATGGGGTTATATGGGGGGATATGGGAGGCCCTTATGGAAGGTCTCCAACCCTATAAGGATTTATAGGGTTATATGGGGTTATATGGGGTTATATGGGGTTATATGGGGTTATATGGGGTTATATGGGGGGATATGGGGTTATATGGGGTTATATGGGGTTATGGGGCCATCCTATAGGGTTATATGGGATATATGGGGTTATATGGGGTTATATGGGGTTATATGGGGTTATATGGGGGGATATGGGGTTATATGGGGTTGTATGGGGGGATATGGGGTTATATGGGGTTATATGGGGTTGTATGGGGGGATATGGGGTTATATGGGGGGATATGGGGTTATATGGGGTTGTATGGGGTTATATGGGGTTATATGGGGTTATATGGGGTTATATGGGGTTATATGGGGTTATATGGGGTTATATGGGGGGATATGGGGGGATATGGGGTTATATGGGGTTATATGGGGTTATATGGGGGGATATGGGGTTATAGGGGGTTATATGGGGTTATAGGGGGTTATATGGGGTTATATGGGGTTATAAGGGGGGATATGGGAGGCTCTTATGGAAGGTCTCCAACCCTATAAGGATTTATAGGGTCATATAGGGGGATATGGGGTGGTTATGGGGTTATATGGGGGGATATGGGGTTATATGGGGTGGTTATGGGGTTATATGGGGGGATATGGGGTTATATGGGGTGGTTATGGGGTTATATGGGGGGATATGGGGGGGATATGGCATTCTATGGGGGGATATGGGGGGATATGGGAGGCTCTTAGGGAAGGTCTCCAACCCTATAAGGATTTATAGGGGATTTATAGGGTTAGACGGGGGGATATGGGGTTATATGTGGGGATATGGGGTTATATGGGGGGATATGGGGTTATATGGGGGGATATGGGGTTATATGGGGGGATATGGGGTTATATGGGGGGATATGGGGTGGTTATGGGGTTATATGGGGTTATATGGGGGGATATGGGGTTATATGGGGTTATATGGGGGGATATGGGGTTATATGGGGTTATATGGGGTTATATGGGGGGATATGGGGTTATATGGGGTTGTATGGGGGGATATGGGGTTATATGGGGTTATATGGGGTTATATGGGGTTATAGGGGGTTATAGGGGGTTATAGGGGGTTATAGGGGGTTATAGGGGGTTATATGGGGTTATATGGGGTTATAAGGGGGGATATGGGAGGCTCTTATGGAAGGTCTCCAACCCTATAAGGATTTATAGGGTCATATAGGGGGATATGGGGTGGTTATGGGGTTATATGGGGGGATATGGGGTTATATGGGGTGGTTATGGGGTTATATGGGGGGATATGGGGGGGATATGGCATTCTATGGGGGGATATGGGGGGATATGGGAGGCTCTTATGGAAGGTCTCCAACCCTATAAGGATTTATAGGGTCATATAGGGGGATATGGGGTGGTTATGGGGTTATATAGGGGGATATGGGGTTATATGGGGTGGTTATGGGGTTATATGGGGGGATATGGGGTTATATGGGGGGATATGTGGTTATATGGGGGGATATGGGGTTATATGGGGGGATATGGGGTTATATGGGGGGATATGGGGTGGTTATGGGGTTATATGGGGTTATATGGGGGGATATGGGGGGATATAGGGGGATATGAGGTTATATGGGGTTATAGAGGGGGATATGGGAGGCTCTTATGGAAGGTCTCCAACCCTATAAGGATTTATAGGGTCATATAGGGGGATATGGGGTGGTTATGGGGTTATATGGGGGGATATGGGGTTATATGGGGTGGTTATGGGGTTATATGGGGGGATATGGGGGGGATATGGCATTCTATGGGGGGATATGGGGTTATATGGGGTGGTTATGGGGTTATATGGGGGGATATGGGGGGGATATGGCATTCTATGGGGGGATATGGGGGGATATGGGAGGCTCTTATGGAAGGTCTCCAACCCTATAAGGATTTATAGGGGATTTAGAGGGTTAGACGGGGGGATATGGGGTTATATGGGGTGGTTATGGGGTTATATGGGGTGATATGGGGTTATATGGGGTTCTATGGGGTTATATGGGGGGATATGGGGTTATATGGGGGGATATGGGGCTGTATGGGGGGGATATGGGATCATAGAGGGGGATATGGGAGGATATGGGATAATAAGGGATTTATAAAGGATTTATGGGGTTATAGGGGGTTATATGGGGGGATATGGGGTTATATGGGGGGATATAGGGGGATATAGGGTTATATGGGGGGATATGGGGTGGTTATGGGGGTATATGGGGGGATATGGGGTTATATGGGGAAGATATGGGGTCATATACGGGGGATATGGGGTGGTTATGGGGTTATATGGGGGGATATGGGGTTATATAGGGTTATAAGGGGGGATATGGGAGGCTCTTATGGAAGGTCTCCAACCCTATAAGGATTTATAGGGGATTTATAGGGTTATATGGGGTTATATGGGGGGATATGGGGTGGTTGTGGGGTTATAGGGGGGGATATAGGGGGATATGGGGTTATAGGGGGGGATATAGGGGGATATGGGGTTATAAGGGGGGATATGGGGGGATATGGGAGGCTCTTATGGAAGGTCTCCAATCCTATAAAGATTTATAGGGGATTTATAGGGTTATATGGGGTTATATGGAGTTATATGGGGGGATATGGGGTGGTTATGGGGTTATATGGGGGGATATGGGAGGATATGGGGGGGGGATATGGAGTTAAATGGGGGGATATGAGAGGGATATGGGGTAGCCATGGGGTCTCTATGGGTCCCTATGGGGTCCCTATGGGGTCTCTATGGGGCAGCTATCGGGCAGCTATGGGGTCACTATGGATCACAATGGGTCTCAATGGAACTCAATGGGTCCCTATGGGGTCTGTATGGGGTCTCTATGGGGCAGCTATGGGGTCACTATGGATCCCAATGTAATTCAATGGAACTCAATGGGTCTCAATGGGACTCAATGGAACTCAATGGGACTCAATGGAACTCAATGGATCTCAATGGATCTCAATGGATCTCAATGGGACTCAATGGAACTCAATGGATCTCAATGGATCTCAATGGGACTCAATGGAACTCAATGGAACTCAATGGGACTCAATGGGACTCAATGGAACTCAATGGGACTCAATGGGACTCAATGGGACTCAATGGGACTCAATGGAACTCAATGGGACTCAATGGGACTCAATGGAACTCAATGGAACTCAATGGGACTCAATGGAACTCAATGGAACTCAATGGGACTCAATAGATCTCAATGGAACTCAGTGGGTCTCAATGGGACTCAATGGGACTCAATGGGACTCAATGGGACTCAATGGGACTCAATGGGACTCAATGGAACTCAATGGGACTCAATGGAACTCAATGGGACTCAATGGGACTCAATGGAACTCAATGGGACTCAATGGGACTCAATGGGACTCAATGGGACTCAATGGGTCCCTATGGGGTCCCTATGGGGTCTCTATAGGGTCTCTATGGGGCAGCTATGGGGCAGCTATGGGGCAGCTATGGGGCAGCACTCACCGGTGACCACAGCCTTCAGTGTCTTCCCATAACCCCGCAGTTCACACTCGTCCCCTTTACTGACAGCACCGCGTTCCACCGTCCCCGTCACCACCGTGCCACGACCTATAGGGGATATATGGGGTTATATGGGGTTATATGGGGTTATATGGGGTTATATGGGGGGATATGGGGGTATATGGGGTTATATGGGGTTATATGGGGTTATATGGGGGGATATGGGGTTATATGGGGTTATATGGGGTTATATGGGGGGATATGGGGGGATATGGGGTTATATGGGGTTATATGGGGTTATATGGGGTTATATGGGGTTATATGGGGTTATATGGGGGGATATGGGGGTATATGGGGGTATATGGGGTTCTATGGGGTTCTATGGGGTTCTATGGGGTTCTATTGGGTTATATGGGGTTATATGGGGTTATATGGGGGGATATGGGGTTATATGGGGGGGATATGGGGGTATATGGGGTTATATGGGGTTCTATGGGGTTCTATGGGGTTCTATTGGGTTATATGGGGTTATATGGGGTTATATGGGGTTATATGGGGGGATATGGGGTTATATGGGGGGGATATGGGGGTATATGGGGTTATATGGGGTTCTATGGGGTTCTATGGGGTTCTATTGGGTTATATGGGGTTATATGGGGTTATATGGGGTTATATGGGGTTATATGGGGGGGATATGGGGGTATATGGGGTTATATGGGGTTCTATGGGGTTCTATGGGGTTCTATTGGGTTATATGGGGTTATATGGGGGTATATGGGGGTATATGGGGTTATATGGGGTGGTTATGGGGTTATATGGGGGGATATGGGGTTATATAGGGTTATATGGGGGGGATATGGGGTTATATGGGGTTATACGGGGGGATATGGAGTTCTATGGGGTTACATGGGGTTATATGGGGTTATATGGGGGGATATGGGGTTATATGGGGTTACATGGGGTTATATGGGGTTATATGGGGTTATATGGGGTTATATGGGGTTATATGGGATATATGGGGTTATATGGGGTTATATGGGGTTATATGGGGTTATATGGGGTTATATGGGATATATGGGGTTATATGGGGGGATATGGGGTTATATGGGGTTATATGGGGTTA
This sequence comes from Coturnix japonica, assembly GCF_054131305.1. Classification (NCBI taxonomy): domain Eukaryota; kingdom Metazoa; phylum Chordata; class Aves; order Galliformes; family Phasianidae; genus Coturnix; species Coturnix japonica. The sequence goes on along the minus strand of NC_140679.1, from coordinate 183,880 downwards.
TATGGGGATATATGGGGATATATGGGGTTATATGGGGGGATATGGGGTTATATGGGGGGATATGGGGGGGATATGGGGTTATATGGGGTTAAATGGGGGGGATATGTGGTTATATGGGGTTATATGGGGGGGATATGGGGGAATATGGGGTTATATGGGGGGAATATGGGGTTATATGGGGGGATATGGGGTTATATGGGGTTATATGGGGTTATATGGGGGGGATATGGGGGGGATATGGGGTTATATGGGGGGATATGGGGTTATATGGGGGGACATATAGGGTTATATAGGAAGATATAGGGTTATATGGGGGGGTATGGGGTTATATGGGGGGATATAGGGGGAGCTCCACCGTGCCACGGTGGAACTCAATGGTCCCTATGGGGTCTCTATGGGGCCGCTATGGGGTCTCTATGGGGTCCCTATGGGTCTCAATGGAACCTTATGGATCTCAATGGGTTCCTATGGGGTCTTTATGGGGCAACTATGGGGCAGCTATGGGGTCCCTATGGGTCTCAATGGATCTCAGTGGGTCTCAATGGAACTCAATGGGTCTCAATGGAACTCAATGGATCCCTATGGGGTCCCTGTGGGGTCTCTATGGGGCAGCTATGGGGCAGCTATGGGGTCTCCATAGGGTCTCTATAGGGTCTCTAAGGGGTCCCTATGGGTCTCAATGGATCTCAATGGAACTCAATGGGTCCCTATGGGGTCCTTATAGGGTCTCTATGGGGTCCCTATGGGGTCTCTATGGGGCAGCTATGGGGCAGCCATGGGGTCTCTATAGGGTCTCTAAGGGGTCTCTAAGGGGTCCCTATGGGTCTCAATGGATCTCAATAGAACTCAATGGATCTCAATGGAACTCAATGGGTCCCTATGGGGTCTCTATGGGGTCTCTATGGGGCAGCTATGGGGCAGTACCTGGTATGGAGTGGACGCCCTCGATGGGCATGAGGAAGGGGCGCTGCAGGTCCCTGGTGGGCAATGGGTCCCTATGGGGTCCATATAGGGTCTCTATAGGGTCTCTATGGGGTCTCTATGGGGCAGCTATGGGTCTCAATGGATCTCAATGGAACTCAATGGGACTCAATGGGTCCCTATGGGGTCCCTATGGAACCCTATGGATCTCAGTGGGTCCCTATAGGGTCTCTATGGGGCACCTATGGGGCAGCTATGGGGTCTCCATAGGGTCTCTATGGGGTCTCTAAGGGGTCCCTATGGGTCTCAATGGATCTCAATAGAACTCAATGGAACTCAATGGAACTCAATGGAACTCAATGGAACTCAATGGCTCTCAATGGAACTCAATGGGTCCCTATGGGGTCCTTATAGGGTCTCTATGGGGTCTCTATGGGGCAGCTATGGGGCAGCCATGGGGTCTCTATAGGGTCTCTATGGGGTCTCTAAGGGGTCCCTATGGGTCTCAATGGATCTCAATAGAACTCAATGGATCTCAATGGAACTCAATGGAACTCAATGGTTCCCTATGGGGTCCCTATGGGGTCTCTATGGGGCTGCTATGGGGCAGCTATGGGGTCTCCATAGGGTCTCTATGGGGTCTCTATGGGGTCCCTATGGGTCTCAATGGAACTCAATGGAACTCAATGGCTCTCAATGGAACTCAATGGGTCCCCATGGGGTCCTTATAGGGTCTCTATGGGGTCTCTATGGGGTCTCTATGGGGCAGCTATGGGGCAGCCATGGGGTCTCTATAGGGTCTCTAAGGGGTCTCTAAGGGGTCCCTGTGGGTCTCAATGGATCTCAATAGAACTCAATGGATCTCAATGGAACTCAATGGAACTCAATGGGTCCCTATGGGGTCCTTATAGGGTCTCTATAGGGTCTCTATGGGGTCTCTATGGGGCAGCTATGGGGCAGTACCTGGTATGGAGTGGACGCCCTCGATGGGCATGAGGAAGGGGCGCTGCAGGTCCCTGGTGGGCAATGGGTCCCTATGGGGTCCCTATAGGGTCTCTATAGGGTCTCTATGGGGTCTCTATGGGGCAGCTATGGGTCTCAATGGATCTCAATGGAACTCAATGGGACTCAATGGGACTCAATGGAACTCAATGGGTCCCTATGGGGTCCTTATAGGGTCTCTATGGGGTCCCTATGGGGTCTCTATGGGGCAGCTATGGGGCAGCTATGGGGTCTCCATAGGGTCTCTATGGGGTCTCTAAGGGGTCCCTATGGGTCTCAATGGATCTCAATAGAACTCAATGGGTCCCTATGGGTCTCAATGGATCTCAATAGAACTCAATGGATCTCAATGGCTCTCAATGGAACTCAATGGGTCCCTATGGGGTCCTTATAGGGTCTCTATGGGGTCTCTATGGGGCAGCTATGGGGCAGCCATGGGGTCTCTATAGGGTCTCTAAGGGGTCTCTAAAGGGTCCCTATGGGTCTCAATGGATCTCAATGGAACTCAATGGGACTCAATGGGACTCAATGGAACTCAATGGGTCCCTATGGGGTCCTTATAGGGTCTCTATGGGGTCTCTATGGGGTCTCTATGGGGCAGCTATGGGGCAGTACCTGGTATGGAGTGGACGCCCTCGATGGGCATGAGGAAGGGGCGCTGCAGGTCCCTTGTGGGCAGTGGGATGTGGGTGTCGATGGCGTCCAGCAGCTGCAGAACTGAATCCCGACCCAAAGCCGGATCACGACCCTATAAAGGGGGACAGAAAAGGGGGTTATGGGGTGGGATATGGGGTGGGATATGGGGGTATATAGGGGGGTTATGGGGTGGGGTATGGGGGTATATAAGGGGGTTATGGGGTGGGATATGGGGGTATATAGGGGGGTTATGGGGTGGGATATGGGGGTATATAGGGGTATATAGGGGGGTTATGGGGTGGGATATGGGGTGGGATATGGGGATATATAGGGGGGTTATGGAGTGGGATATGGGGTATGGGGGGGTTATGGAGAGATATGGGGTGGGATATGGGGGGATATGGGGTGGGGTATGGGGATATATAGGGGGGTTATGGGGTGGGATATGGGGTGGGGTATGGGGATATAGGGGGGTTATGGGGTGGGATATGGGGTGGGATATAGGGTGGGATATAGGGGTATATAGGGGGGTTATGGGGTGAAATATGGGGTGGGATATGGGGGTATATAGGGGGGTTATGGGGTGGGATATGGGGTGGGATATAGGGTGGGATATAGGGGTATATAGGGGGGTTATGGGGTGGGATATGGGGATATATAGGGGGGTTATGGGGTGGGATATGGGGTGTGGGGTGGGGTATGGGGGGGTTATGGGGGGATATGGGGATATATAGGGGGGTTATGGGGTGGGATATGGGGATATATAGGGGGGTTATGGGGTGGGATATGAGGTGTGGGGTGGGGTATGGGGGGGTTATGGGGGGATATGGGGATATATAGGGGGGTTATGGGGTGGGATATGGGGATATATAGGGGGTTATGGGGTGGGATATGGGGTGGGGTATGGGGATATATAGGGGGGTTATGGGTGGGATATGGGGGTATATAGGGGGGTTATGGGGTGGGATATGGGGTATGGGGGGGTTATGGAGTGGGATATGGGGTATGGGGGGGTTATGGAGAGATATGGGGTGGGATATGGGGGGATATGGGGTGGGGTATGGGGATATATAGGGGGGTTATGGGGTGGGATATGGGGTGGGGTATGGGGATATATAGGGGGGTTATGGGGTGGGATATGGGGTGGGGTATGGGGATATATAGGGGGGTTATGGGGTGGGATATGGGGTGGGATATAGGGTGGGATATAGGGGTATATAGGGGGGTTATGGGGTGGGATATGGGGATATATAGGGGGGTTATGGGGTGGGATATGGGGTGTGGGGTGGGGTATGGGGGGGTTATGGGGGGATATGGGGATATATAGGGGGTTATGGGGTGGGATATGGGGTGGGGTATGGGGATATACAGGGGGTTATGGGGTGGGATATGGGGGGGGATATGGGGATATATAGGGGGTTATGGGGTGGGATATGGGGTGGGGTATGGGGATATATAGGGGGTTATGGGGTGGGATATGGGGTGGGGTATGGGGATATATAGAGGGGTTATGGGGTGGGATATGGGGTGGGGTATGGGGATATATAGAGGGGTTATGGGGTGGGATATGGGGGGGATATGGGGATATATAGGGGGGTTATGGGGTGGGATATGGGGTGGGGTATGGGGATATATAGGGGGTTATGGGGTGGGATATGGGGTGGGGTATGGGGATATATAGAGGGGTTATGGGGTGGGATATGGGGGGGATATGGGGATATATAGGGGGGTTATGGGGTGGGATATGGGGGGGGATATGGGGATATATAGGGGGTTATGGGGTGGGATATGGGGCAGGTATGGGTCCCTATGGAACTCAGTGGGTCCCTATGGGTCGCTATGGGGTCTGTATGAGGTCTCTATGGGGCAGCTATGGGGTAGCTATGGGTCCCAATGGATCCCAATGGAACTCAATGGGTCCCTATGGGTCTCAGTGGGTCTCAATGGAACTCAATGGATCTCAATGGGACTCATGGATCTCAATGGAACTCAATGGGACTCAATGGGACTCAATGGGACTCAATGGAACTCAATGGGACTCAATGGGACTCAATGGGACTCAATGGGACTCAATGGAACTCAATGGGACTCAATGGAACTCAATGGAACTCAATGGGACTCAATGGGACTCAATGGGACTCAATGGGACTCAATGGGACTCAATGGGACTCAATGGAACTCAATGGGACTCAATGGAACTCAATGGAACTCAATGGGACTCAATGGGACTCAATGGGACTCAATGGGACTCAATGGGACTCAATGGGACTCAATGGGACTCAATGGGACTCAATGGAACTCAATGGGACTCAATGGGACTCAATGGGACTCAATGGGACTCAATGGAACTCAATGGGTCCCTATGGGGTTTCTATAGGGTCCCTATGGGCTCCCTATGGGGCAGCTATGGGGCAGCTATGGGTCCGTACCTGCAGTGCACACAGCGCTGACCCCACAACCACGGGGGTCCCATCCCCATCATATCCCAGCTGTGCCAGCAGCTATGGGTCCCAATGGATCCCAATGGAACTCAATGGCTCCCTATGGGGTCTGTATGGGGTCCCTATGGGGTCTCTATGGGGTCCCTATGGGGTCCCTATGGGGTCCCTATGGGGTCTCTATGGGGTCTCTATGGGGTCCCTATGGAACTCAATGGAACTCAATGGATCCCAATGGAACTCAATGGCTCCCTATGGGGTTTCTATAGGGTCCCTATGGGGTTTCTATAGGGCAGCTATGGGGTCCCTATGGGGTCTCTATGGGGTCCCAATGGATCTCAATGGGACTCAATGGAACTCAATGGAACTCAATGGCTCCCTATAGGGTCTCTATGGGGTTTTTATAGGGTCTCTATGGGGTCCCTATGGGGTCTCTATGGGTCCGTACCTGCAGTGCACACAGCGCTGACCCCACAATGACGGGGGTCCCATCCCCATCATATCCCAGCTGTGGGGACTCAATGGGACTCAATGGCTCCCTATAGGGTCTCTATGGGGTCTCTATGGGGTCTCTATGGGGCAGCTATGGGGCAGCTATGGGTCCGTACCTGCAGTGCACACAGCGCTGACCCCACAATGACGGGGGTCTTGTCCCCATCATATCCCAGCTGTGCCAGCAGCTATGGGTCCCAATGGATCCCAATGGAACTCAATGGCTCCCTATGGGGTCTCTATGGGGTCCCTATGGGGTCTCTATGGGGTGCCTATAGGGTCTCTATGGGCTCCCTATGGGGTGCCTATAGGGTCTCTATGGGGTCCCTATGGGGTCTCTATGGGGTCTCTATGGGGTCCCTACGGGTCTCAATGGGACTCAATGGATCCCAATGGAACTCAATGGCTCCCTATGGGGTCTCTATGGGGTCCCTATGGGGTCCCTATGGGGTCTCTATGGGGTCCCTATGGGGTCTCTATGGGGTCCCTATGGGGTCTCTATGGGTCCCAATGGATCCCAATGGAACTCACTGGGACTCAATGGCAGTCAATGGATCTCAATGGGACTCAATGGGACTCAATGGGACTCAATGGGACTCAATGGGACTCAATGGATCTCAATGGATCCCAATGGAACTCAATGGCTCCCTATGGGGTCTCTATGGGGTGTCTATGGGGCAGCTATGGGTCCGTACCTGCAGTGCACACAGCGCAGACCCCACAATGACGGGGGTCTTGTCCCCATCGTATCCCAGCTGTGCCAGCAGCTATGGGTCCCAATGGAACTCAATGGGACTCAATGGCTCCCTATGGGGTCTCTATGGGGTCTCTATGGGGTCTCTATGGGGTCTCTATGGGCTCCCTATGGGGTGCCTATAGGGTCTCTATGGGGTCCCTATGGGGTCTCTATGGGGTCTCTATGGGGTCCCTATGGGGTCCCTATGGGGTCTCTTTGGGGTCTCTATGGGGTCCCTATGGGTCTCAATGGGACTCAATGGATCCCAATGGAACTCAATGGCTCCCTATGGGGTCTCTATGGGGTCCCTATGGGGTCTCTATGGGGTCTCTATGGGGTCTCTATGGGGTCTCTATGGGCTCTCTATGGGGTGCCTATAGGGTCTCTATGGGGTCCCTATGGGGTCCCTATGGGGTCTCTTTGGGGTCTCTATGGGGTCCCTATGGGTCTCAATGGGACTCAATGGATCCCAATGGAACTCAATGGCTCCCTATGGGGTCTCTATGGGGTCCCTATGGGGTCTCTATGGGGTCTCTATGGGGTGCCTATAGGGTCTCTATGGGGTCCCTATGGGGTCTCTATGGGATCTCTTTGGGGTCTCTATGGGGTCTCTTTGGGGTCTATATGGGGTCTCTTTGGGGTCTCTATGGGGTCTCTTTGGGGTCTATATGGGATCTCTTTGGGGTCTCTATGGGGTCTCTTTGGGGTCTATATGGGGTCTCTTTGGGGTCTCTATGGGGTCCCTATGGGTCTCAATGGGACTCAATGGATCCCAATGGACCTCAATGGCTCCCTATGGGGTTCTTATAGGGTCTCTATAGGGTCTCTATAGGGCAGCTATGGGGTGTCTATGGGGCAGCTATGGGTCCATACCTGCAGTGCACACAGTGCAGACCCCACAATGACGGGGGTCCCGTCCCCATCGTATCCCAGCTGTGGGGACTCAATGGGACTCAATGGCTCCCTATGGGCTCTCTATGGGGCAGCTATAGGGCAGCTATGGGGCAGCTATGGGTCCCTATGGGTCCATACCTGCAGTGCACACAGCGCAGACCCCACAACCACGGGGGTCTTGTCCCCATCGTACCCCAGCTGTGCCAGCAGCTATGGGTCCCCATGGAACTCAATGGCTCCCTATGGGGTCTCTATGGGGTCCCTATGGGGTCTCTATGGGGTCTCTATGGGGTCCCTATGGGGTCTCTATGGGGTCCCTATGGGGTCTCTATGGGGTCTCTATGGGGTCCCTATGGGGTCGCTATGGGGTCCCTATGGGGCAGCTATAGGAGAGCTATGGGGTCTCTATGGGGTCCCTATGGGCTCCCTTTGGGGTCTCTATGGGCTCCCTATGGGGTCCCTATGGGGTCTCTATGGGGTCCCTATGGGTTCTTTATGGGGTCCCTATGGGGTCCCTATGGGGCAGCTATGGGGCAGCTATGGGGCAGCTATGGGGCAGCTATGGGGCAGCTATGGGTCCGTACCTGCAGTGCACACAGCGCAGACCCCACAATGACGGGGGTCCCATCCCCATCGTATCCCAGCTGTGGGGACTCAATGGATCCCAATGGCTCCCTATAGGGTCTCTATGGGGTCCCTATGGGTCTCAATGGATCTCAATGGAACTGAATGGGTCCCAATGGAACTCAATGGAACTCAATGGATCCCAATGGAACTCAATGGGTCCCTATGGGGTCTCTATGGGGCAGCTATGGGTCCCTATGGGTCCGTACCTGCAATGCACACAGCGCAGACCCCACAACGACGGGGGTCCCGTCCCCATCATATCCCAGCTGTGCCAGCAGCTATGGGTCCCAATGGAACTCAATGGCTCCCTATGGGGTCTGTATGGGGTCCCTATGGGGTCCCTATGGGTCTCTATGGGTCTCTATGGGTCCCTATGGATCCCAATGGAACTCAATGGGTCTCTATGGGGTCTCTATGGGTCTCTATGGGGCAGGTATGGGTCCCAATGGAAATCAATGGGACTCAATGGAACTCAATGGGACTCAATGGAACTCAATGGGTCCCTATGGGCTCCCTATGGGGTCTGTATGGGGTCCCTATAGGGCAGCTATGGGGTCTCTAAGGAGTCTCAATGGGTTTCTATAGGGCAGCTATGGGTCTCAATGGAACTCAATGGATCCCAATGGAACTCAATGGGACTCAATGGGTCCCTATAGAACTCAATGGCTCCCTATAGGGTCTCTATGGGTCCCTATGGGTCCGTACCTGCAGTGCACACAGCGCAGACCCCACAACCACTGGTGTCTTGTCCCCATCATATCCCAGCTGTGCCAGCAGCTATGGGTCCCAATGGATCCCAATGGAACTCAATGGATCTCAATGGATCTCAATGGGTCCCTATGGGGTTTCTATAGGGTCCCTATGGGGTCTCTATGGGGCAGCTATGGGTCCATACCTGCAGTGCACACAGCGCTGACCCCACAACCACGGGGGTCTTGTCCCCATCATATCCCAGCTGTGCCAGCAGCTATGGGTCCCAATGGATCCCAATGGAACTCAATGGCTCCCTATGGGGTCTGTATGGGGTCCCTATGGAGTCTCTATGGGGTCTCTATGGGGTCCCTATGGGTCTCAATGGGACTCAATGGATCCCAATGGACCTCAATGGCTCCCTATGGGGTTCTTATAGGGTCTCTATAGGGTCTCTATAGGGTCCCTATGGGGTATCTATGGGGCAGCTATGGGTCCATACCTGCAGTGCACACAGCGCTGACCCCACAACCACGGGGGTCTTGTCCCCATCATATCCCAGCTGTGCCAGCAGCTCCCTGAGCTCCAGCTCCACCAGCGGCAGCAGCTCCGGGTCCGACACAGCGTCGGCTTTATTGATGTAAATCACCACGTGCTGCACCCCAACCTGACCCACACGTATGGGGCAGAGACAGTGTTAGTTATGGGGCAGAGCCAGAGATGTGTGGGGCAGACCCAGAGATGGGGGGCAGAGAGAGAGAGAGACAAGGTCAGATGTGGGGCAGAGAGAGATACAAGGTCAGGTGTGGGGCAGAGCCATAGATGTGGGGCAGAGAGAGAGAAACAAGGTCAGATGGGGGGCAGACCCACAGAGACAAGGGTCAGATGTGGGGCAGACCCATAGATGTGGGGCAGAGAGAGAGACAAGGTCAGGTGTGGGGCAGACCCAGAGATATGGGGCAGACCCAGAGATATGGGGCAGAGAGACAGTGTTAGTTATGGGGCAGAGAAACAAGGTCAGATGTGGGGTAGACCCATAGATGTGGGGCAGAGAGAGATAAGAGTTAGATGGGGGGCAGACCCAGAGATGTGTGGGGCAGAGAGAGACAAGGTCAGATGTGGGGCAGACACATAGAGACAAGGTCAGATGTGGGGCAGAGAGAGAAACAAGGTCAGATGTGGGGCAGAGAGAGAGACAAGGTCACATGTGGGGCAGACACATAGAGACAAGGGTCAGATGTGGGGCAGACACATAGAGACAAGGGTCAGATGTGGGGCAGACACATAGAGACAAGGGTCAGATGTGGGGCAGACCCATAGATGTGGGGCAGAGAGAGATACAAGGTCAGATGGGGGGCAGACACATAGAGACAAGGGTCAGATGTGGGGCAGACCCATAGATGGGGGGCAGAGAGAGAGAGAAACAAGGTCAGATGTGGGGCAGACCCATAGATGTGTGGGGCAGACCCATAGATGGGGGGCAGACCCATAGATGGGGGGCAGAGAGAGAGAGAAACAAGGTCAGATGTGGGGCAGAGAGAGACAAGGTCAGATGTGGGGCAGAGAGAAACAAGGTCAGATGTGGGGCAGACCCATAGATGTGTGGGGCAGAGAGAGAAACAAGGTCAGATGTGGGGCAGACCCATAGATGTGTGGGGCAGAGAGAGAAACAAGGTCAGATGTGGGGCAGACCCATAGATGTGTGGGGCAGAGAGAGAAACAAGGTCAGATGTGGGGCAGACCCATAGATGTGTGGGGCAGAGAGAGAGAAAGAAAGACAGTGTTAGTTATGGGGCAGACCCATAGATATGGGGCAGAGAGACAGTGTTAGTTATGGGGCAGAGCCATAGATGGGGGGCAGACCCATAGATATGGGGCAGACCCATAGAGACAGTGTTAGTTAGGGGGCAGAGAGAGAGAAACAAGGTCAGATGTGGGGCAGACCCATAGATGTGGGGCAGAGAGACAGTGAGAATAATCCCCTATATAAACCCCATATCCCCCCATATCCCCCTATATCCCCCCATATCCCCCCATAACCAGCCCATATCCTCCTATATCCACCCCATATCTCCCCATAACCACCCTATATCCACCCCATATCACCCCATAGCTGCCCCATAGCCGCCCCATATCCACCCCATAGCCGCCCCATAGCTGCCCCATATCTGACCTGCCTATATGACCCTATATCCACCCCATATCCACCCCATATCACCCCATATCACCCCATAGCTGCCCCATAGCCGCCCCATATCCACCCCATAGCTTCCCCATAGCTGCCCCATATCTGACCTGCCTATATGACCCTATATCCACCCCATATCCCCCCATATCCACCCCATATCACCCCATAGCCGCCCCATATCCACCCCATATCCCCCCATTAACCCCCCATATCCCCATATCCACCCCATATCCCCCCGTATCCCCCCATAACCACCCCATATCCCCCCATAACCACCCCATAACCTGCCTATATGACCCTATATCCCCCTATATCCCCCCTATATCCCCCCATTAACCCCCCATATACCCCTATATCCACCCCATATTCCCCTATATCCCCCCATATCCACCTCATATCCCCCCATAACCACCCCATATCCCCACATCCACCCCATATCCACCCCATAACCACCCCATATCCCCCCATATCACCCCATAACCTGCCTATATGACCCTATATACCCCATATCCCCCCATAACCCCCCCATATCCCCTATATCCCCCCATATCACCCCATATCCACTCCATAACCACCTCATATCCCCCCATATCCCCCCATAACCACCCCATATCCACCCCATATCACCCCATAGTTGCCCCATAGCCGCCCCACATCTGACCTGCCTATATGACCCCATATCCCCCCATATCACCCCATATCCACCCCATATCCCCCCATAACCACCCCATATCCCCCCATTAACCCCCCATATCCCCCCCTTATCCCCCCCATATCCCCATATCCACCCCATATCCCCCCATAACCACCCCATAGCCACCCCATAGCTGCCCCATAGCCGCCCCATAGCTGCATAGCCGCCCCATATCCCCCCATAACCACCCCATATCCACCCCATATCCCCCCATAACCACCCCATATCCACCCCATATCACCCCATAACCATCCCATATCCCCCCATATCCCCATATCCACCCCATATCCCCCCATAACCACCCCATATCCCCCCATATCCGCCCCATATCACCCCATAGCCGCCCCATAGCTGCATAGCCGCCCCATATCCCCCCATAATCACCCCATATTCACCCCATATCCCCCCATAACCACCCCATATCCCCCCATTAACCCCCCATATCCCCATATCCACCCCATATCCCCCCATAACCACCCCATAGCCGCCCCATATCCCCCCATAACCACCCCATAGCCGCCCCATATCCCCCCATAACCACCCCATATCCACCCCATATCCCCCCATATCACCCCATATCCACCCCATATCCCCCCATAACCACCCCATATCCCCCCATTAACCCCCCATATCCCCCCTTATCCCCCCCATATCCCCATATCCACCCCATATCCCCCCATAACCACCCCATAGCTGCCCCATAGCTGCATAGCCGCCCCATATCCCCCCATAACCACCCCATAGCCGCCCCATATCCCCCCATATCACCTCATATCCCCCCATATCCCCCCATAACCACCCCATATCCCCCCATTAACCCCCCATATCCCTCCCTTATCCCCCCCATATCCCCATATCCACCCCATATCCCCCCATAACCACCCCATAGCCACCCCATAGCTGCCCCATAGCCACCCCATAGCTGCATAGCCGCCCCATATTCCCCCATAACCACCCCATAGCCGCCCCATATCCCCCCATATCACCCCATATCCACCCCATATCCCCCCATTAACCCCCCATATCCCCCCCATATCCCCATATCCACCCCATATCCCCCCCATATCACCCCATATCCACCCCATAGCTGCCACATAGCTGCCCCATATCCCCCCATATCCCCCCATAACCTGCCTATATGACCCTATATACCCCATATCCATCCCATATCCCCCCATATCCACCCCATATCCCCCCATAACCACCCCATATCTCCCCATAGCTGCCCCATAGCCGCCCCATATCCACCCCATATCACCCCATAGCCGCCCCATAGCTGCATAGCCGCCCCATATCCCCCCATATCCCCCCATAACCACCCCATATCCACCCCATAGCTGCCCCATAGCCGCCCCATAGCTGCCCCATAGCTGCCCCATAGCCGCCCCATAGCAGCCCCATAGCTGCCCCATAGCTGCCCCATAGCCGCCCCATAGCCGCCCCATAGCTGCATAGCCGCCCCATATCCCCCCATAACCACCCCATAGCCGCCCCATATCCCCCCATAACCACCCCATATCCACCCCATATCCCCCCATAACCACCCCAGATCCACCCCATATCCACCCCATATCCCCATATCCCCCCATATCCCCATATCCACCCCATATCCCCCCATAACCACCCCATATCCGCCCCATATCACCCCATAGCCGCCCCATAGCTGCCACATAGCTGCCCCATATCCCCCCATATCCCCCCATAACCTGCCTATATGACCCTATATACCCCATAACCACCCCATAGCCGCCCCATATCCCCCCATAACCTGCCTATATGACCCCATATACCCCCATAACCTGCCTATATGACCCTATATACCCCATAACCACCCCATAGCTGCCCCATAGCTGCCCCATAGCCGCCCCATAGCTGCCCCATAGCCGCCCCATAGCCGCCCCATAGCTGCCCCATAGCTGCATAGCCGCCCCATATCCCCTCATAACCACCCCATAGCCGCCCCATATCCCCCCATAACCACCCCATATCCACCCCATATCCCCCCATAACCACCCCATATCCCCCCATTAACCCCCCATATCCCCCCCATATCCCCATATCCACCCCATATCCCCCCATAACCACCCCATATCCCCCCATATCCCCCCATAACCACCCCATAGCCACCCCATAGCTGCCCCATAGCCGCCCCATATCCCCCCATAACCACCCCATAGCTGCCCCATAGCCGCCCCATAGCTGCCCCATATCCACCCCATATCCCCCCATAACCACCCCATAGCCACCCCATAGCCGCCCCATAGCTGCCCCATATCCACCCCATATCCACCCCATATCCACCCCATAGCTGCCCCATAGCGGCCCCACATCTGACCTGCCTATATGACCCCATATCCCCCCATATCACCCCATATCCACCCCATAGCCGCCCCATATCCCCCCATAACCACCCCATATCCCCCCATAACCACCCCATATCCCCCCATATCCCCCCATAACCACCCCATATCCACCCCATATCCCCCCATAACCACCCCATATCCACCCCATATCCCCCCATAACCACCCCATATCCACCCCATATCCCCCCATAACCACCCCATATCCCCCCATATCCACCCCATATCCCCCCATATCCCCCCATATCCCCCCATAACCACCCCATATCCCCCCATATCCCCCCATATCCACCCCATATCCACCCCATATCCACCCCATATCCACCCCATATCCACCCCATATCCACCCCATATCCCCCCATAACCACCCCATATCCCCCCCATATCACCCCATATCCACCCCATAGCTGCCACATAGCTGCCCCATATCCCCCCATATCCCCCCATAACCTGCCTATATGACCCTATATACCCCATAACCACCCCATAGCCGCCCCATATCCCCCCATAACCTGCCTATATGACCCCATATACCCCCATAACCTGCCTATATGACCCTATATACCCCATAACCACCCCATAGCTGCCCCATAGCCGTCCCATAGCCGCCCCATGGCCGCCCCATAGCTGCCCCATAGCTGCCCCACATCTGACCTGCCTATATGACCCCATATCCCCCCATATCACCCCATATCCCCCCATAACCACCCCATATCCCCCCATTAACCCCCCATATCCCCCCCTTATCCCCATATCCGCCCCATATCCCCCCATATCCACCCCATATCACCCCATAGCCGCCCCATATCCCCCCATATCCCCCCATAACCACCCCATAGCTGCCCCATATGCCCCCATAACCACCCCATATCCACCCCATAGCTGCCCCATATCACCCCATATCTGCCCCATAGATACCCCATAGCTGCCCCATAGATACCCCATAGCTGCCCCATAGATACCCCATAGCTGCCCCATAGCTGCCCCATAGCTGCCCCATAGCTGCCCCATATCACCCCATAACCACCCCATAGCTGCCCCATAGCCGCCCCATATCCACCCCATATCCACCCCATAGCCGCCCCATATCCCCCCATATCTGCCCCATATCCACCCCATATCCACCCCATATCTGCCCCATAGCTGCCCCATATCTGCCCCATAGCTGCCCCATATCCGCCCCACATCTGACCTGCCTGGCCAGCAGGAGGTGCTCCCTGGTTTGTGGCATCTGCCCGTCAGTGGCAGCCACCACCAGGATGCAGCCGTCCAATGGGGCCGTGCCCGTGATCATATTCTGGGGGGAAAAAAGGCAGATTTGGGCAAAAAAGGAAAGTTTAATGGGGGAAATGGGGAGATTTGGGGGCAAAAAGGGCAGATTTGGGGTCAGAAGGGGCAGATTTGGGGGTAAAAATGGCTATTTTGGGGCCAAAAGTGGCCATTTTGGGGTCAAAAGTCCATTTTGGGGCCATTTTGGGGTCAAAAAAGGCCATTTTGGGGTCAAAAAAAGGCCATTTTGGGGTCAAAAGTGGCCATTTTGGGTCCATTTTGGGTCCAAAAGTGGCAATTTTGGGGTCAAAAAAGGCCATTTTGGGGTCAAAAGAGGCCATTTGGGGTCCATTTTGGCTCCTTTTTGGGGTCAAAAAAGGCCATTTTGGGTCCATTTTGGGGTCAAAAGTGGCCATTTTGGGTCAAAATAGGCAAATTTGGGTCCATTTTGGGGTCAAAAAAGGCCATTTTGGGGTTAAAAAGGGCAGATTTGGGGTCAAAAAAGGCAGATTTGGGGGCAAAAAGGGGCAGATTTGGGGTTAAAATGGGCAGATTTGGGGCTAAAAAGGGCAGATTTGGGGTCAAAAAAGGCAGATTTGGGGTCAGAAGGGGCAGATTTGGGGTTAAATGGGCAGATTTGGGGTTAAAATGGGCAGATTTGGGGTCAAAAAAGGCAGATTTGGGGTCAGAAGGGGCAGATTTGGGGTTAAAATGGGCAGATTTGGGGCTAAAAAGGGCAGATTTGGGGTCAGAAGGGGCAGATTTGGGGTCAGAAGGGGCAGATTTGGGGGTAAAAATGGCTATTTTGGGGCCAAAAGTGGCCATTTTGGGGCCAAAAATGACCATTTTGGGTCCAAAAATGACCATTTTGAGCCTAGAAGTGGCCATTTTGGGTCCAAAACTCACCATTTTGGGTCCAAATATGACCATTTTGGGTTGAAAAGAGCCCATTTTGGGTCGAAAAGAGCCCAAAAATGACCATTTTGGGTCCAAAAAAGCCCATTTTGGGGCCAAAAATAACCATTTTGAGCCCCAAAAAGCCCATTTTGGGTCCAGAACTCACCATTTTGGGTCCAAAAATGACCATTTTGGGTCCAGAACTCACCATTTTGGGTCTAAAAGAGCCCAGAAGTGGCCATTTTGGGTCCAAAAATGACAATTTTGAGCCTAGAAGTGGCCACTTTGGGTTGAAAAGAGCCCATTTTGGGTCGAAAAGAGCCCAAAAATGGCCATTTTGGCCCCAAAAAAGCCCATTTTAGGTCCAAAAGAGCCCATTTTGGTGCCAAAACTGACCATTTTGGGCCCCAAAGTGGCCATTTTTGGCCTCAGACTTGCCATTTTGGGTCAAAAAAGGCCAATTTTGGGTCCATTTCATACCTTAACATAGTCAGCGTGTCCCGGGCAGTCGGTGTGTGCGTAGTGCCGCTGTGCGGTGCAATACTCCATTCTATGGCTATGGCCATTTTGGGTCCAAAAGAGCCAATTTTGGTCCAAAAAGTGGCCACTTTGGGTTGAAAAGAGCCCATTTTGGGTCCAAAAATGACCATTTTGTGCCCAGAAGTGGCCATTTTGGGGCCAAAAGAGCCCATTTAGACCCCAAAAGAGCCCATTTTGGGTTGAAAAGAGCCCATTTCGGGTCCAAAAATAACCATTTTGAGCCCCAAAAAGCCCATTTTGGGTCCAGAACTCACCATTTTGGGTCAAAAAATGACAATTTTGAGCCGAAAAGAGCCCATTTTGGGGCCAAAAGAGCCCATTTAGACCCCAAAAGAGCCCATTTTGGGTTGAAAAGAGCCCATTTTGGGGCCAAAAGAGTCCATTTAGACCCCAAAAGAGCCCATTTTAGGTCCAAAAGTGACCATTTTGGGTCCAAAACATCCCATTTTGGGGCCAAAAGTGGCCATTTAGACCCCAAAAGAGCCCATTTTGGGGCCAAAAATAACCATTTTGAGCCCCAAAAAGCCCATTTTGGGTCCAGAACTCACCATTTTGGGTCCAAAAATGACCATTTTGGGTCCAAAAAGGACCATTTTGAGCCCAGAAGTGGCCATTTTGGGGCCAAAACTCATCATTTTGGGTCCAAAAATGACCATTTTGAGCCTAGAAGTGGCCATTTTGGGTCCAAAACTCACCATTTTGGGTCTAAAAATGACAATTTTGAGCCCAAAAGAGCCCATTTTGGGGCCAAAAGAGCCCATTTAGACCCCAAAAGAGCCCATTTTGGGTTGAAAAGAGCCCATTTCGGGTCCAAAAATGACCATTTTGAGCCCAGAAGTGGACATTTTGGGTTCAGAACTCACCATTTTGGGTCCAAAAATGACCATTTTGGAGCCTAGAAGTAGCCATTTTGGGTCAAATTTTGCCCATTTTGGGTTGAAAAGAGCCCATTTTGGGGCCGAAAGAGTCCATTTAGACCCCAAAAGAGCCCATTTTAGGTCCAAAAGTGACCATTTTGGGTCCAAAACATCCCATTTTGGGGCCAAAAGTGGCCATTTAGACCCCAAAAGAGCCCATTTAGACCCCAAAAGAGCCCATTTAGACCCCAAAAGAGCCCATTTTGGGTCGAAAAGAGCCCAAAAATGACCATTTTGGGTCCAAAAAAGCCCATTTTGGGGCCAAAAATAACCATTTTGAGCCCCAAAAAGCCCATTTTGGGTCCAGAACTCACCATTTTGGGTCCAAAAATGTCCATTTTGGGTCCAAAAATGACCATTTTGAGCCTAGAAGTGGCCATTTTGGGTCCAAAACTCACCATTTTGGGTCCAAATATGACCATTTTGGGTCAAAAAGAGCCCATTTTGGGTCGAAAAGAGCCCAAAAATGACCATTTTGGGTCCAAAAAAGCCCATTTTGGGTCCAGAACTCACCATTTTGGGTCCAAAAATGACCATTTTGAGCCTAGAAGTGGCCATCTTGGGTCCAAAACTCACCATTTTGGGTCTAAAAATGACAATTTTGAGCCGAAAAGAGCCCATTTTGGGGCCAAAAGAGTCCATTTAGACCCCAAAAGAGCCCATTTTGGGTTGAAAAGAGCCCATTTCGGGTCCAAAAATGACCATTTTGAGCCTAGAAGTGGCCATTTTGGGTCCAAAACATCCCATTTTGGGGCCAAAAGAGCCCATTTTAGATCCAAAAGTGACCATTTTGGGGCCAAAAGTGGCCATTTAGACTCTAAAAGAGCCCATTTTGGGTTGAAAAGAGCCCATTTTGGGGCCAAAAGTGACCATTTTAGGTCCAAAAGAGCCCATTTTAGGTCCAAAAGAGCCCATTTTAGGTCCAAAAGTGACCATTTTGGGTCCAAAAGAGCCCATTTTGGGGCCAAAAGAGCCCATTTTGGGGCCAAAAGAGCCCATTTTAGGTCCAAAAGTGACCATTTTGAGTCCAAAAGAGCCAATTTTGGGGTCAAAAGTGGCCATTTAGACTCTAAAAGAGCCCATTTTGGGTTGAAAAGAGCCCATTTTAGGTCCAAAAGAGTCCATTTTAGGTCCAAAAGAGCCCATTTTAGGTCCAAAAATGACCATTTTGAGCCCAAAAGAGTCTATTTTGGGGCCAAAAGAGCCCATTTAGACCCCAAAAGAGCCCATTTTGGGTTGAAAAGAGCCCATTTCGGGTCCAAAAATGACCATTTTGAGCCCAGAAGTGGCCATTTTGGGTCCAAAACTCATCATTTCGGGTCCAAAAATGACCATTTTGAGCCTAGAAGTGGCCATTTTGGGTCAAATTTTGCCCATTTTGGGTTGAAAAGAGCCCATTTTGGGGCCGAAAGAGCCCATTTAGACCCCAAAAGAGCCCATTATGGGTCCATTTTGGGTCAAAAAAAGCCGATTTTGGGTTGAAAAAGGCCGATTTTGGGTCAAAAAAAGCTGATTTTGGGTCTATATTCACCTTAACATAGTCAGCGTGTCCCGGGCAGTCGGTGTGTGCGTAGTGCCGCTGTGCGGTGCAATACTCCACGTGGGCCGCGTTGATGGTGATCCCTCGCGCTCGCTCCTCCGGGGCCTTATCAATGTCCTCATAGGGGCGGAAATGGGCCGAACCCGACTCCGACAGCACTGAAATGGGGCACAATGGGGTTATATAGGGCCATATAGGGTTATATAGGGCCATATAGGGTTCTATGGGGGGATATGGGGAGATATGGGGGGATATGAGTCCCTATGGGGTCTCTACGGAGTTACATAGGGCCATATAGGGCTCTATGGGGGGATATGGAACTCTATGGGTCCCTATGGGGTCTCTATGGGGTTATATAGGGCTATATAGGGTTCTATGGGGGGATATAGGGTTCTATGGGGGGATATGGGGGGATATGGGGTCTCCATGGGGTTATATAGGGCTATATAGGGTTATATGGGGGGATATAGGGTTCTATGGGGGGATATGGGGGGATATGGGGTCTCTATGGGGTTATATAGGGATATATAGGGTTCTATGGGGGGATATAGGGTTCTATGGGGGGATATGGGGGGATATGGGGTCTCTATGGGGTTATATAGGGCTATATAGGGTTCTATGGGGGGATATAGGGTTCTATGGGGGGATATGGGGGGATATGGGGTCTCTATGGGGTTATATAGGGCTATATAGGGTTCTATGGGGGGATATAGGGTTCTATGGGGGGATATGGGGGGATATGGGGTCTCTATGGGGTTATATAGGGCTATATAGGGTTCTATGGGGGGATATAGGGTTCTATGGGGGGATATGGGGGGATATGGGGTCTCCATGGGGTTATATAGGGCTATATAGGGTTCTATGGGGGGATATAGGGTTCTATGGGGGGATATGGGGGGATATGGGGTCTCTATGGGGTTATATAGGGCTATATAGGGTTCTATGGGGGGATATAGGGTTCTATGGGGGGATATGGGGGGATATGGGGTCTCTATGGGGTTATATAGGGCTATATAGGGTTCTATGGGGGGATATGAGGTCCTATGGGGTCTCTATGGGGTCTCTATGAGTCCCTATGGGGTCTCTATGGGGTCTGTGGGACTCTATGGGGTCTCTATGGGTCTCTATGGGTCCCTATGGGGTCTCTATAGGTCACTATGGGACTCTATGGGGTCTCTATGAGGTCTGTGAGCCCCTATGGGGTCTCTATGGGTCCCTATGGGGTCTCTATGGGGTCTGTGAGTCCCTATGGGGTCTCTATGGGTCCCTATGGGGTCTCTATGGGGTCTGTGAGTCCCTATGGGGTCTCTATGGGTCCCTTTGGGACTCTATGGGGTCTATGGGTCCCTATGGGGTCTCTATAGGTTCCTATGGGACTCTATGGGGTCTGTAGGGCTCTATGGGTCTCTATGGGTCCCTATGGGGTCTCTATGGGTCCCTATGGGACTCTATGGGGTCTGTGGGGTCTCTATGGACCCCTATGGGGTCTCTATATGGATCTATGGAGTCCCTATGGGTCTCTACAGGGTCTATAGGTCTCTATGGGACTCTATGGAGTCTCTACGGGGTCTCTATGGGGTCTGTGGGTTTCTATAGGTCTCTATGGGTCTCTATGGGGTCTCTATGGGGTCTCTATGGGTCTCTATGGGTCCCTATGGGGTCTCTATGGGTCCCTATGGGGTCTCTATGGGGTCTGTGGGGCTCTATGGGGCCTTATCAATGTCCTCATAGGGGCGGAAATGGGCTGAACCCGACTCCGACAGCACTGAAATGGGGCACAATGGGGTTAGATAGGGCCATATAGGGCTCTATGGGGTGATATGGGGAGATATGGGGGGATATGAGTCCCTATGGGGTCTCTACGGAGTTACATAGGGCCATATAGGGCTCTATGGGGGGATATGGAACTCTATGGGTCCCTATGGGGTCTCTATGGGGTTATATAGGGCTATATAGGGTTCTATGGGGGGATATGGGGCTCTATGGGTCCCTATGGGGTCCCTATGGGGTCTCTATGGGTCCCTATGGGGTCTCTATGGGGTCTGTGGGGCTCTATGGGGCCTTATCAATGTCCTCATAGGGGCGGAAATGGGCTGAACCCGATTCCGACAGCACTGAAATGGGGTTATATAGGGATAGATAGGGATATATAGGGTTATATAGGGCTATATGGGGAGATATGGGTCCCTATGGGGTCTCTATGGGGTTATATAGGGCTATATAGGGTTCTATGGGGGGATATGGGGCTCTATGGGTCCCTATGGGATCCCTATGGGGTCTCTATGGGTCCCTATGGGGTCTCTATGGGGTTATATAGGGCTATATAGGCTTCTATGGGGGGATATGGGGCTCTATGGGTCCCTATGGGATCCCTATGGGGTCTCTATGGGTCCCTATGGGGTCTCTATGGATCCCTATGGGGTCCCTATGGGATCCCTATGGGGTCTCTATGGGGTCTCTATGGGTCTCTATGGATCCCTATGGGGTCCCTATGGGTCCCTATGGGGTCTCTATGGGGTCTGTGGGGCTCTATGGGGCCTTATCAATGTCCTCATAGGGACGGAAATGGGCTGAACCCGACTCCGACAGCACTGAAATGGGGTCAGATAGGGATATATAGGGTTCTATGGGGGGATATGGGGGGATATGGGGTCTCTATGGGGTTATATAGGGCTATATAGGGTTCTATGGGGGGATATAGGGTTCTATGGGGGGATATGGGGGGATATGGGGTCTCTATGGGGTTATATAGGGCTATATAGGGTTCTATGGGGGGATATAGGGTTCTATGGGGGGATATGGGGTCTGTGGGGCTCTATGGGTCCCTATGGGACGCTATGGGGTCTCTATGGGGTCTATGAGGTTCTATGGGGTCTCTATGAGGTCTGTGAGTCCCTATGGGGTCTCTATGGGTCCCTATGGGGTCTCTATGGGGTCTGGGGACTCTATAAGTCCCTATGGGACTCTATGGGGTCTCTATGGGGTCTGTGGGGCTCTATGGGGCCTTATCAATGTCCTCATAGGGGCGGAAATGGGCCGAACCCGACTCCGACAGCACTGAAATGGGGCAATAGAGACCCATAGAGCCCCATAGAGACCCACAAAGACCCATAGAGACCCCATAGACCCCATAAACACCCCATAGGGACCCCATAGAGACCCATAGAGACCCATAGAGACCCATAGGGACCCATAGGGACACATAGGGACCCATAGAGACCCACAGAACCCCATAGAGACCCCACAGAACCCCATAGAGACCCATAGAGCCCCACAGAGACCCATAGGGACCCCATAAACCACTATAGAGACCCCATAGAGACCCATAGGGACCCCAAACAACCCCATAGAGCCCCAAAGAGACCCACAGAGACCCACAGGGTCCCATACAGACCCATAGAGCCCCATAAATACCCTATAGGGACCCCATAGTCCCCATAGAGCCCCATAGAGACCCCATAGAGCCCCATAGAGGCCCCATAGAACCCCATAGAGCTTCTTCAAGCCCCGCCCCTTCTCCCTTAAGCCCCGCCCCTCCCTCCAAGCCACGCCCCCTCTCCTTTAAGCCCCGCCCCCTCTCCTTATAGACCCCATAAACACCCCATAGACCCCATAGGGACCCTATAAACACCCCATAGGGACCCCATAGACCCCATAGAACCCCATAGAGACCCCATAGAACCCCATAGACCCCCTTCAAGCCCCGCCCCCTTCCTCCTTTAAGCCCCGCCCCCTCTCCCTTAAGCCCCGCCCCCTTTGTTAAGCCCCGCCCCCTCTCCTTATAGACCCCATAGGGAACCCATAGACCCCATAAACACCCCATAGACACCCCATAGACCCCATAGGGTCCCCATAGAGCCCCATAGAGACCCCATAAAACCCCATAGACCCCATATAGACCCCATTTCCCTTAATCCCGGCCCACCTTTGGTAATGGCCGCCGTCAGGGTGGTCTATCCTTTAAGCCCCGCCCCCTCTCCCTTAAGCCCCGCCCCCTCTACCTTAAGCCCCGCCCCTCTCCCTTAAGCCCCGCCCCTTCCTCCATTAAGCCCCGCCCCTCTTTTAAGCCCCGCCCCTTCTTCTCTTAAGCCCCGCCTTTTCCTCCCTTCTATCCCCTCCCCTCTTTTAAGCCCCGCCCCTTCTTCCCTTAAGCCCCGCCCCCTCTCCTTATAGACCCCATAGAGACCCCATAAAGACCCCATAGGGACCCCATAGACCCCATAAACACCCCATAGGGACCCCATAGACCCCATAAACACCCCATAGGGACCCCATAGACCCCATAAACACCCCATAGGGACCCCATAGACCCCATAAAGACCCCATAGGGACCCCATAGACCCCATAGGGACCCCATAGACCCCATAAAGACCCCATAGGGACCCCATAGACCCCATAAAGACCCCATAGGGACCCCATAGACCCCATAAACACCCCATAGACCCCATAAACACCCCATAGGGACCCCATAGACCCCATAAACACCCCATAGGGACCCCATAGACCCCATAGAGACCCCATAGAGCCCCATAGGGACCCCATAGACCCCATAAAGACCCCATAGGGACCCCATAGACCCCATAGAACCCCATAAAACCCCATAGACCCCATAAAGACCCCGTTTAATCCCGGCCCACCTTTAGTAATGGCCGCCGTCAGGGTGGTCTTTAAGCCCCGCCCCCTCCCTTAAGCCCCACCCCCTCTCCATTAAGCCCCGCCCCCTTCCTCCATTAAGCCCCGCCCCCTCTCCTTATAGACCCCGTAGAGACCCCATAGGGACCCCATAGACCCCCCATAGGGACCCCATAGACCCCATAAACACCCCATAGGGACCCCATAGACCCCATAGGGACCCCATAGACCCCATAGGGACCCCATAGGGACCCCATAGACCCCATAGAGCCCCATAGGGACCCCATAGACCCCATAAACACCCCATAGGGACCCCATAGACCCCATAAAGACCCCATAGACCCCATAGGGACCCCATAGACCCCATAAAGACCCCATAGACCCCATAAACACCCCATAAACACCCCATAGACCCCATAAGGACCCCGTTTAATCCCGGCCCACCTTTAGTAATGGCCGCCGTCAGGGTGGTCTTTAAGCCCCGCCCCTTTCCTTCAAGCCCCGCCCCCTCCCTTAAGCCCCACCCCCTCTCCATTAAGCCCCGCCCCCTTCCTCCTTTAAGCCCCGCCCCCTCTCCTTATAGACCCCATAGAGACCCCATAGGGACCCCATAAAGACCCCATAGAGACCCCATAGGGACCCCATAGACCCCATAAACAACCCATAGGGACCCCATAGACCCCATAGAACCCCATAGGGACCCCATAGACCCCATAGAGCCCCATAGGGACCCCATAGACCCCATAAAGACCCCATAGGGATTCCATAGACCCCATAGGGACCCCATAGACCCCATAAAGACCCCATAGGGACCCCATAGACTCCATAGAGACCCCATAGAGCCCCATAGGGACCCCATAGACCCCATAAACACCCCATAGACCCCATAAAGACCCCATAGGGACCCCATAGACCCCATAAACACCCCATAGGGACCCCATAGACCCCATAGAACCCCATAGGGACCCCATAGACCCCATAGAGACCCCATAAAACCCCATAGACCCCATAAGGACCCCGTTTAATCCCGGCCCACCTTTGGTAATGGCCGCCGTCAGGGTGGTCTTTCCTTTAAGCTCCACCCCCTCCATTAAGCTCCGCCCCCTCCATTAAGCCCCGCCCCTTTCCTTTAAGCCCCGCCCTTTTCCTCCTTTAAGCCCCGCCCCCTCTCCATTAAGCCCCGCCCCCTCTCCTTATAGACCCCATAGACCCCATAGAGCCCCATAGGGACCCCATAGACCCCATAAAGACCCCATAGGGACCCCATAGACCCCATAAACACCCCATAGGGACCCCATAGGGACCCCATAGACCCCATAAAGACCCCGTTTAATCCCGGCCCACCTTTGGTAATGGCCGCCGTCAGGGTGGTCTTTCCTTTAAGCCCCGCCCCCTCCCTTAAACCCCGCCCCTTCCCTTAAGCCCCGCCCCCTCTCCTTATAGACCCCATAGAGACCCCATAGAGCCCCATAGGGACCCCATAGACCCCATAAAGACCCCATAGACCCCATAAGGACCCCGTTTAATCCCGGCCCACCATTGGTAATGGCCGCCGTCAGGGTGGTCTTTCCTTTAAGCCCCGCCCCTTCCCCTAAGCCCCGCCCCCTCTCCTTATAGACCCCATAGAGACCCCATAGAGCCCCATAGGGACCCCATAGACCCCATAAAGACCCCATAGGGACCCCATAGACCCCATAAAGACCCCATAGACCCCATAAAGACCCCATAGGGACCCCATAGACCCCATAAAGACCCCATAGGGACCCCATAGACCCCATAGAACCCCATAAAACCCCATAGACCCCATAAAGACCCCATTTAATCCCGGCCCACCTTTGGTAATGGCCGCCGTCAGGGTGGTCTTTCCTTTAAGCTCCACCCCCTCCATTAAGCTCCGCCCCCTGCATTAAGCCCCGCCCCCTCCCTTAAGCCCCGCCCCCTCTCCTTATAGACCCCATAGAGACCCCATAGAGCCCCATAGGGACCCCATAGACCCCATAGGGACCCCATAGATCCCATAAACACCCCATAGGGACCCCATAGACCCCATAAAGACCCCATAGGGACCCCATAGACCCCATAGAGCCCCATAGGGACCCCATAGACCCCATAAAGACCCCATAGGGACCCCATAGACCCCATAAAGACCCCATAGGGACCCCATAGACCCCATAGACCCCATAGAACCCCATAAACACCCCATAGACCCCATAAAGACCCCATTTAATCCCGGCCCACCTTTAGTAATGGCCGCCGTCAGGGTGGTCTTGCCGTGGTCCACGTGGCCGATGGTTCCCACGTTGACGTGGGGCCGGTCCCTCACGAAGGCCTCGGCGGCAAGATGGCGGCTCTGGAGGACCAAGTCACGTGACCACACACCCAGAGTGAGTGGACCTTCTACCCGCCACAGATAACCATAGAGATGCCATAGGGACCCCATAACCCCACAGAGACCCCATAGAATGCCATAAATACCCTATTGGAACCCCATAGACCCCATAGGGACCCCATAGATCCCATAGAGACCCCATAGACCCCATAGAGACCCCATAGACCCCATAGAGACCCCATAGAATGCCATAAATACCCTATTGGAACCCCATAGGGACCCCATAGACCCCATAGGCACAGCATAGAGACCCATAAGGGTCCCATAGAGACACACAGACCCCATAGAGACTCATAGAGACCCCATAGGGACCCATAGACACCCATAAAACCCCATAGACCCCATAGAGCCCCATAGAGACCCATAGGGATCCATAGGGACCCACAGAGACCCATAGGGATCCATAGGGACCCATAGAGACCCATAGGGACCCCATAGAAACCCATAGAGACCCATTGAGACCCATAGACCCCATAGAGACCCATAGAGACCCCATAGGGACCCATAGGGACCCATAAAACCCCATAAACCCCATAAAACCCCATAGACTCCCACAACTCCACACTCACCCCAACGTTAGCCAATGGCAGCCGACATCGCAAGGCTGGAGATGGGATAAAAATGGGGTAAAATAAGGGAAAATAGGGTAAAAATGGGGTTATAATAAAGATAATGGGGCCTACTCCCCCCCCCACCCCATTACCGGCCGCACGCAGAAGGGCGGCGGGCAGCGCCATCTTGGACGTCCTCAAGGCCTACAAACCGGATGTGACGTCAGGCAAGACGAGACTTCCGCTTGAGGCTAGAGAGGCTTCCGGTTTGGCTAGAGGTCGGGGCGCTCTAGGGGTAGTGGAGGTGCGACTCGGTGGTGGATTGGAGGAATGATGGGGATGGAAGGGGGATGGAGGGGAGGGGAGGGGGGGATGTGGGGCTGGACCCATAGAGACCCCATAGGGACCCCATAGGGACCCCATAGGGAACCCATATAGCCCCATTCTGCCCCATAGAGACCCCTTAGAGACCCATAGAGACCCATAGAGACCCCTTAGAGCCCCATAGAGACCCTATAGAGCCCCATAGAGACCCTATAGAGACCCCATAGACCCCATAGATCCCATAGGGACCCCATAGAGACCCCATAGAGACCTCATAGAGACCCATAGGGACTCCATAGAGACCCATTCTGCCCCATAGAAACCCCTTAGAGCCCCATAGAGACCCACAAACCCCATAGGGACCCATAGGGACCCCATAGAGACCCATAGAGACCCATAGAGACCCCATAGGGACCCATAGAGGCCCCATAGGGACCCCATAGGGACCCATTCTGCCCTATAGAGACCCCTTAGAGCCCCATAGAGACCCCATAGAGCCCCATTCTGCCCCATAGAAACCCCTTAGAGCCCCATAGAGACCCACAGACCCCATAAGGACCCATAGAAACCCCATAGGGACCCATAGAGACCCATAGAGACCCCATAGGGACCCATAGAGCCCCATTCTGCCCCATAGAGACCCCACAGACCCCATAGAGGCCCCATAGGGACCCATAGAGACCCATAGAACCCCATAGAGACCCCATAGGGAACCCATATAGCCCCATTCTGCCCCATAGAGACCCCATAGGGAACCCATATAGCCCCATTCTGCCCCATAGAGACCCCTTAGAGACCCATAGAGACCCTATAGAGCCCCATAGAGACCCCATAGGGACCCATAGAGCCCCATTCTGCCCCATAGAGACCCCACAGACCCCATAGAGGCCCCATAGGGACCCATAGAGACCCATAGAACCCCATAGAGACCCCATAGGAAACCCATATAGCCCCATTCTGCCCCATAGAGACCCCATAGGGAACCCATATAGCCCCATTCTGCCCCATAGAGACCCCATAGGCCTCACAGACCCCATAGAGCCCCATAGAGACCCCATAGAGACCCCATAGAGACACATAGAGACCCATAGAGCCCCACAGACCCCATAGAGGCCCCATAGGGACCCATAGCGGAATCTATGGGGCGCCCCCCTATTTCCTCTGCCCCACACCCTCTCCCCACTTGTAGGGCGGCGCTTCCTGTCCCGTTCCCCACTTCCTGCCCCATAACCGCCTCCACCCCAACGGCTGCTGCCCCACAGGTATGGGGCGCTGGGTAGGGGGGGGTCTATGGGGCAGAAATGGGGTCTATGGGGCGGCCTATAGGGTCTATGGGGCAGAAATGGGGTCTATGGGGTGGCCTATGGGGTCTATGGGGCGGCCTATAGGGTCTATGGGGCAGAAATGGGGTCTATGGGGCGGCGTATGGGATCTATGGGGCGGCCTATGGGATCTATGGGGCGGCCTATGGGGTCTATGGGGCAGAAATGGGGTCTATGAGGCAGCCTATAGGGTCTATTGGTCAGAAAGAGGGTCTATGGGGCAGCCTATGGGGTCTATGGAGCAGCCTATAGTTTCTATGGGGCAGAAATGGGGTCTATGGGGTGGCCTATGGGGTCTATGGGGCAGAAATGGGGTCAATGGGGCGGCCTATGGGGTCTATGGGGCAGAAATGGGGTCTATGGGGCAGAAATGGGGTCTATGGGGCGGCCTATGGGGTCTATGGGGCAGAAAGAGGGTCTATGGGGCAGAAATGGGGTCTATGGAGCGGCCTATGGGGGCTATGGGGCAGCCTATGGGGTCTATGGGGCAGAAGTGGGAGCTATGGGGCAGAAATGGGGTCTATGGAGCGGCCTATGGGGGCTATGGGGCAGAAAGAGGGTCTATGGGGCAGAAATGGGGTCTATGGGGTGGCCTATGGGGTCTATGGGGCAGCCTATGGGGTCTATGGGGCACTATAAGGTGTTATGGGGTCTATAGGGCTCGCTATGGGGAGATGTGGGGCAGCCATGAGGTGGTTATGGGGCACTATGGGGTCTATGGGGCAGCCTATGGGGTCTATGGGACAGAAATGGGGTCTATGGGGCAGAAATGGGGTCTATGGGGCGGCCTATTGGGTCTATGGGGCAGCCTATGGGGTCTATGGGGCAGAAGTGGGAGCTATGGGGCAGAAATGGGGTTTATGGAGCGGCCTATGGGGGCTATGGGGAAGAAAGAGGGTCTATGGGGCAGAAATGGGGTCTATGGGGTGGCCTATGGGGTCTATGGGGCAGCCTATGGGGTCTATGGGGCACTATAGGGTGTTATGGGGTCTATAGGGCTCGCTATGGGGAGATGTGGGGCAGCCATGGGTTGGTTATGAGGCACTATGGGGTCTATGGGGCAGCCTATGGGGTCTATGGGACAGAAATGGGGTCTATGGGGCAGAAATGGGGTCTATGGGGCGGCCTATGGGGTCTATGGGGCGGCCTATTGGGTCTATGGGGCAGAAGTGGGAGCTATGGGGCAGAAATGGGGTCTATGGAGCGGCCTATGGGGGCTATGGGGCAGAAAGAGGGTCTATGGGGCAGAAATGGGGTCTATGGGGTGGCCTATGGGGTCTATGGGGCAGCCTATGGGGTCTATGGGGCACTGTAAGGTGTTATGGGGTCTATAGGGCTCGCTATGGGGAGATGTGGGGCAGCCATGAGGTGGTTATGGGGCACTATGGGGTCTATGGGGCAGAAATGGGGTCTAAGGGGCAGAAATGGGGTCTATAGGGTGGCCTATAGGGTCTATGGGGCACTATAGGGTGTTATGGGGTCTATAGGGCACGCTATGGGGAGATGTGGGGCAGCCATGGGTTGGTTATGGGGCACTATAGGGTCTATGGGGCAGAAATGGGGTCTAAGGGGCAGAAATGGGGTCTATGGGGCGGCCCATGAGGTCTATGGGGCAGCCTATAGGATCTATGGGGCAGCGTATAGGGTCTATGGGGCACTATAAGGTGTTATGGGGTCTATAGGGCGCGCTATGGGGAGATGTGGGGCAGCCATGGGTTGGTTATGGGGCACTGTGGGGTCTATGGGGCAGAAATGGGGTCTATGGGGCAGAAATGGGGTCTATGGGGTGGCCTATGGGGTCTATGGGGCAGCCTATAGGATCTATGGGGCAGCGTATAGGGTCTATGGGGCACTATAGGGTGTTATGGGGTCTATAGGGCACGCTATGGGGAGATGTGGGGCAGCCATGGGTGGGTTATGGGGCACTATGGGGTCTATGGGGCAGAAACGGTGTCTAAGGGGCAGAAATGGGGTCTATGGGGCAGAAATGGGGTCTATGGGGTGGCCTATGGGGTCTATGGGGCAGTCTATAGGGTCTATGGGGCAGAAAGAGGGGCTATGGGGCGACCTATGGAGTCTATGGGGCAGAAATGGGGTCTATGGGGCAGAAAGAGGGGCTATGGGGCGGCCTATAGGGTGTATGGGGCGGCCTACAGGGTCTATGGGGCAGAAATGGGGTCTATGGAGCCCCAATGAATCTATGGGGCAGCTATGGGGCGCTGTGGGGTCTATGGGGCACCAATGTATCTATGGGGCAGCTATGGGGCGCTGTGGGGTCTTATGGGGCAGTAATCGATCTATGGGGCAGCTATGGGGTCTATGGGGCACCATGAATTCTATGGGGCGCTGTGGATTCTATGGGGCACCAATGGATCTATGGGGCCGCTATGGGGCACCGTGGGGTCTATGGGGTGCCAATGGATCTATGGGGCTGCTACGGGGCACTGTGGATTCTATGGGGTGCCAATGGATCTATGGGGCTGCTATGGGGCACCGTGGATTCTATGGGGTGCCAATCGATCTATGGGGCTGCTATGGGGCACTGTGGATTCCATGGGGCAGCTATGGGGCACCGTGGATTCTATGGGGTGCTGTGGATTCTATGGGGCACTGTTGGGTCTATGGGGCTGCTATGGGACGCTGTGGTGTCTATGGGGCTCCAATGGATCTATGGGGCAGCTATGGGGCACCAATGGATCTATAGGGCCGCTATGGGGCACCGTGGGGTCTATGGGACCCCAATGGATCTATGGGGTCGCTATGGGGCACCGTGGATTCTATGGGGTGCCAATGGATCTATGGGGCATCTATGGGGCACCGTGGATTCTATGGGGTGCCAATGGATCTATGGGGCAGCTATGGGGCACAGTGGATTCTATGGGGCCCCAATGGATCTATGGGGCAGCTATGGGGCACCATGGGGTCTATGGGGGCACCAATGGATCTATGGGGCCCCAATGGATCTATGGGGCACTGTGGATTCTATGGGGCAGCGCCCTTCAGTGCTTCCTTCCCTGTGCCCCACAGCTGCCCCCCAAGTTGTGGGGCAGCCCCATGGCGCTCCCCACATCCACCCTCTGCGCCCTCCTGGCCATCGCCGCCATCGCCCCATTGATTCCAACCACTGACCCACAAGTGGACACCAGCGACCCACAAGTGGACCCCAATGACCCACAAGCGGACCCCACTGACCCACAAGTGGACACCAGCGACCCACAAGTGGACCCTGCCCCACAAGTGACCTCTGTGGACCCCCAACTGACCACCATGGACCCACAAGTGGCTACTATTGACCCACAAGTGGACACCAGTGACCCACAAGTGGCTACTATTGACCCACAAGTGGACACCAGCGACCCACAAGTGGACCCCATTGACCCACAAGTGACCACCCTGGACCCACAACTGACCGTGGACCCACAAGTGGACACCACTGACCCACAAGTGACCACCCTGGACCCACAAGTGAGCTCCGTGGACCTACAACTGACCCCCACTGCCCCCCAAGTGGCCACTATTGACCCACAAGTGGACCCCATTGACCCACAACTGACCCCCTCTGCCCCACAACTGGGCCCCACTGACCCCCAAGTGGACCCCATTGCCCCACAACTGACCCCCACTGCCCCCCAAGTGACCCCCTCTGCCCCACAACTGACCCCCTCTGCCCCACAAGTGGGCCCCATTGACCCACAAATGACCACTCTGGACCCCCAAGTGACCCCTGCCCCACAAGTGACTCCCTCTGCCCCACAACTGACCACTACTGCCCCACAAGTGACCCCCTCTGCCCCACAACTGACCCCCATGGACCCACAACTGACCACTACTGCCCCACAACTGACCCCCTCTGCCCCACAAGTGGCCTCTATTGACCCACAAGTGACCCCCAGCCCCCCAAGTGGCCCCTCTGCCCCACAAGTGACCCCCTCTGCCCCACAACTGACCACTACTGCCCCACAACTGACCCCCTCTGCCCCACAAGTGGCCTCTATTGACCCCCAAGTGACCCCCAGCCCCCCAAGTGCCCCCTCTGCCCCACAACTGACCCCCATTGACCCACAAGTGGCCCCCAGCCCCCCAAGTGCCCCCTCTGCCCCACAACTGACCCCCATGGACCCACAACTGACCCCCTCTGCCCCACAACTGACCCCCTCTGCCCCACAAGTGGCCTCTATTGACCCACAAGTGACCCCCAGCCCCCCAAGTGCCCCCTCTGCCCCACAACTGACCACCCTGGACCCACAACTGACCCCTATTGACCCCCAACTGACCCCAATTCCCCCCCTCGTCTCCCCCCCCCGGCTCTGGTTGACGGCCATAGTCTCCACGGCGGCCATCTTGGTAGCCACGTGTATCGCTGTAACCACGTGGTTCCGGTGGAAGAAAACTTCCGGTTCCGGGACTATACAACCTTGGATTGGTCAGATACCGGAAGCGGAAGTGGATGATGATGATGAGGAGGAGGAGGATGATGGGAAGGGGATGAAGCCGTTGGACGCCATGATGGTCACGGGACCGGAAGTGGCGACTCCTCTGAGCACCTTTGTAGCCAATGGGGAGCGAGAGGGGGAGGGGGGGGACCCCAATATGGGACCCTAATATGGGGCCCTATAGGACCCCATAGGACCCATAGGACCCCATAGGACCCAATAGGATCCATATATGGGACCCCATAGGACCCTATAGGATCCCATAATACCCCATAGGACCCCATAGGACCCTATAGGATCCCATAGGATCCATAGGACCCCATAGGAGCCTATAGGATCCCATAATACCCCATAGGACCCATAGGACCCTATAGGATCCCATAATACCCCATAGGACCCTATAGGATCCCATAGGACCCACAGGACCCCATAGGACCCTATAGGATCCCATAGTACCCCATAGGACCCATAGGACCCTATAGGATCCCATAGGACCCCATAGAACCCATAGGACCCTATAGGATCCCATAGGACCCATAGGACCCCATAGGACCCTATAGGACCCCATAGGACCTATAGGACCCCATAGGATCCCATAGAACCCCATAGGACCCTATAGGATCCATATATGAGACCCCATCGGACCCTATAGGATCCCATAATACCCCATAGGACCCATATATGGGACCCTATAGGACCCTATAGGATCCCATAATACCCCATAGGACCACATAAGACCCATAGGACCCTATAGGATCCCATAGTACTCCACAGGACCCTATAGGACCCCATAGGACCCCATAGGACCCATAGGATCCCATAGGACCCAATAAGACCCTATAGGACCCCATAGGATCCCATAGGACCCCAATGGGACCCTATAGATATGGGACCCTAATATGGGACCCTATAGGACCCATATATGGGACCCTATAGATATGGGACCCCGACATGGGACCCTATAGATATGAGACCCCAATATGGGACCCCAATATAGGACCCTATAGGACCCCAATGGGACCCATATATGGGACCCCAATATGGGACTTTAATGGGACCCCATAGGACCCTATAGGGCCCCATGGGACCCCATAGGACCCTATAGGATCCCATAATACCCCATAGGACCCATATATGGGATGCCATAGGACCCCATAGGATCCCATAGGACCCCAATGGGACCCTAATATGGGACCCCATAGGACCCTATAGGATCCCATAGGACCCCTATAGGACCCCATAGATATGGGACCCTAATATGGGACCCCATAGGACCCTATAGAATCCCATAGGACCCTATAGGACCCCATGGAACCCCATAGATATGGGAACCTATAGGACCCCATAGGACCCTATAGGATCCCATAGTACACCATAGGACCCTATAGGATCCCATAGGACCCTATAGGACCCCATAGGACCCATAGGACCCTATAGGACCCAAAGGACCCTATAGGATCCATAGGACCCCATAGGACCCTATAGGACCCCATAGGATCCCATAGGACCCTATAGGACCCCATAGGATCCCATAGGACCCCATAGGACCCTATAGGACCCCATAGGATCCCATAGGACCCCAATGGGACCCTATAGATATGGGACCTTAATGGGACCCTATAGAATCCCATAGGACCCCATATATAGGACCCCAATATGGGACCCCATAGTGTATCTATAGGAAAGAACGGACAGCGTCTGATTGGAGGAGACTTCGTTTTACTCATTATAATATGTTAATCAGATGCTAATGAGATGCTAATTAATAAACCCAGCCCTTTTTATCCTGGTGTCATTATGTCATTAATTAGCGTCGTGTTAATTGAGACTGGGGGCCAATGGGTGCCCATAGGGACCCATAGGGACCCATAGATTCCTATGGGAGCCCATAGATTCTAATGGGAGCCTATAGATTCCAATGGGAGCCCATAGATTCCAATGGGAGCCTATAGATTCCTATGGGAGCCCATAGATTCCAACGGGAGCCTATAGAATCCAACGGGAGCCTATAGATTCCTATGGGAGCCTATAGATTCCAATGGGAGCCCATAGATTCCAATGGGAGCCTATAGATTCCAATGGGAGCCTATAGATTCCAATGGGACCCATAGATTCCAATGGGAGCCTATAGATTCCAATGGGAGCCCATAGATTCCAATGGGAGCCTATAGATTCCAATGGGAGCCTATAGATTCCAATGGGAGCCTATAGATTCCAATGGGAGCCCATAGATTCCAATGGGAGCCCATAGATTCCTATGGGAGCCTATAGATTCCTATGGGAGCCTATAGATTCTAATGGGAGCCTATAGATTCCAATGGGAGCCCATAGAATCCAATGGGAGCCTATAGATTCCTATGGGAGCCCATAGATTCCAATGGGAGCCCATAGAATCCAATGGGAGCCCATAGATTCCAATGGGAGCCTATAGATTCCTATGGGAGCCCATAGATTCCAATGGGAGCCTATAGATTCCTATGGGAGCCCATAGATTCCTATGGGAGCCCATAGATTCCAATGGGAGCCTATAGATTCCAATGGGAGCCCATAGATTCCTATGGGAGCCTATAGATTCCAATGGGAGCCCATAGATTCCAATGGGTGCCTATAGATTCCTATGGGAGCCCATAGATTCCAATGGGAGCCCATAGATTCCTATGGGAGCCTATAGATTCCTATGGGAGCCCATAGATTCCAATGGGAGCCTATAGATTCCTATGGGAGCCCATAGATTCCAATGGGAGCCCATAGATTCCTATGGGAGCCTATAGATTCCAATGGGAGCCCATAGATTCCTATGGGAGCCCATAGATTCCAATGGGTCCCCATAGACTCTAATGGCGGTCCTCCAGCCCACTAGGGGGCGCTACCCGAAGAGGCTCCCATAGACTATAATGGGTTCCCATTGTACTCAATGTAACCCCCGGGCCCATTGCAATGTACGGCTCCTGGCGGTCCTCCAGCCCACTAGGGGGCGCTACCCGAAGAGGCGCCCATAGATTCCAATGGGAGCCCATAGATTCCAATGGGTTACTATGGGATCCTATGGGTGTCAATGGACAGTCCTCCAAGCCACCAGGGGGCGCTACCCAAAGAGGCGCCCATAGATTCCAATGGGTTCCTATGGGTGTCAATGGGTTCCTATGGGCATCAATGGGTGCTGATGGGTTCCAATGGGTGCCAATGGGTGCCCATAGATCCCAATGGGAGCCCACAGGTGCTCATAGGCACCCATAAGTGCCCATAGACTCCAATGGGAGCCCATAGGTCCCCATAGATTCCAATGGGAGCCCATAGGAGCCCATAGGTCCCCATAGATTCCAATGAGAGCCCATAGATTCCAATGGGTGCCCATAGGTCCCCATAGATTCCAATGAGAGCCCATAGGAGCCCATAGGTGCCCATAGCTTCCAATGGGTGCCCATAGACTCCAATGGGAGCCCATAGGTGCCCATAGATTCCAATGAGAGCCCATAGACTCCAATGGGTGCCCATAGGTCCCCATAGATTCCAATGGGAGCCCATAGACTCCAATGGGAGCCCATAGATTCCAATGGGAGCCCATAGACTCCAATGGGAGCCCATAGGAGCCTATAGATTCCAATGGGAGCCCATAGATTCCAATGGGGGCCTATAGATTCCAATGCAAGCCCATAGGAGCCCATAGGTGCCTATAGATTCCAATGCAAGCCCATAGGAGCCCATAGGTGCCTATAGATTCCAATGAGAGCCCATAGGAGCCCATGCATTTCAGGGCAGTCCTCCAACCCACTAGGGGGCGCTACCCAAAGAAGCGCCCATAGACGCCAATGGGTCCCCATAGACTCTAATGGCGGTCCTCCAACCCACTAGGGGGCGCTACTAAAGAGTCGCCCATAGACTATAATGGGTTTCCCATTGTACTCAATGTAACCCCCGGGCCCATTGCAATGTACGGCTCCTGGCGGTCCTCCAGCCCACCAGGGGGCGATACCCGAAGCTCCGTCTCGGGGCGGAAGTGCGGACAGTGAACGGGGTACAAGCGGCGGCCGCGGTGTGAGGCAGCAGGAGCGGACCGGAAGTAGGCCTCAAACCGGAAGGGAGGAGGAGGCGGGACAAAGCCCAGAGAAACGCGTTCAGATTGGCCCAGAAGAACAAGAGGCGGCGCGGGATTGGTGGGCCGGTTAAACGGAGGCCCAATAGGAGAGCGGTAAAGGCGTCATATGACAGGTAGGGGGAGGAGTCGGTGCAGAAGAAGGCGCGGCCGCCGACGGAGGAGGGAGACAAGATGGCGGCGCGGCTGGCCAGGATGTGGAGCCAGGCCACGTTCACTGCGGGATAGAGGGGGGATTATATGGGATATATGGGGATATATGGGGATATAGGGGGCTATATGGGGGATATAGGGGTTATATGGGGGGATATGGGGGGTATATGGGGATATATGGGGATATATGGGGTATATGGGGTTATATGGGGTTATATGGGGTTATATGGGGGATATATGGGGTTATATGGGGTTATATGGGGGATATATGGGGGTATATGGGGTTATATGGGGGATATATGGGGTTATATGGGGGGATATGGGGTTATATGGGGGATATATGGGGTTATATGGGGGGATATGGGGTTATATGGGGGATATATGGGGTTATATGGGGGGATATGGGGTTATATGGGGTTATATGGGGTTATATGGGGGGATATGGGGTTATATGGGGGTTATATGGGGGTTATATGGGGATATATGGGGGTTATATGGGGATATATGGGGGTATATGGGGATATATGGGGTTATATGGGGGGATATGGGGTTATATGGGGTATATAGGGGGGGATATGGGGTTATATGAGGGATATAGGGGGTTATATGGTGGATATAGGGGGATATATATGGGATATGGGGATATAGGGGGTTATATGGGGGATATAGGGGGGATATGGGGGATATAGGGGGTTATATGGGGGATATAGGGGGGATATGGGGTTATATGGGGGGATATGGGGTTATATGCGGTTATATGGGGGATATTTGGGGTTATATGGGGGGATATGGGGTTATATGGGGGGATATAGAGGATATATGGGGTTATATGGGGGGATACGGGGAATATAGGGGGTATATATGGGGGATATATGGGGGTATATAAGGGATATATGGGGGTATATAGGGGATATATGGGGTTATATGGGGCATATATGGGGTTATATGGGGATATATATGGGGCTTTATAGGGATATGGGGGGATATAGGGGGGATATATGGGGTTATATGGGGTATATAGGGGATATATGGGGTTATATGGTGGATATAGGGGGTTATATGGGGTTATGTGGGGTATATAGGGGATATAGGGGGGATATAGGGGGTTATGTGGGGTATATAGGGGATATAGGGGGGATATAGGGGGTATATAGGGGATATGGGATATATATGGGGCTTTATAGGGATATGGGGGGATATAGGGGGGATATATGGGGTTATATGGGGTATATAGGGGATGTATGGGGAATATAGGGGGTTATATGGGGATATATGGGGGGATATGGGGATATATGGGGGGATATGGGGTTATATGGGGGGATATGGGGTTATATGGGATATATGGGATTATATGGGATATATGGGATATATGGGGTTATATGGGGTTATATGGGGGATATATGGGGGATATATGGGGATATATGGGTTATATGGGGTTATATGGGGGATATATGGGGTTATATGGGGGATATATGGGGTTATATGGGGTTATATGGGGGATATGGGGGATATATGGGGTTATATGGGGTTATATGGGGTTATATGGGGTTATATGGGGGGATATGGGGGGATATGGGGGGATATGGGGTTATATGGGGTTTATATGGGGAATATGGGGGGATATGGGGTTATATGGGGGATATGGGGGGATATGGGGTTATATGGGGTTATATGGGGGATATATAGGGTTATATGGGGTTATATGGGGTATATGGGGATATATGGGATATATGGGGTATATAGGGGTTATGGGGATATT